>NW_020451082.1:298838-445776 GCF_003343035.1 Apteryx rowi
AGAGAGAGAGAGAGAAAGAGAGAGAGAGAGAAAGAGAGAGAGAGAGAAAGAGAGAGAGAGATTGTCCTCTGGGCAAAGTACTTGCTGAGAAGCAGGCTTGAATTTTTGAATGAGAAAGTTCTTTTTCTCTCTACTTCTTTCAGGGAAGCAAGAATTTCTATGTGTAATTTGTAAATAAACTGGATTATGGCAAAGCAAATATTTCTCATATCCTCATTTTCTCTCCCAATTTCCATGAGTGAATTGGCAAGGTCACAGATATCTTCTAGCTTCTCAGGCCAAGGGCCAAGAAGCAGTGACATGAGGCATAGATGTGCAAAACTTGGGCTTTGGGTATTACAATATGCCCTATTTCTCCCTTACACAATGGCAAAGGACTCTTACTGTAATGATGGAATTAACAAAGATTAGCTGATCATATGTTTTAATCAGTTTTGGTCTTTTGATGAAAAAAATAAAATCAGACAAGATACCTATGCTTTAAAAATCAATCAGTCACTGCATATGTGCAGTAAAAACCTTCAACCACAACGTCACAGGGATTTTTCACACGGAGATACAATTTTCTTATGCAGCGGGCAGACTGACACAGAAGAACTTCACAGTGATTATAAACAAGCCCATGAGGTTTGCTGTGAGCTGCATTGCCTCCATAGGTTTTATTAATCTGATGTCATTGGATGTTGTATGGAAAACAGTAGATTCTGCAGTGTGATTTAGTGGCAGGTGAAAGAAGATGGATCACATTTTCATAGATTTTTGTTTTAAAGACATAAATGCCTTTCTACTTTCCAAGAAAAGAAGTCACTTTCACCCTAGTGTCTGATTGATTTCAGCAGAGCTGCGCGCATAAAACAAGGGACTTTATCACACCCTTTAAGAGAAATAGATCCGAGAAACTAGAAAGCCTGTTTGCAACTCTGAGCCAGCCTGATTTCCCCATTGAGCAGTCTGGGGTTGAATTAGTGCAATAAGAACAGGTTGGAGCCAAGCATTAGCTATTAGGAGAGCTTTGAACAAAAAAACCCTGTAAACTAGAAATCAGTAGTAGCTCATTCTCATTTTTATTACATTGTGAGAGCACCAAACTCGCAGTGACTGAGTATTATTATTGTTATTACTGTTGTTTCTGTTACTAACACCACTGTGGCTACTAGCCCTAGTCATGAAGCAGGGCTTGTTCTGCTAGACTTTATACAAACATAGAAGAAAAGGAGCTTACAATCAAAGTGTAAGAAAATGGACCACAGATGGAGCTAGACAGACAGTTGGGGAAGGTGTCAAAAAGGAATGGATCCGTATCAGTCAGACAGGGAGCACAGGGGGGAGGTAGACTGCACAGCTCTATTTTCTGTACACCACCCTGCACCGCACTGCACGCTAGAAGGGAAAACAGGCTCTACAGGTCATTGCAGGACCTTCTCCAGAAGCTATAGGGCTTGGCTTTGCCCCCACTCCTTGTAAATGCCATGCCTCAATAAGCCTGGATATTTCATAGTATTTTGGGGTTCTTGTTTCTTCATTATTTCCTGAAATAATGTGCAATTTGTCTTTAACTGGAATGTAATTATCCTCCACTTGCCCTGGCTTCAGAAACCAAAAGCTAGAAAGATTTTTCAGCTGATATATGTTTGGAACGCGGAGACTAGAAAAGGAAGAACAATATTCTGTGTGTGTGTATGCTTGCGCGCACACGCGTGTATGTGTGTGGGTGCACACATATGTCTGTGCACTGCCAGTTAGTTGTGGCACTAAGAAATTGGAGTGTAGAATTAGAAAGACAGGTTGATGTGCTAGGGAAGATCAATGAATACGAGAGGTTCACTGATGACAGATGGCTGGTTTCATACTCCGAAGGAGTGACAGAGGAGGAGGAGAACCAGCTGTGAGCAAGTTGCAGGATGAGTGCATTGGAAGCACAGCCTTGTGCAGGAGAAACAGCACTCTTCCAGCAGAAACAGGAGGATATAAAGGGCAGAGGCTGGGTAACTGAGAAGAGGTAGTAAAGGAGGGAAGAAGTGTAATAAAGAGAGGGGAGTTGTGCCAGTGCCCGGTACATTTCCCAGAGTTTTAACGATTCAGAAGACAGGATCTCACAAAACGATGAAATGAGCATGGGGAAATCTGCAGCAAAATTAGATCAGAGAAGTGTTGATAGCAGAGTTGATGTTGCAGATAGTCACTGCTGTTTAAAACACCAAATCCTCGCACAAATGCACACAAGTCAAACGCTTCCAGCAGAAGGGGCTGGGGATTTTTAGTCAGTGGGCTATGGCAGATAAAATAGCTTTAAAAAGAGCCTAGCATAATTGATGGTGGTTGGATAAGTGATATAKAGGAAAGGTATGCAGGAATCATAAAAAGAAAGCCTTACATCCCTTAGCCAGCCAGTGGAAGAAGAAAGCTGCATAATGCTGTTTTCTAGTATATAAGTGGTTCTTTTTTCCACAAACAGGCGAACAGATCTGGCGGGGGTGAGGGGGTAGATGTGAGAGGTTTGGGGAATCATAAACAACAAAATAGGGAAAGCAAGATGGCAAAGGAGAGATAGCCTGCATTATTCTCAACCCTATGGGAGCAAACAGATTGTCCACTAATAGGGAAATGATCTAGCCATTTTTTTAGATTAGTGGTGTGGGAGGAGAAGAATTTAAAGGAGGGAATGCATGGATCTCACAGTAATGTATCCTCTGGTTATCATTGTAGGAGATAATGAGAATGTAAAGCAAAGGTGGGAGGAGAAAATATCTTCTATACAAATGCTGTGAGCATATTAATAAGGTCACGAATTGGAATCCTGCATTTCCAAGGCTAAGGGTGATATTTCTGGAATGTCTGAGCTAAAAGGGACTGAAAGTGGAGTAGGGAGATGCAAAGTTTGTTAAAGGGACCAGGCTGTGTTCGTCAGTCATAGCGGAGACAGCAGTACATATCCATGCCTAGAGAGGAAACACTACAAACATTTTGCCTTTCAGAGCAGAGGCAGTTTGGACAGAAGCTAAGTAAGGACAATGAACGTAGTCATGTTATTCCTGGATGTTGCTACAGACCCCCAGGGCAGGCAGAGAAAGTAGATTGGGAAATGTTTTTACAGATAAGAGAAGTCTGTAAAACAGCTAGAACATTGATCATGAGGGATTTTAATTACTCAGCTATTGATTGGGACAGCCACTATGCAAAAGTGAAGCAGAGGAATGGGTTTCCAGAAATAATGCAAGATTGCCATCTCACCCAGCTTGCTGAACAGCCGAGGCTGCATAGTCTGAGGCTATTCAAGTCCTAATTCTAGGAAACATGCCAAGTCTGATCATTTAAGTTGAAGTTGGGTAGTAGTTAGGATCTAGTGACACCATCTATCATTAGAAAGAAAATGCTCAAGAGGAGGCAACACAAATGCTCCTGACGCAAGAAGAAAGGAGTTAAGCAAAAGAAAGTTGTCCTAATGAAATTTGTCTGGACTATTGTAATGTGTTGGAAACATGATAGGGAATATTTCTCGAAAGAAGCCRTACAGGAGGAAGGGAAGGGAAGGGAACAGTAATTGAAATCCATCCTTGTTCAGCCTAGGGAGGGAATACAGTAGCAGAGGCTAATAGCTGCAACGATCCTTGGCTAATGAGAGTTCAGTGGGGGTCATGAACACCTGTGTATTTTAGAGCAGCCCTGACACTACTCTAAATTATGTGGCTGTCTCTGGCTGTCCCAAACTGCTATAACAACACCTTTATAGCTTGTCCCTCTCAGGTATATCAAATGATGCTCCAGAGCTTCTGAAAACATAGCCTTCCATTTCTTACAGCATGAGTAGTCCCAAGAAATAATTGTCTCTGTGGCAAAAGTAGAAACACAAGAGAAAACTAACTCTTTCCCCAAAAGGGGAGCATAAAAGAGGATTTAACTGGGATAGGAAATGACAGCATCTAAGAATGAGATAAATTGTTCCTTCTCTTTTAGTATCAGAAGATGAGGAAAAAATGGTAAGTGATAAAAACTACTAACTTTCACAGGTGATAAGACAAGCTTCTAGTATGGAAAGTATTTAATYTTTTGTCAGTTAAAGGAAATTACTGGGTACTACCTGATTGCTACCAACACAGACTTAGCCTGTGAAGCCTTCTGGGGGAGTGTTGAAATTAATATATATAACCACAATATGAAAAATTCAGTGAAAACTACAATATGAGCCCATGACCTGGTGTGGACTTTCTAGAGGATGAATTGATAGGGATGAGGTATTCCACTGAGCTTAAATTAGAGCAATAAAAGCAAGTGGGAGAGCAGACCAGAAAGTGGCATTATCCAGCCAGTTCTGAGTGTGGAAACGGTCTGCAGGCAGCAGGAATGACAGATGAGTTTGGAGCAATACAGAAGCATCGGTCTGGAAAATGCAGTGGCTGGCCCAGGCAAGTGACCATACCTATTATAATGGTGGAGTGAGTGTCTCTACCTTTCTTCCTCAGCCTGCTTCATTCTGTAAGACGGGTTCAGTAGTCAGTGGGTTCTTCTTCCTCAGCTGCTGGGTGTGCCAGGTCGACCTCTCCATCTGATTCTKATTTGGCTCCATTTATGGAGAGCAACAGTAATATTTAGGATGAAATAATTTGTGTCCTACAAGTTCCTGCTTCTCTCCAGCAGCAGTAAGGCAGCATGGATGATGAGCTCAGATGCAGAGGACTCTACTGAAGGCATCTATAGCTGGCCAGATGAAGCTTATGCTCGGCCTGCAGTGTCAGAGCAACTGTCAGGGATGTAGGGTGCCAAGACCCTGATCGTGCTAGACAAAGCAGAGACTCAGACTAGTATCTCCTACCTCCTTCATTATTGCCATATCCACCGGGCTTCTGGCTATCTAGGATGGGAAGGATGGGGCTCTTCCCTTGCACTCTGTCCCAGTACCTATCAATGAAAAGTGCTGGTTTTGAAGAATAGGCACTGATCCAGCTAGATCATTTAACTAAATGGTTCCCAGTGAATTCCAATAAGAAAATTTTTGCTTGCAAATTTGTCCTCTCTTGTTGCTCACTGAGCAATATGAAGGGAGATCTAGTGAATGAGAGTAGAGTGCACCCTAAAACATATATATATGAAAGTACAATACGAAATTATCCATTGTTTTCTGATCAAGTATTGTCAACAGTATGTGATAGTACTTGAAAAAGCATTGGCAGGTGATAGCGTAGCCTGGTCTACTCAGACAAAACCCTATTGACATTAGTGGTCCTTAACACAGCTGTACATGTAATGCAGTCAAAGACTATTTCCCAATTTCTCAAGAAATGTCAGAATAACAGAACTAGAACATACAGTGTGGAAAGTCTGTTCACACATAACCAGCATTAGCTTGACACTGAGCAGCTGCCCTTTTCTGTGGATATTGAAAGATACATCAATGTATAATATTGTTATAATGGAGTTATATTTAGGATAATCCCTCATGCTCTGGAGTATGCATTTAGTTCTCATTAGCCCTCAACAGCATGGATGGTTACAAAGCATTTGCAAATTTGGACTGAAATACTATGAAAATAGACTTTATTCTGATATATTAGACACACTAATTCCAGTACAACACTAGTAGAGACTGAATACATCATGAATATCAAGAGGTAAGTCAACACGTGCATTGCTATGTATCTGTATCTCTCTTTACATGCCAAATCCTACCTAGTAAGTCTACTTATATGACAAGATAGGGAAGTATGGTAGGAACCATAATGAGCAGATATAATGAAGAGGCCAACCTGCAAATTTAAAAAAAAGTTAGAGTACAGACCCTAGATTAGATTTCATTGCATTATACCTAGAAAATAGTCCGGAAGCAATTCCCACAGAATAGGGAAGCCTAGCCTACAAGTTTCAGCATGGAAACCCATATTCACGTATCTTCATTCTTTATTTTAATTTCTTCTGTTCCTGGCAGGCTAATTTTCTGTGGGTTAAGGACTGTAAGCCAGTGGTCAGCTAGAATTCAGATGCAAATTATATTTCAGTATTAACATTGATAGAGTCTTTCAGAAAGAGACAAAGATGAAGAGACCTGTGATTTAACTCCAAAAGGGAAACAAGTGAAAAATATCATTTTCCTCCAAAACCAGAGATTAATGAACAAATATATAACAAATATGTGAGAAGTGTTGCATGTGAGATATTAAAAAAAGAGTTTCTGAGCACAACTGCAAAATAAGACAGTAAAACAATGACAAAACAAGAAGAGGTAAAAAATGAAGTAAGATTGCAGAGGAGGTTAACATAAATAAGAAAGTATTCAAGTATGTAAGGAACAAAGGGTCAGTGAAGGAGATGTGGTAAACATGATTTATTGACAGCATAGGTAGGCATAGCTAGAAACATTAATGGATGCATTGCCTCAGTGTGCTCATGTAAGAGGCTGGGGAAGCAGATACAGAGACAGAAAACAATTTCCTGGGAGGGTGATGAAGAGGGGAGGGGGAAGAAAAAGAAATACTAAAGAAGATTGGAAAGCTCCTGTAAACTTGCCCCATGTCATTACACATTTTTCAAAAAGTATCAGATTTATAATTAGAACTGAAGCAAAAGATGTCTTTCTGGTAAGTGTAAGTAAGGCAGATTTTACAATTTACTACACAAACTCCTCTGGTGGAAGCAAGAATTTGGAAATGGAGTCAAACAGAAAAGACACGGTGACAGAGAGGAAACATGCCTTTTTAGTCTAAGTAAAATGAATGTAATGCCTAAACATTGTATACAGCCCTAGTAATAAATTTTCTGGGAAGGGAAAACGAAACAAAATTAAAAGAAGAAAGCTTATGTGGATAAACAGAGCAAGGCAGACAATAGGTTACTGAAGGAAGAGGCTGTCAATACAGTAGGACATTATAGGGAGAGCAGAGAAGTGACAAGTCAAGTTCAAAATTGGGAAAGTATACAATGGCATGCGGTGAAGGAAATAGAGCTCGTACAAGAAGCCTAAGGATGCGTCCTCAAAGATAAAGGTAGAAAAACTCCATGTTTGAGGGCAGAGTTTGATTCYCCTGAGAAAGAAATACACATATGCCCCTTGGAAGTTAGCCTTGTGAATGACCACCAAAATCACATGGTTAAACAGGAAATAAGGGTGACTTTCACTGTAACCTCACTGTCTCCTAAGGATTTTATTTATGCAACTATTTCAGCTACAGAAACTCTGTTTTGTTTTGTTTGAAATTCTTTAGTGTTCTCTGACCCCCGCAGCCATGGGTGATGTTAACTGCACTGATCTCTCCAGCAAGGTTCAGCCTCCAGGATCGAGAGATCATCCACCCCATCTTGCTACCTCGAGCCTCCACCTGGACTCTTCCAACTTCAAGGTGGGGAAACACCACAGAAACCCCAGGGAAAAAACTTGTGTGCATATACAGAACTCAGACAGGCTGCCAGCCTCCCATATACCTGGGGGAGATGTTTCACGTGGGTGTGAAGAGCAAGCTTCAGACAGACAATCTCCTCAAGATATAAGAGATACTGTTTAGTAAAGCATAGGAATTACTTGGATCAAGGTGTTGTCTTTTACACTGGGGAAGCCAGTGCTGGGAAGCCCCAGGAACATGTTTCCCTGATGAGAGAGAAGGAAGACTGAAGAACTGTAGGATCATGACAGAAAAAAAGAGAAACAAGTCAAAGTGCTCAAAACAGTCAAAGTGGTCATGAGGCTTTCACCCTTGAATTTGGAAGCAAAGAGCTAGAGTTACATCAAAATTAAAATCTTGTTTAAAATGATAAGGCTTTGTCTTCTTTGCTAACTCCATTCTTTTTATTATTGGTTCTTTCCACCCCTTTTTCTGTTTCATACAGGAGTTGTATCCTGGCTGACTTGTTGACTGTATGTTTTATGGGGGCAAAGGCTGTCTCCTTTGTTACTTAGCCCTACAGCGTCACACAGGTCGTGATCCGTAACTGAAATTTTTAGATGCCACTGTAACCTAAGYATTAATCACAAAATAATCTGCTAAGCCCATACTTCAGCCCTGGATCTGCACAACTACAGCACAGGCAAGAGGTTTCAGAAATACAGTCTGAATCAAATGGTAGGTGTGTTGTATCTTCATGAGGTGAGAGATGTGAACATGCAGGGCCAGACACTGGCTGATGATAGTGGGGAAAGTGGCAGGATCTTCAAGGGCAAAGTACTCTACCGGCCTAAGTAGGCACCGTTCCAGAATACGTTTGCTGAAAGATTTGAGGCTAGAAGTGTCTTAAGAAATTATCTGAAGTCCAAGGGTTTGTACTGCACAAACCACTGGTAGCTGGCAGCAAGGAGAAAAGGACTAATACTGCATTTGTTGTTTCCCTTGTAGCACTTCTGTGTGCAGAGCCTGCAGGAGGGGACAGAGAAAAAAATTCTCAAGCCTTGTCTGGAGCTAGAACTGCCTGATTGCYTTCTTTTTGCAGCTAGCACCTTGGAGGCGAAGAAAAGGGGCTCAGCCCAGTCAGCTTCACTTCATACAGGGAGAAATATATTTTTTCCCTCAAGGAAATGGCAAAAGCAATAACTGGAGGGAGGTAACTATACCTTAGGAATCTAATGCAAGATGTTAGATTACTAACACTTCAGGCAGTAACCCATTTAACCCTCATTTAATCCTGAAGTGTTAAAGAAGAGGCACCAGCTCCTTTAAGTTAGGAGTTCTGACTTACTGGTTTCCACCATTTACACAGGGAGATACAATACACCCTTAATTCAAGCAGGGAGTCCTGAAGTCAGTCCGAATCAAAACCCTCCCTCATTTCTTAACTTCCCATCCCTGCATAGAGCTGAGGTAGCCACAGTCACCATTTTACCTCCAGAGTATCTATTTTAGTGGGTATAAGATTACCACTGCTAATCCTGCAGGGACAGCAGACGAAGAAGCAACAAACGTAAGGGAGACAGAAGAGAGACTTGTCCATCGCTTCCTGGGAAGTAGCGTTGCTCTCCAGGGACAGGGACGGAGCTGGACCTGGGCATGCTGGTGGGAGAGGGATAGAGATATTTATGATGATAGTGTTGCATGACTGAAATAATAGAAGGATACCCGAGACAGTGATGTGCAACAGGGAATGAAAACGGGATAACTAGAGCTGGAACCAAAACTCCGGGGAGGCACATGGAGACTTTCCTTTGATTTCCCAGGGCCTGCAACAGGGCTAAAAAGGCAACTTGTAGTTTCATGTTTCTGCAGAGAATGGAAAAGAAATGAACACTGCACCCCGAAAAAGAGAAAAAAGAAAACAAAGCCAGGSCTATTCCATGCAAGAAACAACCAAACACAAAGGAAGGGGAAATTCTGAGATTCTGATATATATATTAGTTCCTTACACCAATATATTCAATTTACTAATTCAGACCCTGCTATGAGCGGGTGTCCAGTCAAGCGCAGTCCTTGTGAACAAACACAGAAAAAACTGGAATGCACTCAAACATGCAGAGGTCAGATGTTTCTATTGATGGGAATATTTTCTCCTCAACCTTTGGGGCATTTGGGACAGTCTGTTGCTGTTGCTGCGAATCTAACAAAAGTTCCCAAAAACACAAGTTGACCATTTCTCTTAGATAGACCACCTGGGCAACTTTTCTTGAAAGACACACATTTTGGATTGTTTATTCTGTTGTTGTTCTCTCCTGTTGTTGCTGTCTGTGTAATTATTTTCAAATGAATGCTTAAGGGTTTTTTTTTGTTTTTTTTTTTTAAAAAACCCTAAACACTTTCAGGATTATTTTATTAAGAAAAGCTGTAAAACCTATTTATTTGAACTATTCTGTAAAGCCTTCAGTTCAAAGAGCTGTCAGTAAAATAAAAGAATATCTAAATAATGTAAGAATACGTCAAATAAGAGTGCTACCCTACCTGCTTTCAGTGAGGGCATGGAAGGAAAATGTATTTAGCAAGAACTGGTGGATTATTAAGTGGTTTTATCTCCACTCAACATCTCTCTGTAAATAAGTCAAGGTTTGTTGCAACCCTGTGCAAGTGCTGGAAAAATTTGAATCCTTAAATAGTGAACTGCTTTGAAGAAAGCTTTTCTTCCTAATGGAAACAAATTGTGCCCATTATTTATATGTGGTTAGGCTTTTTTAAARCATAAAGGGGTTGTTCTACTTTTCTTCCTTAAATAGGTTGATTATTCAGCTTCAAATTTAAACCTAGGATTATGGCATATTGATAGAATATTAATCATATACTGTAATAAAAGCAAATACACTCATTCCTTATGTAACACCAACAATGTTTTAAAACAAACATGTGGCTTCAAAATAATCTTTTAAAGAGTCTAATGCAGTACCAGGGAGTATTAGCCTGTAGGAATGCCTATAGAAGTCAACAGGATACTCTTAGCTATCTTCCATGGATGTTGGATCCTGCCCTCATGACTTTGATGCATCTGATGTACAAACAGCTGCACTGGAATGAAGTATTACTGTTGTGACAGAGAAATAAATACAGCATAGGTTTCTTTTAAACACCAGCAGGTTTCACATGTTTTTGTATATTGGATAGCAACTGGAAAAAGAAACAATTTTGTTTACTTTTAATTAAGTTCTTGAACAGTTTTGCTTAACTTGATCGGTTTTTTAATTTTGCATCTCTTGATCAGTAAAGTTTAATCTTGATAATTGTTGCTTTCAGTTACAGATTTGGTATCCATTTTGGATTTTAAGAAAATGTGGAAACTTGTGGCATTAGGATTCCCAGCGCTTCAGGTGAGAATTTTAATTTTTTCCCTTTAAAAAATAAATGGTAATGAAAAAATGGTAATGGATTAAATCAATTTACATATATAAAAATATTATATATATATTGTTTTAAGTTATTTGAAGCTGACATTCATGCTTCAGTTTAAGATACACTTTTACCTCCTTCTGCTATTTTAGACTAGCTATCACTTGCTGTGCAGAGGACCTGTACTAGGGTAAATATATCTCAGCTGACTTTTGGCAATATTTGAGCATGAAACTAGCTTTCTCCCAGGATTTGAAAACAAGGAATAAGTTCAAAGAATTTGATGGTGGAAGGAAAGCCATTAGAACATCGAGTCTAATTCCTAGCACATCACAGAGTTATGTCCCTAGCACAGAGTCTCCAGCTTGTGTTTGGAGTAAAGACTAACTTAGATGCTCTTCCAATGTTTTTATTGTGTAGTACTAATCCTGGCCAAGCCGTAAGAGTGGCACAGAAAGGGTGAAATAGCACCATTATTTACTTGTTACTCCTGAGCCCTGGAGCAATGAGCTTGCTACCCCAAGGTGCAAGCTTGGTGCTTCCAGGGTCTCCCATCACAGAAATGGGGGTCCTGGGGGAACCCCCCAAACCTCTGCCACACTGAGGGCCTTGGGCAGGAGCTTTCCAGCCCCTGACTCCTAGTCTCGCTGCCTCCCCCGACATCCCAGCTCCTGGGCAGAGAGCCGGGGGGCCTCCAGCTCAGCRTGCCCACGGGGCACCTCAGAGCTGTGGGCACTGGCAGTCCCAGCCACGGCTAGCGGGAGAGGACAGTCCTCCAAATTCCCCTTATGCTGTCGGCATCCTGGAGAGCATAGTCCATTCGGAAACACAAGGTATCAAGTGTCAAGAACTACATTTTGGGATTTTTTTTGGAATATATGCTTTGCATTGAATTTTGAGACCTCCCCAAACTTTTAWTCAAAATTAAAATCACAGCAAAAGTTAGAACAGCCAAAAAAAATCTCACAAAGCAAGTACCCCCAGCTCCCACCCACAGTGCTGTAAACCAACATCTTTGAATTGCCACATTGCCTGAACAGGACAACTTCTTACACCTGACACGTAGATAACGTACCTTACCTTAGCTTTGACCTCTTGCCTATTTCTGGAAAAGATGGCTGAAGATGAGGAGTCTTTTGTGCTGTGAGATCTTTGCCATGTAAAGCCCCACACATCCAAAGTTAAGTGTTTTGGTACTTGCACAACCCCTGGGCTGGAGTATCTGATCACTTCACTAACATTACTGCATTTACTTCCTCAGCACACCTGAGAGGCAGGAAAGTCCTAATTATATCCTCTTACCAGGTGGGGAATGAAGGCAGGGAGAGATTGAGGGACAGAACCTTTGAGTATGTAGCTCAAAAACTTCTCTGAAGTGACGTTAAACACTTAAATACATTAGAGAGTCTGGGACGCAGTGTCTAGGCCCCAGTTCACACAGGAGAGTAGAGCAGAAAGTTTTACCCAATCTCTTAAATTATATAACCCCAGGCATGGGGTTATTTTGCCTTCCATTTAACTTTGCTTGAAAACTGATAAAGAAGTACAGAAAAATATTGTTAGTAAATGCCACATGAAGTAACAAACAAAAGCATATTTCTCTAAATGTAGAAAAATAAGTTTGGTCAGAAGCACTTTGTTGACCTTGATGAAATAGCTCCATCTCTGACCCAGATACAGCATGTGTAATCCACTTTGTAATGTCACTACAATGATCATCAAGATTTCTACCTTGATATGACATCTGTAGACCAGGCATTCATTGTTCTGATCAGCAGCGTTCTCGTGGTTGTGTTGCTACCTGGGCAGCCGCTGACACCAAAGAGACTTTGGCTGTACAAGATCATTTGAAATTTGCAGCAGCAGAGCATTTAGGATTTGCAGACAAAACCATTAAAGTATGGGCAGGATAGTTTTCTTTCCCTCTAAATATGAAGGAAGAGGACACAGGGATGACACTTTATTTAATTTGGATTAAAAGAATGCTGTGAGGTTTCATTTTTTTGGAAAGGTGAGTTTTGATGTTACCTTAAACTGGTAAAAAAAATATATGAAAGTTCTGGCTGAAACTGTTTCCTCTGGAGTTTATTTCTAAAATCAAAACGCCTCTCTGATTTGAAGTTCTAAAACCCACTGCTGTGAATAAAAATGTGCAGCCATTTCATTTATTCATTTTGGAAGAATGAAAGAGGCAATGAGTGAAATTGCAGTGGGGTGAGGAAAACCTGCTGATCAGAATGAAGGTTACTTATATTACAATAAACATGTGTTGGTCCTGGCTAATATTGGTTTAAGTCACAGTCTCATTTGAACTCAAAGTGCCTTTTGCTTCAGCTGCTCAAAGCACATAATTGTCATCAAGGAAGTAAAATCTCTTCTGTTCCCCCAGCTGGAAGAAAAGAGATTGAAGGTGGCAGTGGAAGGGACAGGGCAGAAGAAAGAAAAAGAAAGGAACGCGGACGCTCGCACACAACTTCTTACAATGGCTCCAGCATGCCCTTCCATTGGCAGGAATCCTTTTGATCAAATCCTTGCCCTGGGCTGAAAGTGTTTTAATGAGCATATAGACATCGTCTTTTTTTTCTAGGTCTATTTTGTGTTCTTAAGGATAGATAAGTGAAGCATGCACTTAAATGATCGCGTGGGCTTCTTAAATGTGCTCTAGAGGAAACGTGTAGTGCTTGAATGTGAAGGCTGAACAGTTTCAGCCTGAAGGACAGAAGGAAAATGGTAGTGGAGAAAACTTGAACCGAAGTGAAAGTGTTTCTTTTAACATTTGGGATTTTTTTGCAGGGAGAATATACAGCCTACAGACAGGTGGTAGGTGTTGCGGGGGGAGCTGGGGGCTGTTATGGAGACCTCCATGTCTTATTAAATTTCCTTGGCACTGGTCTCTTAGAGATTCCCAGCATGGCTTGTGCAATTCACCCAGCTCCTACTGCCACATCTCAGGGGGGTGAAGCATCTCGTGGGGTCTTCCAGATGGCAGCTTCCAGTTCTTTGGGAGAATCCCCCTCACAACCTCATGCGAGAGTTTGCTCCTCAAGCTCAATCCTAGTCCTACACTTTTAATTCCACTGCCGGAAAGGACATGCATCATACTGCAATCCGGTTTGACTTGCACTGGTGTAAAGTAAAGTTTCTGCCACAGCATGAGCTGGTACTGTGCCAGACTGTGAGAGGCTGAGGAGTGAAGGAGCACAGGAGAAAAACCATCTGCTTGTCCCTGCTCTCCTGACTGCGTGTGAGGGAGGTAGATGGGACAACATGGAGGAGCTTGTTTGGGCAATGGTCTGAATGTAGCTGCGGAGCTGGGGAAAACTTCACTTGCCTGGGCTGCCAGTCTGCCTCTTCCCAACATTAAAAAAAAGATTATGCTTGACAAAAGGCAAATGTAGGTTAGTTTGACACATCTCATTATTCTGAGGTGTTTGTGGGAAAAGGCAAACTTTGTCAGTATGTCACTACACAGTTACCGGAAATCAATAAAGGGACCTGCTTGCCTTGGTGAAAACACTTCTTGTTAACTCTCAATTTACCTGCTTGGTTTCAAAAACAGGGGTGCAGGGAGGATGGAAGCAAAGACCTCTGTGCAGAAGAAGCAAAGCCTTCCCCAGGCTGGGATGCGAGAGTTGAAAGAAAGTTTTGTCTTGACAGCAGCTGCCAAAATCAAAACCTTTTTCAAAGTTTTTTGATGTGAATCGCAGGAGGTGGGACTACTGGGATTTATGTCCAGACAGGAACCCTGCAGATTTCTTCAAATCCTGGCGACAAAGGTATGACATTTATGATTTGCGACTGTTATTCCACATGTGTGAATTGCCAAAACAAAGCTTTTGAAAAGGCAACTTTTATTTGTGATTGATGCATTTTGTAAACAAGAAAGTGCCAACGTTGAAACGCTGTCTATTTTAGCTCAGGGTGCCAACTGCTTCCCAGGTAAAACTGCCTGCTCTAAGCTAATTGCTCCAATTGTGTTAGCAATGCTGTTTCATTAAAGGGAGCATTGTTACTGCATAGCTTTGGCTTAGTTAACAGGTATGTGTGAAGTAACTGTATACTTTGGCAATGTGATACTGCGTAAATACTAGGAATTTATCATATAGGAAATGCTTTTTGAACAAGTCCATAGTTTATCTACTCAGATATTTCGCCTCCAACAGCCATACAAATGAGGGACTCTGGAGGAAGATGTAAACCACCAAATGTGGACACCAAGGAAAGAATTCCCTAGTTTATAGCATTTAGGTATTTGTATAGCTTTTTGTAACTGCTGGTGGCAATTCAGGTGATGCCATTATTACTCCTGTTATTGCCTTTTTTATCATCTCCTTGATTATTTTTCTCAATGTCARCCTGAGAGTGAGTTCCATAGGTTAAATATATGATATGTAAAATAGTAGCCCTTCCACTTTTCATTTTGCCGTATTAGTTTATTTAGGAGTCACAGATTTATCTCATGTAGATTACTCATTAATCCATACACTTCTGCTCATCTTCATATGAACTAACCTAAAGTACAAAAGGAAGAAGCTCCATGCACCAAATCACTTTTTTTGCCATTCTTGATAATGATTCTGTTTCTGCTGCTTCTTGTTCAGTAAGGTAACCAGATCTGCAAGACTAAGACAATGCTTCTTTCTCTCTCTTTTTTTTTTTAAAACACTGCAATACTTTCAGTGCTACTCTTTCACTTAATACACTTTTACAATTCAAAAGATATTCAACCTAGTAAGATTTAATTTTAAAATATTCATAAGTTTTAAAATATGTTCATTTTTATGGTACTTTTTAGCTTCTAAATTGGTATGATTTCCTATCCAAATAATAAATCTACTAACAGATGTATGTCTACAAACATACATATATATATATATATATTTATGTATACACACACACACGTATCTGAACTGGCTCTGCTTATTTCAGTCAGCTTTTCAAACAACTCTACCTTCATGCTTCCTGACTATGAGCTGTATTGGTACAGGGCAATTTAGAAAATAATTAATTCATTAACTAATCCCAAGGATACCTGAACCAAATACCAAAACCAACAGAAACAAAAACTTTGGGGGCTTCATCTGTTAGAAGGAACATGTAGAGAATTCAGATGGTATGCAAGTAACTCAGAAAATGTTTATGTGGAAAATTGTCCATGCATTTTATTACTTGGTCACAAAAAAATCTCTGTGCACAACTTAGCTAAATTACCGGCAAAGTTAAATTAGGCATGCACAGTTAGAATTAGAAACACCCCTTCTGCTTGCCACAGAGGCCACTAGTTCATAGGCAATGGGAACACAGAAATACAGGCTCTTCAGTCTCTCAGAAGATGCTCTGGCTGGATATCCACAAAACAAAATATTCTGATTAGTAGAACTGGATTTAAACAAGGACATTTAAAAATTACAAAAGGATGCACTTCTGCTATGGTATTTTTATACAAAATGTACCAAAGCATAGACTCCCTTATCAGAATAATACAACAGTCACTGCTGATAATATTGATAATAATGTCTTGGAAACATATCCTAAAACTGAATATTTGGAATATTTCAGTTCTGAAAAATAAGGGCCCATGAGATAATTTTTCCATTACCTTATACTTACTGTTCTTTCAGACAGTGAATAACACATACATAAGCCAGTCTCTTCTTTCATGTAGAAATTATCAAAATCATATATTTTCAAACTGAATCAGAACTAGTCAGATTGCTGGGGTTCATCCATAACCTGAATTAGGCCCAGCCTCACAATGATGCATATAGAGGGAAACCTGTGTGCCTTCAGAGGGCAAAAGGGAACATCAGGGTTTTGGATGCTGCAGAGAGGATAAGGCCAGGCTTGCACTACAGTAATCACAATGTTTCTTGGAACAAATCTGTATTGCTCCTTGGAACTGACTACTGCTACTGGTGCGATTGAGGTGGGATCACACGTTGGTTTTATTCAAGACAGGACTGTGTGGCAAGTGTTCATGCAAAGGTATATGCTTTCATGTGAATAGACAGTATTTATGGTGACTAGGGGCACAGGATGGGAAAAATCAGATTCATATTTCTGTCTTTTTCCTATCTTTGAGCAGCTCACTGCAGGCCACATTTATGTAGGTATTTAGGTACTGGAAGATGCAGTGTCTAGAAGACCTTCCAGGCTTTTTTAACAATGTATGGTCATAACAGAGCCTATGGAAGCTAACCAAAAATTTTAACAGATCTAGCAGAGGAGCTCTCTGAACCATTAATGATGATTTTCAACAAATCTTGGTGCCCTGGGGAGGTTCCAGAAGGCTAGAAGAAAGCTTATATAGAGCCAACATTTAAAAAGGTTAAACAGGATGACTTGAGTAATTATAGGCCTGTCAACCTGACATTGATCCCAGGCAAAATACTGGAACAGCTGATATGACACTTGATTAATAAAGAATTAAAGGAAGGTAATATAATTAATGCCTTTCAACATGGGTTTATGGAAAATAGATCTTGTCAAACTAGCTTGATATCATTTTTATGAGATTACAAGCTTGGTTGAGAAAGGTAATAGCACTGATGTAATGTACTTAGGTTTCTGTAAGGCATTAGACTTGGTACCACCTGACATTTTGATTAAGAAATGAGAATGCAACAGAATCATTGCAGCAAACATCAAATGGATTAAAAAGTAGCTAATTGGTACATCTCAATATGTAATTGTAAATGTGAAAACGTCATTAAGCAGGTGTGTTTCTATTGGAGTCCTGCAGAGAATAGTTCTGGATCCAAAGCTATTTAACATTTCTAGCCATGTTCTGAAAGAAAACATACAGCCACTGTGGATAATATTTACAGACCACACAAACACTGGGAGAGCAGACAGTAAAAAAGTGAACGGGCTGCTGGTAAAGAACAAGCTAGATGTTTTGGTAAACTGGCCAAACTCTAATGTTTTCCATCTAGAAACAGTAAAGGTAGGTGTCACAGGACCTTACSCTGAGTAAATGTGACTCTGAAAAAGACTCAGGACTCATTATAGGTGCAAATCAGCAAAATAAACACTTCCAGCACAGTGTTGTGGCTAGAAGGGATAATYGTTGAGTGTGGAATATCAGAGGAATAACAGGTCTAAGCAGAGTGGGTTTATATTACTACTGATTTGCCATAGATTGCACTGCTTTTGGAGTATTGAGTCCCATTCTGAATCCCAGTTCAAGAATAATGTTGATAAGCTGAGGAGCACTTCGCGAAGATACCCATGAACATGCAAGGAACTGGAAGAGGTGGTTTATCGTGAAAGACTTAATGAGTTCAATCTGTTTAGCCTGGCAAATAAAGGACACAGGAGGTGAGCTGATCACAGTCCAAAGTTATGGGATTTCTTTTGCCCAGCTTTCCCATCTAGAAGACGGGACTGTGATCGAGGCTAGCTGCTTTGTCACCCTTACACAGTCAATACAGAGGCTAGATGTCTCCCAGGGGGGCAATTAATCCCATAAGAAGATAGGTGCAATGAATTACCTTCTGATAGTGTTTGTTTCTCTCAGCTGATTACAGAAAGATCTCCAGTCACTAGGTAAGACTAGATGCCTCATTTTTACATGGTTAAAGTTAAATGAGATAATCCGACTCTAATTGCCTCCATGGGAATGTAATTTTTAAAATGAAGGCTCTTCAGTCTGTTAAATAACAGGCTCTGAAGGCTGGAAGTTTTAGAGGGACAAATTCAGATTACAAATCAGGTGCACATTTTTCTCAGGGAGGGAAATTAACCTTTGGAGCAAATTACCAAGGGCTGCAGCAGTTTCTCCACCAGTGGAAATTTTAAAATTGACATGGAATGTTTTTCTGAAAGATTTGCTCTACTTCAAGTGAACTGATTTGGGGAAGTTAAATGGCCTGTGTTGTACAAGAGGTCAGAGAAGATCATCACTGATGTCCTTTCTGGATTTACAATACGTGTTTCTAAGTCTTGTGGTGCTAAAACAACTTTAAAAATCTTTTCCTTAAGTCTTTTGCTAGTCCTCAGTTTCCTTCCTGCAAAGGGTAATTATAATTCCCTGCCTTGCAGTACAAACACATTAAGGACTTTGAACTGCATGAATATCCTGGAAATGAAGGCCATATAAAAATTCAGAGTATACTGAAGAAATGTAGCCTATTATAGTAGGAAGAGCCCAAGTAACACTCACTGCTCAACTGCTAATTATGTTAGTCGTTTGGGGGTGGGTGCTGACTAGTTACCAAATCTATTGCCAGCTTCCATATAATTAGGGCACAAGTGTCTTGAAAAAGATACCTAGTGTTTTAAAAAATGTCCCACAAAATGTCCCACGTTTTCCTTTGTGCAATAGACACTGGAGCTAGGCCAGATCCACCCTGCTCTTTGCCTCCACACCCTGGTGGTTCATGGTTCAGGCTAGCAAGGTCACGCTGTTGATGTGGGGTTAAGTGAACAGGAAAGCCATTAAAATTTATGTGATTTTGGCAATGATGTGTTGTATTTTCCCTGTCTCAATTCTGTGACTGGTTCAAAAAAGAAAGAAAAAAAGAACTGAGAAGAGAAACAAGGGAGAGATTAGAACCATTCAGAGAAAGCATTTTCTTCAGTCTGACTTTGACTTGATCATCTAGATAAAAGTCTAAACCCCCATCAGCAGAGGACTACAGAATACAGTGATGGAGAAACTGTGCTTCAGAAGCATTTAAAGAGAGATATTCTGAACAACGTCTAGAACTGGGCAGAAAGTTTCCATTTAAACTGCTTTGGGTGACCAAATGGTTTTATGTTTCATGAAAATTATCTGCCAGGGAAATCTTCGAGTTTCTCTTTAACTATCTGAAAACATGCAATGAAAACTTTTTAGTTTTCAACTGAAAATGATCATGTATTTTAAATGCCAACATGGTGGCTGGTAGAAATTGTAATTCAGATATCTTAATTTCTTTTATGTGGGCTAGGCTTCTGCCTACCTCTTCCAAGATGCACTGTAATGTGAGATCAGAACATTCTCTCTATATAATGTAAATACAATATACAAATAATTGTTCTTCAGCAGGTCCCCAGTGAAACTGGAGAGCAATGTGCATAATCACAGAGCCAAGCTGCTAGCATCAGACTAGGAAACACAGGAACTACAGGCCAATGAAGTACCATGACATTTTAAAATCAAAAGTCTTAGCTTCTGCACGTGCATTTTGGGAATTTTTAAAAAGATGAATCGTGAGGGAAAATGAATATTTTGGAGAGCAACAGGGAGATTCAGGCACATGGCTAAAAAAAGCACATGAAAAATAAATAGATGAGATAAACTGAGAGCAAACTGATATCATGTTGAGTGATGCATGAAGAAAGTGATTTGAAAGGCCAAAATGACTTTAGCTAGACTGTGTCTTACGCCCATGTTTTCTCTGTGATTTCCTTGGATGTAAGTGAGAGCAGGATTTTGTTGCCGAAAATTTTGATGTACATTCTTTAATGAGTTTTTGACATGAAGGGCTCAGGATCATGCATCAGGTATTTCACTATTCACATGATTGCTTGCAGGTTCCTCACCTTACTTGCAGCGCAGGGACCTATGGGCCACACACAACATGCAGCACCATGGCCACAAAGCACCTGGCTCTCAGGTGTAAGTAGAAACCAGCAGAAATCCAACAAAGTTGTGGGCCTTACAGCTCCACAAAACAGGGATCCGGGCTTTGGACTAGGTGGCCCAACACCCTGGAGCTCCCTTCTTCACATGCCACAGCAATTCTTTAAAAAATATTGTCATGGCATTCTGGGGAGAAGGGAAGAGCATGCAAGTCCTTGAGATTTACGGTCAGATCTTCTCCAGATGCCTTTGAGAATGCCATCTTTCATCTATTTGTGAGACTCAGGTTTTGTTTATATTTGAGCTGGGGACGCCTGGTTGAAAATACTGATTAATGAGAGGGAAGAAATTTGCAGACATCTCAGAGAAACACACTGCTGAACATCTTCTGAAAGCAGGATCAGCCATACTTCATAAGAGAGGTGTCTTTACCTGAAACGGAAGGAAATCACACCTTTTGATTTTAACTTATCTTGCCCATACTAGATGCTTGAGCTTACCCCTGAAGCTCAGCAAGCAGTTGGTCAAACACTACCTGGTAAATTCAAAACAAACCTAAACCAAGAGTCATAGCCAGGCCCTGCTTCCCAACTTTAGCTTTCCATGATGATTTTCTGCCTGATTACATATAAAAGGAAGCAAATGGGAATTCAAATTCTGTGACAACTCATTATAGTTTTTTCTGCTTCAGTAACCTTATTGATTACAAAAAAAGACTGATTGAACGTATGCTTCATATTTTTTTTCCAAACACTTTCAATAAATCCCCTTTATGTTCCACAAAAATAAATAAATAAGTAAAGTGTGTCTTCCTGACAGCTGGCTGTAGAGTAAACTTAGAGCACCTGCTTTCTTCTCCTTTGTTCATTTTTTACTGCTAAATGAATAACACTTAACATTAAATAAAAAAGGAGGGTGACCATGGCTACTGAAAAAGATTCAAAGGCAGTCTGTGCGTTGCTTGTAAGGAACTGATTGCAAACATGTAGTGTATGGCAGATAACAATATTCCTGCACAATAATCTAGCATTAATTCACATTGTGGTTTAAGTGCCAGATTCTCATGAAAGCCACTGAATAATCTAAGGCAACTCTGCTCTGTCAGGTGCCACACATTTCTCTGGCAAATTTAACTGATAACACGTTTAAAGGTGCTAGTAGGGCAGGCAGCGTCCTTGAAAGCTGGCAGAAGGGAACACAAGCAACTTTACCTTATTTTGGCCTCATCTGTAGGAGGGTTTGGGGAAAAAAAACCAACCTTCTTGAGATCTTGATTATTTTATTTGTAAATAACCATCTGCTTCTTTCTGATCAAGAGCCAGCATAGTGAGGTATGACCCCAGGGAAAGCTGTGATTGATACTCCGCCACCTCTGTTAGCAGGGGTTCCGCACAAAAGATAGCGTTAGGCTCACCAGTGGCCCATGATGAAAAAGAATACACTTTCTTTAAAAATGTAAATGATCTGATGTTATAAAGGGATGCAGGTGGCATAAGGGAAAAGACCAGCCATCAAACACCTCATTTCTGTCATACCTATCCGCCCTCCCCTCTCCCGCTCGTTTGTCAGCTCGGCTGCTGGTGCCAGCTCGGGAGAGGTGGCTCCCCAGCTGCCCCGGCCGGGGAGGCCGGCACGGCGTCATCCCCCAGCAGCGCCCGCCGCTCCAGCTCCAGCCTTTACGCTGCCTCACCACGGACTCCGAGCCTGACCTTGGGCGAGCCCCCCGAGCTCTTTGTGTGTCAGCTTAGCTCCTGGTGAACTAGATGCAATGCCTGTCTCAAGGATTGTGCCCATTAATTGCTGTTTGTAAAGAACTTTGAGATCCTCGATGCTACAAACACGAGTATTCTGGCTGTGAACCTGCCGGGCTGACCAATCTGACCGAGGAGAGTATCTGCCCGGGTCTTGTAACGTCTTCCTTGGCTCCAAGGACTTTGGGGACCTGTCCTGGGAAGCAGGAACGTTTAAACGATCAAGAGCCTTTCTACAGGACAAAATGGTTTGGGTTGCTGTCGTTCTGCCAGTTGTGGCAGCCCCTGCAAATGCCATGTTTACAAAAAAAATCAGCTGCGAGGAATTGTTTCTGACTATTCAACGTTTGAAAAATCAACTGCTAAGAATTGTTTCTGACTATTCAATATTCACATCCTCCTCTGTAATCCAATACTCACACCGGTAAAACACTAGTTGTTACCAGGCAGAAACTAGTGGAGAAACTGTTCAATAAATTTAAGAAAAAGGAGGGAGAAAATAGGTTATAAAACCCTCTGGTTTCTGGTGGATTTTTTCACTTAGGTATTTCAGCTTAATGTGCTTTTAGTGGAAAGGTTCCAAAATGCACAACCAGGAAAAAAAAAAAAGGTGTGCGTGGGGGAAATTCCCAGGCAAAATAACTAGAGGTAAATTCAGTGTTTTTCCACTCCAGTGACCACAACCTTTGCTTTTATTCTGGTGCAAACAGCTGCAGGTGCCTCAAGTCAGCCAGTTCTATCTATCTGCAATGTCATCCATGTTTACTTGCAGCACTGGACTTTCGATTCTGTCAGGTTGCCAATCCAACGGGCCGCCAGGCACTGCAGCTGACAGTCAAATCTGTAATGCTGAATCCTTCTTCTGGAAAAAAGGGCTAAAGAGGTTAATACACTCAAGTAAGGATAAACACACCAGCTGTTATAGTTTCTAATATTTAATGTCATTATCAAATAAAATAACTCCTAAGAAATAAAAAATACGCAGCCTCCAAATCACTCATCTTTGTTAGCATTAATAAATTATCCGAAAAGCCTACGCTATAAGATAATAATAGAGAGCCTACAATTAAAGTCATATTTACTCTTCTACTTTGCTGATGTTGTTATGCACTGATACCATTACATTTTGGTGTTTTATCAATACTGGTTCCATGCACTGCACAGTTTCTATAGGATGATCACGGATGGATTATTGGAATGTAGATGAATACAATTTAGCTATTTTTTTCTTTTCCTTTCAAGGTGCTTTTTGAAATATTTTCTCAATATGATTTCTTGAATGTAATTATTCAAGGATTTCATGACTCTTGTTTTTTTTTCTTTTACAAAAATCTGCATAGATTTGTAAGAATAATGAGTCCTGCAACAATGAGAGTGCTTTTGTGTTTGTTTGCATGTGAATTCTCAAAGGACACCCTCCAGAACTCATTACTGGGGCTAAACACTTTTAGACAGTCAGGAAGTGAATATATGTTTTCCTCCCATCATTACAACTACAGCTCCTACTGCTGTTAGTCTGTGTGGATTAAACAGAGGATAACTTGAGCACAGTCAGAAAGGTTGAGAAACACACGCACAAACACACAGTGGAAGAAGTGTCACAGCCCACAAAACACAGCCTGCAATGAGCTCAGCTTCCAGTTTATGCTCTATGCTATAGCAGGACACATTCACTGGGTTATACTTAAAGGCCTATGACCAATTCCGTAAAATTTCTTGAATTTTAGGATTTGTAAGCCAGCCATTTCAGGTTGTATCAGACTAAAGCTTGTCTGTGAAGATGCACTTTCTTTTGGGCTTTACAAGATACGATATAAATTTGTTTTTTTAGTTATTACCTAACAATGGGCAAAGGCACAGAGTTTGTTGGGGCTTCAGATGACTTTTCAATTCGACTTTGTCCAACAGTAAGGGCAGTGCTGGTGCTCCAAGTGGGATTGCCATTCTCTCTAACCACTCTGAGGCAYAAAAGGAGATATTCATCCTCAGTGTATATCTCTCCAAATATATCTTGTGTGACTAATGCTAAGTGATCTTTTGCTGGCCTCCTCCATACAGGTGCATTTATTTCCTGGACTATACTTTTAACATAATATGGATTAGGGAAAAAAGAAAATATTTGTTTTCCTCCTAGTATTATGTTTTCTGTAAGGTAGAGATGGCTGAAACACAGAAATTCCTTCCTATGAAAAAAAGGTCATTTTGAAATTACTCCCTTCCCCCTTTTCCTTTCAAACTGAGGGAAATTTTTTTTTTCTCCTTAAAATTTTTTCCTGGGAAGAGCTCTCCAGAAAAAACAAAATCTCTTTCAGGGGCTGCAAAATGGAATTTTTGGGGCTTGCCAGCTGCCTGCCGAAAAGGGAGAGTGACGGGAGCCTCGTGGGCAGGCTGCTGCAGGCTGGACACCCCGCGCCTGCCTCTCCTCCTCCTTGCCTTCCCCCTAGCCTGGCTGCCGGGGAGGCAGCTGGGCTGCAGGGCCGGCAGAGCGCCAGGGCACTCACCCTCCCTCCTCCCTCTTCCAGACCTGCTGCATCTCCCCAGCTGCCTGCCTGGAAGACTGTTGTCAATTTTGCTCTCTCCCTGCAGACGACAACAAATTCGACAGGGGCCTTCCAGCCAAGCAGCCATGGAGCCACCAGTTTGATTTTCCTAACAGAAAATCAAAATTTTCTGGCAAAATTGAAATTTTCCCATAAAAGAAATCCCAATTTT
The DNA here is from genome assembly GCF_003343035.1 of Apteryx rowi. Taxonomy (NCBI): domain Eukaryota; kingdom Metazoa; phylum Chordata; class Aves; order Apterygiformes; family Apterygidae; genus Apteryx; species Apteryx rowi. The sequence goes on from NW_020451082.1 coordinate 323,588, forward strand.
ATAAAAAGGATGTTTTCCACCAGCAAGTCATTCCAACCGAACATTCCCAGCTGCTGTAGTTTGAGAGACCTTTGAATTAAAGTCTATAGAAAAAAATGCTTGTGTGTTTGGCTGTGAAATAAGGATGGGTGAATGGAGTCAAATGCAAATAAAGCCTGCCTCAGAACCAATGCACAAGGTTCCACCATCTGAGGATCAGGCTCAGAGTACTTAAACTACCCTACAGGAGCTATAGGGTTGTATCTTTACTATACTGTCCTGGAAATGATAATTAAAACTTGCATAGCAAGGTTATGTCTCTTTATCAAATTCTTTCGAATAATTTACATAGGTCTGAAATCTCATGAGAATAATTCCCACAGCTCACATTTACTACCAAACTGGTTCAGAAAAGTATTCAAGCTTTTGTGTCCTCATCAAAATAGAAACCTTTTCAGCAGAGGCACATCAGACACTGCCAGACAGAAAAAAATGAAATTACATCCAGAGTACTACAAAGTCACCTTTGTCTCTGTTTTATCTGTGTGCTCCTGGGGCTGATTCTTTCCCAGGTAAGCAATCTGGTGTTCCTGCCTGGATCATCTGCATGTATATACTTCAGAAGACAGTGGCCCCAGTGTCAGCAGTATCAGCGAGGCCTCAAGGTAGGACCTCAGAGTCACAACTAAGCACACCTGAAAAGCAATGTGAGACCAAGAAGGCAGAGAGAGGCAGCCATGAGCAGTGTCCAGAGCAATTTCCATTCGGTGCTGTATCTACCTACATGCTTACTACATAGCACTTTCTTCCAGCTCAAAGACTACAATTTTGACTTGGAAATGCTTCGACTTTTGAGATTTTTTGCTAGCTATGAAGCCTTTCTTGGTACAAATAGTAGTGTTTAATTCCAGAGAAACTCCCAGATGCACAACCAATAAGTCAGGTTGCTAGCGCTTGAATAGGATCATGGAAGCAATTTTCAAAATATTTTCTTGTGATCTGACACTACCTTTTCCAGAGACCTTGTAACAACAGTGAGGAGCAGATAGCATAGTCTCTGCTCAGGCAAAACTCCCAGTGAAGTTATCTGAAGTTTTATCTAAACAAGAGCTATAAGAGGGTCAAATGTTGCTCCATTTGTGCTCCTAAGTAGTACAAAGCTTGTGCAGGCTCTTCCCAGCAGGTGACTTTCACTCCAAAGGGAGTAGCTTTTTGCAGAATAACACAGGAGCCATTTACATGCTCAGGAGACATTTTGCAAGTAAAGCACCATTAAGCAATTAAAACTAAGTACAAAATAAGTTTATCAGATGATTAAATGTAAATAATAATGATGAAACCCAGAACAAAACCATGGAGATGCAGAGAGTCCAGTAGAACTGCAGCATCACCCCTGTTGTGGCTAGATATTGTAGCTTGTATGGGATTGATTATACACCGCCTCGAACATTTGTAATACAGAGTCACAGCAGGGTGAGTTAAAGGGTGGAGTGGAAGCTTTCTTTCTGAACGTGTTAGTCTTTGTGGATATAAAACACATCCTTTATTTGCATGTAAATTATCACAATTAATTCTTGATCGTTTTGTCTTTAAATGTTTATTAAAACTTTTCTCCTCTATATTTTATTCATATAGAGCAGTCATTGGCCAACATCTTTCATAAAGTGCTGAAAATTTGCCCTTGAGGCATCAGATGGAGTAGTCGGATTGTCAAATAAGTCTTCTAATTGACATTAATGCTAGTATAATATTTGTCTTCTGAAAATAAACATTACCAGCAAAGTTGCAGGTCCACCACGTTTGTGTGTGTGCTCTGGCAGTGCTGGAGAGCCATGGAACTAGAGGCAGAAAAGGCTGGTTTTGATATGACGAATAGCTTAGAAATGAGTATTTTAGCATATGGTTTCAGTGAAATAACAAACCTGGTAGAGTTTATCAAAATTAGCTCTCCTTGCACTGTGTAAAATTAATCAGTAACTTAGGAGACACACTGTATTCAAGAAAAACTGAATGAACATCACATGGCACTTAAAGACTTCCTCATGTGACATTCCTGGTGGATTTGAGATGATAAAGGACTATTTTCCAGCACAATGCCTATAAGAAAACCTGAGAGAGAATGCAAGACAAAGCACCGTTCAGCAATGCCTATGCCAAAAAGAATCAGGTAGTATCGTTGCAGTCACAAGAAACCTGATATTGTGCTGTGCCTATTAACCATCTGTGGGGGAAAAGGTCACAGACCTAGATTTTACCACTCACCTTGAGTGCTATCTTACTGCTCCCCTGCAAATCCAGCCAGCTGTATTAAGCAAAGTGCTTAAAATCACTGCTCTCCTGAAGCATGTGCTCGGCTTGAATGGGACTTGGACACGTGCTTTGAGGTGTGCTGGGACTTTGGTGAGCAGCTCCAGTGATGAGATAGGACCACTTCAGGTATCCAATGATGTGCAAATGCAGCAGAATGTGGCACATAATGAAGCCTTTAATCCCTGGATTTCCTCTTTTTCTGTTCACACACTTTACAGTTAAAAGACTGGATTGTATTTGCTGTTTGCCATTATTCAGAATAAGAATCCTCCAGGAAAGATTCATTACAAACGCAGAAAATGGGCTTGGTAATAACCTGATACATATGTCACATAAACCTGTTTCTGTTCCTAGCTGTTTCACTTCATGTATCAAATCCAAAAGCAATACAGGGGTGTGCAACATTTGCTATTCAGATTCATATGACTCCTAGACCTCAGAATTCATGGTAGATGATAATTCAAAAACCTCAGCTGAAAATACTCCTTCACAAATAGCAAGAGGGTTACACAAGCTGGAGCCAGTAACATCAAGTGATTAGATAGCCCACTCCTGCCTTAAATTTCTGTCCTGACTAGGAACCTCCCTGAGTGCTCTGCCTACATCCTCTTGGGCCCTCTGCTAAGGCATCCCATTCCCTACCCCGGTCACCTGAGCAAATCTGAGTAGTCTGCGAGCGCAAGCAAGACAACTCTATTTAAAATGAAAAAAAATCCCGTAGCGTCAGTCCCTCGGAGTGGGGGATCCTTGATGAGTCTCTCGCTGCCCCACTGAGCACACATTTGCAAGGTGAGGCTTTGCTGCTGCTCCATGCTGCAAGCTGTGACGGTTTCAATGTGGCCCAGTGTAGAGCAGCACAAGAGCAGCTTTCGGTAGTCCTGGGGCCAGTATGGCCTGAAACGGCTCCCAGACAAGCCTGGGGCTGGAGGGAGGGAGAGTAGAAAGATGATGTAAAGTCATCTGTGTCCCTCAGCCTCCCCAGCCGAAGAGCACTTGAGGACTAAGTGCTCTTGCACATATGATAAGAACAGTGCGCCCATAATATGAATGAGTGGCACTGAGCCATGTGTATTGAGTCTGGGAGTTTCAATTTAAAGCGCTAATACCCTGTCGGGGATCCCACTGATAAAATGAAATCCACTGACTCCGAGACCAGCAGAATGAGGCTTTTGTATCAGTATAATAGAAAACATGAATTGCTTAATGGGAAGTGAAGACTCACTGATAGCATGGGAGCAATAAAGAGCTGATCCTACTTCCATTAACTTTATTGGGAGCAGACCCAAAATATTTAAGTGGAGATTGGCCTATCAAATCTATCTAATCTAAAGTATCTCAGGATTTATGTTGTGGTATCAGTCCTGAGACAAACAGATGAAATACTACTGCTGCTACACTTAATTTATAATCTTTATCTCGCTATCTCTGCACCTACCTACTTATATGGTCCCCATTACCAAAGTAGCTGAGTGACTGCCAAGTATGTAGATGTATAAATAAAATAAGAAAGATGATTTTGTTCTCTGTCTCCCTTCTTCTCCTGTAGTTTATAAGCTGTCTCCTAAGGTCTGTGTTTGCTCGGTTTATGGTTTTGTGTGCAAGTAAGTGGATGGGACGGGGAATCTGCAGGTTTGTTATGAACTAGTTGGGGAAAACAGGTGCAACAAATGAAGTGCACATTTATTTCTGAATATGTTGGGATCAGTGGCTATCAGAAAGGGTGAAAGCAAATTATGGAGTCTAGATCCAGGAGCTGTGAGAATTTCATTGCATAAGCTCACAAGCTTCCCCAGTTGGTTCACAGTCCAGATTGTTCCCGTCAAATGTCATGGGAGGTCATGCTGGTGGAAGGAGATGTGATATCTCAGGAAGCAAAGTCCAATACCCTGAATGGCTTTGACTATCAAGACGGAAGCACTGGGAAAAGCAAAGGAATTTGTGTTACTAAGTAAATGGGATGCCATGTTTGGAACTTTTCAGAGCTTTCACAGGGCACATGGCTTCATTTCTACACGGGATAAACAGCAGTGATAAAATGTCAAAGTCAAACAGTGCACAAGGATCTAGTCCATGTCTCTTAGGAATGGCTGTTTACTTTGGGCCGGTCAGTCACAGGCAGAGAATTACCTAAAATTTAGTTAAGATGCACGCTTCCCCTCTTTATAACATCACCTCAGCCTTGAGTGGGCTTTGGCGACTTGCTCTTCAGAGAGGTGCAGTCACAGGACATGGAGCTGGTGCTGGTGGTGTCTGGAACTAGAGGTACTCAGGACCAAATTTTCCAAGTAGCAATAGCTCCTTGGCCTGTGGAGTCAGCCCAGGTCTTGCCATGACGATGATCATCCAGGTGGTGAATAGGGGCTGCATCTTGGGAGTGTTCAGGACGGAGCAACAGAGATTGGTCTGAAAGGAGGGGCATGAAACATTTCAGGGCATGTCCTTCAAAGTTGGACAGGCCTGTATTTTCTCCTTTCTATTTCTGACTGCTGTTGAGCTAATGAATCTCTGCCAATGGATAAACAGATAACCCTGGACCCATTTCATAATTGTTTCTGGATATATCCTTCCTCAATCTTATTCTGCACAGAACTTCTTGAATAGCTCATTTAARGAGAAAACACTTGAAAAGTATATTAGCAAACTCTTTCAGTAGGGTAAAACCATCAACATGGAAAATTCAAGTTTTCAAGAGAGCCATTAAGTGTGATTAAACCTTTAAAAAGGGAGAACAATGAACACAGCCTTGTATTTAGCAATTTCATATCTTTAATTGTACAAAAATTTTCTTTAAAAGCACAAGCCTGAAAAGAAGCTGAATGTTACAGTATTTACTGAAGGAAAGCAATGAGAGAAGGCCCGTTCACTAGCTAATGGAGTGAAGCCCAGAAATAATGACAAAAAAAGCGGTAACGACCGCTCTCCAACACAACATATATAAAAGAGGGAGCCATAAAAAGGCAACAATTCTTGACTTAGCTTTGAGTTTCACAATGACTGTGATTACAGATAGCAAGTGGGGGAGCATATAAGCCACGATGAAATCTAGTTGGCTTTGCAATTAAAATTCAAGTGAGATCAAAAGAACGGGCACATTGAATTTCTGCAGAGCGAATTTTGGATGGGGTATGAGAAATGGAAAGAAAGGAAGAAAGAGCAAGGACATCAAAAAGTTCAGCACCAAATGAATATATTCTCATCCATTCCATCTAATAATAAACACGGTAGGGGCCAGATTCTCAGCTGAACTAAACTGATAATGCCAGTAATTGAGCTAGTCTGCTTTTTCTTGCAGATGCAAATATCACACAGTCACACACATCCTGGCATACTTTAGCCTATGCCATCTTGCAGCATCTTTCACCTGCAGAGAAAACTTTGACTAATGGGAGCTAGAATGAAATAAAAAGCTAAAGCTAAACTGATTAAATCATATAATAATTATATTTATTCATTTCATGAGAGCTTAATTATTAGTGCTACACTAAGGAGAAAATATTTTGACACATTTTAATGACCCATATTAATTGCCAGCTTTGTTTTTCTTGATCAGTATTTTTAAAAGGCAGTGTTAACATCCAAACTGTAATCGTATGTGTATATGGCTAACTTTCTTCATATATGTGATCCTAAGAAGGCTATATATATGCATGTACTTTTTCATGATGAAGCTATGTTAGCTCAGTGGCAGCATTAGCTACTCTTTTAATTTTAATGGGCATCTTTCTATAGTGCTTTTCATATAGCTTTCCTCTTAGAATTCTTTAGATACCTTAAAAGTGCAACTTTCATTCCCTCACTTACTTAGAAAATAACAAACCCAAAGTTTCTTATACTTGTGGTTATAGAGAAATTCTAAAAAGTTTGAACCTTAAAGGTGCAAAGTCCAGAAGGCAAATAAAAAGAATCCCAAATGTATTGAAATTATAATCTGATGACTAGCAGAAAGGATAAGAGGCTGAATTTTTGTAACCTGGTGTTGGTAATCTTAGGCAGAAAAAATATAATACGGCACATTACAAACCTAGCAAGAAGAAAGATGACTGAAGATTTAATGCCATCATATAGAAGACTGAGCAGAACTGTATTAGCACTATGAGGAGTTTGCCTACACAAGTTATTACATTACACAGAGTAATACAAGCTGTGAGCATGTGATTTAAAATCATGGCAACTTACATGAGCAACGAAATGAAAACAAGGAGTTGGATATAGGTGACAGCATGTAGGTAGGCAGAAGGACAATGAAAATAGATACCATTTTAAAGACTGCAAAGGACAAGCATAAGAGAAACTTAAATGTCTAATGCTTACCATGGAACTAGCAACTGGCTGATGATGGCCACATGGGAGATGTCTGATAGAGGTGATCAGTATAAAGAATCAAACAAAAATATTGTTTCAGAGCAGCCAAAACTATCTGCAAGTGCCGTTCCCATTCAGTCAATAGTTTCAGCTGGGGAAAAGAAAACACACCAGAAGAAACAGATACAATCCCTTCTTCAGGTCTGAAATAGAGTGTGAATAGGGGATTGCAAGCCTGAGAACTTGCTGGTAGATTGGTTGGCCTAACATATTACTTCTCTCTCTGCAAAACTTTGCCATATACATATCCTCAGAGCATCAGGGCTGTAACAATAGTATTCATTCTCAGTGTGCATTAGCAAAGAGATAGCACATGTGAACCCCTTAGACCAGATGGGTTATCCTGGGATTTTTCCCTCTCTCTGGCCAGTGTATATATAAGTAATTAATGCAAAATAAACCTGCTTGAACAGAGAGATAACAGAGCTCTACCTCATAAGAAAGCCCTAGACCCAGTCCAGTGTTGACCATAGTCTCACTCTCAGAGGGAGGCTGGTCTAGAGACTTCCAGAGGTCCTTTCCAACCAACGTTTCTATGCCTTTGTGATAATATCTACAGATCTAGGTGGGTGTTATTTGGGCACCAGCTGTTCAAGGGCTGGCACCTAACTCCCCTAGTGAATGTACGCCTGTGCATTTTCTTTGCTTTATCATGTAACAACTGAACAGAGATGATCCCAGAAAGACTGTCCTGTTTTTTCAGCATGGTGAACTGACAACAAATGCAGAGACCAGACAGCTCTGATATTGAACAGAGCAAGTGCCTGAAGCCAGACGCTTCTTGCTCTTGAGAAGCAGCCTGGCCACTAAATCATTGTGTCATATTGAGCAAGTGGGCATAGCTTTCAGAGGAGTCCAGTCAGAGATGGTACCTCCAGGTTTGGCTATAAATTTTGGAACACTGATATATTTAATTAAAAAGATGATTAAAGCTGGGATTGTGGATTCTTGGTACCTCTGAAAATAAGATTCATAGCTGATCTCTAATTATTGGTAGAGGCACTGACAACGTTATAAAACAATGTACCAGTATTTCCTGTAATCACATCATTTCTGGAAAGTGTTGACTGGAGACACCATCACAAAACTTTTGTCCAACAAATAAAGAGGCAGACAATGCCTGTAATTTAGACTTTGCGGTCTGCCATCAGTTAAGTTGTATAGAAATCACTAGACTGAAGAAGGTATTTGCATGGGACAGGTGAATGAAAATGATCACTATAGACTACATACATTGAGGTTTTGCTAATCAAGGAACAGTGCAAGTACAGAGTTCCACCATCTGAAAAGAAAACAAATTAAACTTGATTTCTCTGTGCTGTAGCCCTTAACAATGGTGATAATAGGCACTTACACAAGATTATATTTTGTAATTTTAGTCAAAAAATGGCACCCTGATATAAATGAAATTATGAATTGAGTTGTAAATGTTATATTCCTGACACTCCCAGGACTGTGTCTTTTTTTCCAATGAGACACTTAGGCAATCATTCTTTATGGATAAAGCAGGAACGTTTAGCTGTACAAAGGTTTCTACATTAACAAAGTTGCTATGATACAGTCTGCTCTTTGCATCTACTAACTTGTAGTGACCAGAAGCCATTATTTCCAAAGGACACAATGGCGACCAGAAACATTACTTTCACGATAATGAAGAATGCAAATGCGTTATCTCATGACCTCCAAGGATATGGTATATGGCGCTGCTGTTCAAAAAGTTTTGAAACCAGTTTGCAATGTGCTTGTGTCTACTTGCTCATAGAAGATTACTCCTGTCACTTGTTTTGTTTTGATCTCCAAGAAGAATGAATGACTCGTGTATGTGATCTTTAAAAAGATGGCACAGCAAGAGCGTAAGGGCTGGGAGTGAATAGGTTGAGAAGGCATAGTGGCATAAGAGAAATGAGCTATTGTGGGTGGGGAGTGAAATAAAAGCATGGTCACATAAGGGAATAACAAACAAGGCAGCAAAACTGTCCGAGAGATTTTTTAATTTCCTGAGGGAGAAGAATGGTTAAACAAAGTTGGTTTTAAAAATGTACTAGCAGGCCTTCATCAGCCATTTGCCAGTGGTGGTCAGTCAAATCTAGTTCTTGTGCAAGCTGAGGCTCTCTGGCACCCTCGAAGGAGGTACATTTGCTTAAACTAAACTTGAATTTGGCCCAGCAAAGCAGAATAGAGAGATGTGCTACTGGAAGAGCACAAAGAGAAGCATGCACTGGAAGCCAGGGACTGCCAGGATGAAAAATAATCTGGATTGATTGGGCCCCAGAGATCAGAAGACATAACTGTGTCCTGTTTTCTGATTTGCACTATCACACAATTGTGAGAGAGAAATTTTAATGACTGTAACTCAAACTTAGATTAAGTTAACATTTACTTCTTTTTTTCCTTTGTTTTTCTCATCATATCATTGTGAAGAAATGTTAAAACTCTCTCAGTACCTTAATTGTGCACTTCTTAAAATAGCAGGCTTGTAAACAAATCTGACCTTAAATCTTTCTTTTTTTTTTCCTTAGTGTAGTTTAAGTCCTCAGTTTCCTAGCTTTATAATGCTTGATTTGGGATAAAGCAAACCTAGCTCATTTTCTCCTTTATTTCTGACACACGCACGCACACATGCTTCTAATTCTATCTTAATGTAATTTCCTTATCCTGGAATTTTTGTCCAAGCAAGTTCTAAAGAACCTAAACAAAATCCTGCACTGTGCCAGCGACATAACATTTGATCATAAATCTTTAAAAAAAGTTAACTTCTGAGAATGGATTCTCAGTATATTATAAGCACACTACAGTTGCTCTGCATTGTAAGGCAAGTGCAGAGCTCAAAATGTGGTGGTGATTCTGCCGCTCCGTTAATAAGCAACTTACTGGGCTCTCTTATGAGACCAGAAACATGGGCTGGGCTCTGGATGTGGTGAAGGGCCACTGCCCTGCACAGAGGCAAGATGCAGCTAATGAATTATTTCCAGCAAGGCAAGGTTACCTGTTCCCATGGAGCCCCAGAGTGCAGGGTAATTTGGCAGTTGTCCTTAATGCACAAGATGGGTGGCACCATCAAACAAACAGGAAAAGTAATGGTAGAGACACTAGCCACAGTAGGTCCTGTGTGCATGTGAGGGCAAGGTAGGAGATGCTGGCCCCACAGAATAGTCCTGAAGTGCTGACTTGACCCTGACTATATAACATAAGATTTGATGAAGCAGTGATTATCAACAATTACAACCCTTTGTTCGTTTGCTTGGTTTCCCTTTATATCACCAGCAGAAGTGATCTGAATTTGTTCTAAATGTGTGGAAGCTCCAATGAAGTTCTGCTGTTCTCTTGCTGGTGTCATTTGGGACAAAGACAGATCCTGCTGTGCAAATCCCTGCTTGAAGTGCAAAAAAGCATGCAGGCCTAACTCAGCAGGCCTATTGAGGACCTGTGTGTCACCTGTCATATTCTGCATTTGTTCCCACACTGCGACCTTTGCCTTTTCATCAGTGGCTGTTGCAGAACATTTCTTCACTACCCCTCTGGGCTACCTGAACAGATGAACTACAGGGAAGTTCAGTGCAGCAACCACTGAGTAAAATTAAATTTATGGGTCATGTAATTCCTATGGAGGAGGGATCTGTCATGCTCAAGACTTAACAAAACAATATGCCAGGGAGAGGATCTTCACAGCAGGGTTTCAGTTGTACTTGAAGGACACACAGCCAGCATTAGGAAGGTAAGAAGAGGGAGGAGGTGCAGAAAAGCAGATGAAATGATGATGGCCTCAAGGAGGGCTTCAGTGGTTGGGGGAGACAAAGGAGAGCCAGATTGTAACAATATAGTGGATGGAGAAAGCAGAGGTGAGTGGAGCTAGAAAAGCAGAGTGGATGATGACGAATGGGAGAATGGGGTAGATGGGGCAATTTAAACTTAAAATTAAATTGATATTCACACAACCAGGAGAATCTGACAGGCCAGTATACTGGCTGGAGACAGATCAAAGAAGAATATATGAGCAATAGGTTATATGCTGCAGTTACAGACATCTGAGTTGAAGAAAGCACTAGGACGTAAAGCAGATCATGGGCAGCAACTTGGGGAAGAAAGGTGAGAAAGAAGGAGAGTCCCTGCATGAGATCTGAAGGAACAATCAGAAATAAAGAAGAAAACCCCAAAAGTGATGGATGGAAAAGAGAAACAGAGGATCACTACTGGTGCTTAAACTGTGTAAAAGCCAAAGATGGTGCATTGAGCCTAAGGGGTGGCAAAGAAGATGTGACATTGGTTCGTCGATAGTATAACTTACTTTAAGCAGAAACAGAGTCAGGAAAAGGAAGGAGGGCACCAAAGTAGTATCTATACCAGTATATAAAACAGGACAAGAGTTGTCCTTAAAGGCTGCTGGCATACTGTCAGAGGACTCTGTTGAGTGGAGGAAGCCAAATCTGGGGGCACACTAATACTTAAGGTGTGTGGAAGATCAGTGGTGGAGTACTTAAGCCCGTTTCTTAACCTTGGTTTATCTGTAGACCTGTCCACAGGGCCCAGCTAYGATGGTCAGGGAAGTTAGTGCAAACAGTCCAGTTCTGGGACTGGAGACAGTCCAGCCATGCCAGTGACTATACTGCTTCCAACACCTGAACTTGCATCATGGCATGACATGGCACCATAGGGACCTACCTGCATACAAAATCACTGGCATCTGCTAAGATTTGTACAAAGATAAGTCCTGTTCACATCCTTGTTTGAATTTCAGCCTGTACAAGATACATGGGAACTGTGTTGTCACTCAGAGCCAAGAAGGAGCAAAAATCTATCGATAATTACTACTGTTGTAATCGTTAACCAATATCACAGAAAAATTCTACTGGGTGTTGCCATTTTAAAAATTGCAGCCAAAATTTGAGCTTTCTTGCTTATTTCTGATTTCTGTTCTTTGATATCTTGTTGATCCCTAATCCACAGTGTTTGTTAGGTTGCCTGTAGAATACGCTGGCACCAGCGTGGCCACCTGAGAAGTCAGTATCCTGACTATCCTCCTGGTTTCCCTGATGCTCCTGAGAAGGACAAATCGTGTCAGGTAGATACCTGGTATAGCATGTGCTCCCAGGCAGATTGGCATAGCTATAGCACCAGGTGCTCTGGGGGTGGCAAAGCAGAAATTCCACCAACATGAGGGCAGAGGGATATAGCATCTCCCTCTGTATTGGTAGAAGCAGTATGGCACATTGGCACGCAGTGGGTGGGGAGAGGCAAACTTCTCCCATTTCCTTACTCCTTTGAGGAAGTGTATGGAGTGAGCCATTTTCCGGCAATGGGAAAGGATCAGTTCTTAAAACCAAGTGTCTGGTGCAAATGCGCGTTTTCCTGAGCATTGTACTTGTGTAAAAGTAACATGCATTTTCTGTGAGAGAGTTCTACAGAAAGCAACTGCCAGAAAGACATGGGCTAGACCAAGGCAAATATGTCTAAAAATCCCAATGAAAATCTACAGAACTGCATCTGTCCCTCAACTCAATGAGTCATGTGTTCTTTAACTGCTTACTAAGGTGCCAGCTACAGTGACCATTAGAAATGCCTTCTCCTTTATGGGAACACAAAAATAAGTGTGTCTGTAATGATACGTGTATTTAAAAATACACCCAGCTCCTGATAGATCCTCTATTTGAATATTTCTAAATTGCAGATAACAGGAGCTGCACAAGTGTATGAAGCAGACTGTTGGAATGCAGCTCATTCCAGAATGATGGATCATGAGTAACGCTTCCCCAGATCCAGAAAGAGTACTATAGCACATGGCTAGTTTTAGGTACTGTGCTATTTCCCTTGAGTTGTAAAGTACCATCAGTCAGTGTATTTTTTGCTAAAGAAGATATTACTAGGAAATTAGCCCTTAAGAAGAAAAACAAGCTTGTGAAAAATGATTGCCATCATGGAAATGTTCTATTTCTTGTGGCATTTTCCATGATTTTCTAACCAGTATATCTGTGTGAAAGAGGATGAAAATATTGCCAAAAAAAAAAATTGCGCAGAGCAGAAAACAGTACCAATATCAACCCTGAAAAAGGGAAATATTTTCCTCATATTTTTAGCTGCTTTCTTCATCTGGTTAAAGTTAGCTGTGCGCACAAGAATTTCATTGAATCAAGACTACTGTTACTGTGGTATCAGGTTAGCCCTTGGCTCATATAGTCCACTAGTGCACTAAAATTGAATGGAGAGGTGCAGGAAACCCCAAGAACCCTGCTTCTAAGCAAAATGACAGCAAAAAAATTATTTACATGAATTTGACGTAACTTAAAGGTACACAGGATTAAATTATCTTGTGTTGGCTCCGTTTAAAAGATAGGCATACTTTATTAGTGTTTCACCCAGCTTCACTTTGATTTTTAAGGACAAAGATGTGGTTTCTACCAGATTCACAAGAACTTGCCCCCCACCAGGGGCCTGCCAAAACCGCCTGAGCACAGCCACAGACTTGTCATTTCCATGACAATGCCAAGTGACTTGCATAGCTCATCTGCAATGCTGGGTAAGAGCTGAAGGGGGAATGTAATGGCTGAGAATGAAATAATTGCCAAGGTGTTTTGAAGACAATTATGAGAGAGAAGTGGGCAGGAATTTGACACAAGAGAAGGGATGGGAAAGCAGGAGTGTGGGGTGTCTGTGGAATTCAGGCAGGGCTTTTTTGTTGTTGTTGGGTTTTGGGGTATTTTTTACACCCACGTAGAAGAATAATGCAGTATGTGGGTGGCAGTGAGTGTAAGTAGCTCAAAACAAAATAAGCGAGCACTTGACCAAAAATACTTCACCAGTACAATTGCTTATCCAATCCAATGGAGATGGGTTTCACAAGGGCCCCCTCTTGTCCTGAAATGTCTTATTCTCCTTGTTAAATGGTTTTTAAAGCATAAAATACTTTTATTAAAAATGCTTTTCAGGGCTAAATGACGTTAAGAGCACTTTCTATAGCTTGCATTGCCATTTAGGAGAGCATGTTATTTCTTTTTAATTTGTTCACTCATTCCTGAATAACTTTTCATAGGACTCCAGATACTGCAGTGTGACAGTTAAACCAAGGAGCATCGGATGCGATGGAATTGCTCTACAAGCAACCTTGCCAAAGGCCCTTTTGCTGTACAAAGCTGGCTCTGTCTTTGTATATTGAGGGAGCTAAATCAATGTTAAATGCTTGGCTCTTTTCACAGGACAATGACCAGGACCTAAGCTGTGTCCTTCCTTTTTGATTGACACTTGAAACGTTGAGTTGGAATCAGCCAGAGGCACTGCTACAAGCTTGAAGCCTCTGCTGGGGATAACAACTGGTGACATCTGCAGAAAGGCCGACAAAAGGCAGTTGAAAGCCATGTTTGTTGCTTTCCCCTCTCAGATCTCCTCTCTTTCATGGAGCTCCTTACTTGCTTTAATATTATGATTCAGCACCTGGCTCTTTTGAACCTTGCTTTAAACTTCAAAAGGCGAGGTGGTATTAACAAACATGAAACGAAAAAGTGGCAGTAGTTTGATTTACTGTTGTCGTCTTATCAAGGGGGTTTTTTGTCACCAGCTGCCACTTTCTGTCATCTTTGGAACCATTATCATTTCTCTAAAATCTAAAAGACTCCACTTAATAACAGCTTTGAATACAGGCAGGATCAGTAACATATACAGTTCTGGGATAACAGGACTGTCAAATGAAAAGAAAGATGTTGCCAAAAAAATCCTTAAAAAAACAATAAAACAAATAAAAGCTGTAGTACTTTTAAGTGACCTTGATTTCAGAATTAAACAAATCAAGCACAATTCCACTGTTCTTTTTGAATTCATTTTGCACTTTCCCTGCATCGTTTCTTTTTTGTTCTCAGGACTAAGGGAAAACAAAGCCAAGGCTTCCACAAAACTGCTCAGCATACTTGGTAACACATGAACACTGTAAGCTCCTTACTTGTAAAACAGTCAGTGATAATTACCAGTCACATTTCACTGCCATCCTAGCACAGCAGCTCACATCGAGGCCAAGATGGAGCCTTGAAAACTGCCTCACTAGGACAGAGTCACTAGTCTAAAATCTGTTTAACGACTGTTTCTGCAGCACCTTTCCATGTTTTCCTATGGTCTTTCCCACCACCACTGTTCTGACTTTCAGCTGCCAGGGCTGCATCTCAAATGCCTCTGTCCTTTATAGGTCTGGTTTGCTCATCACAGCTTTCCAGATTCGGTTAAAATGAATCAAATAAATGTAAGCATGTTTCTGACCGTAAACCCACTACATTTTCTCATTTGTCACCTCACCTTCCTCAATGGGAACCTCATCATTATTCTTTTTGTCTGTGTTATCTGTTTGTTTTATAATGGTATACACTATGAACTTATTTGGAAGAAGAAATTTCTCCCAGAGACTTCTAGCCTTTCATAATCTTTTGATGAACATCCTGTTACCAGCAGTGACTTTTATCTTACACAGATTTGAATTGGCATTTTTGTGCACTTTGGTAGCTATCTCTGCCTGCACAAAATGAGTGAAAATCACTACATAATCAAAATGATCCTCTTTCCTGTCCCCAGTGAAGTGCCTTCCCTCCCACCAGCCACGTACAATGCAAGACAACAGGGAATGGCTGCTCTAAGATATTCCCCCTGGAGCCTCGCAGCTGGTCTGCACGCTGCTGCCTGCCTTCCCCTTACTGGACCCTGTTGATCATGTGCAGAACATACCGGGCGTAGTTTCCTGCAATCATCTTTTGCTAAGTAACTTCAGGGCCACTAAGTTGGGGATGGAAACAACTAAGTGGGAATCCTCTGCAGTGTGAAAATGCCAATGTCCTGTTTGATGAAAAAGCCAGACTGCAAGAATCTAAAGTTTTGTTTGTTTTTTTTTTCATTGGGATGTGACAAAACTCATACAAAAATGACATGGGATTGCTAAAAATACCTCTTATCTTCTGACAGAAGAGTTCACAGTGTAATCACTCTGAGGTTTTTCTCACAGAGCATGTCCACATTTGAAATTTTAGTCATTTTAACAAGTGTTAATTACCACATGCTAACTAGCAGAAGTGTGGGGGGGAGATGTTGTATATTTATTTGTTCCAGACTTGGAACATATTAGAATGTAGGCTCTATTCCAGTTTACTGTCGTATGAATGAATGTGTTACCCAATTACGAATTAAAGATATCACGCAAAGAAATAAGGAAGGATCTTTCCTCGGTATTTTCTTTTGAACAGGAAACCCAGAATATGTTTACCATATTGGGTGAAGTGGAAATCTGATCTGGTCTAATAAAAGTGCCTGTGGCACACAAGAACAGAAGTAATATGCCTGTGCAGGGTGGAGAACAATGGAGAGGTATTTTTCTTTTATTCGTGAAAAGCAAGAAATTCTGAGAGAAAGAACATGGATGGGAAAGTGCCAGTGGAATTGGATCAATGTACTTGCAAGATTTAGGACAAATGCAGCAGAAGAGCTGATGACCGTATTATGTATGTACTCATATATATTTTTATATATAAACAAAATTTATATATGTAATTGAACTCCTATACATTCAGTATAGTCACTCACATATAATAAGTTCAATATTTTTATAATTACAGTAATCAAATTATATTTCTATATATATAGTGAACATATAGGAGTTGAATTTTGGCCTTCTGCTTTCCATGACAGATTTTGGAAATGAGAAAACTGACATTAGTTTTTTCTCGAAAAGATTGACAACAGAATCCAAGGTAAATATCTGACAGGCCAAGAGAACTCAGTATCTTGAACTCAGAGCATCTGAGGAACCTGACAATGTCATCCTCACATTTGATATATACCTTTATATTTTCTATGAATTGCGTAGCGTAAATTCCCAGAAAGAGAAGGATACGCAGCATTAAAACCGGCCCACAGTCTCTACTGGAAGGTCTCTGGTGTGGGCAGAACAAGCTAAAAAAGGGAACTGGAAGATTATGTGGAATCTTTTGTTCAAGATTAAAATTACTGCTGTGGGAGAAATAAATTTGGAAGGAGCATCTCTGTATATGGAAAGTAATGTAAAAGTGAAAGGGGATGGAAATGCCCCAGTAGCCTAGGTCTATTTCTAGATTTTCAAGGAACACAAAGAAAAAGAAGCATTGCAAATTTGGCATCAGAGACATCTGGGTAATTCATGCAAACTGAGATCTGCAGAAGACCAGGATGCCCAACAGTTCTAGTGTGTAATTGGGATTCAGTCAGGTCCAGCAACTATTATGCAAATTTGTGAGTAATTCAGGCAACATGCAACCACTCCTGAACAAGTGGAAGGTGAAAAAAGTGACGTAGAGATCTGTATGAACTGGCTTTCTATCTTGTCTGCTACATATTTGTTTTTAGGAACAGCAGAAGTCAGGAGCATTTCTTCACAAGGAATGAGGCTGTGGATCTGATCCAAACTGAAGAGACAATATAATAGGTTTGGAAAGAAACTAACATAATGAATAGCAAAAACTGTCAGGTCTGGAGGACTAAGATAATTCACCTACAGAACTACTGGGCTGTGCTCTGGCACCAGCTCTGAAATCAGCCCGAGACCCCAAGGAGCAACATGACAAGTGTGACTCCAGTTCACAAAGTGCTCCAGGCTGTCCTGGCAAACAACACGCCAATAATTCTGACTTCCTGATTGGTAGTAAATACAATGAGGAAGAAGTTTAATAACTGAGTCCGAATATATACCCTGGAAAGAGTTATAAATTCTTTAAGGGGAAGTCATGTACACATACCTATCAGATGTTTTAAAGGATACAACATAGGCATAATTTAATCATTATTATGGAGTGGGTTTTCAAAAAACTGTTCATAACATTCCTCACCATAAACACTTAAAGAAACCTAAGGTCCTATTGTGGTTTAGTAACTGACTAACAGATATGAAATAAAGGTTAGAAATACATAGTCATCATCATTTTAATGATGGAGACAAGGTTACTGATGCAGTCTTAAAAGAACCATGCTGTTCAGTAGATGCATTAATCATCTGGAAAAGGTGTGAACTCTGAAATGGCAATTTTTTCTGACATAAAATTTTTCTGGAGAGCTACAGCTAAATCTGACTCTGAAAATTGCAGAAGAAACTCACAATCTAAATGATGGGGTGAGAAAATGGCAGGTGAAAATCAGTGTTGATATTTGTAAAGTGAAGAAGATAGGAAAAAATATCTCTAAATGTACTCTCACCATTCATGAAAGAGATCTTGGAGTCATTATAGACACTGTAGAGTCAGTTTCTGAAAACCTCAGTTCAGTACTCAGTGAGCGAAAGAAAAAAAGAATGTAAGGAATCATTGAGAAAGGAAGTGAGAAGAGTGGCAACAACAATATGCCAGTGAATAAATAAAGCTCTCCACATATTGAACTGAGCACAGTTCTGATCATTCCTCCTCCTCCAAAATAATAAAAAAATATTCAATACCACAAGAGTAGGTACAGAAAAGAATGAGAAAGGACAACCAGAAAAGAGAGAAAACAATGAAGACTCTTCAACTTCGAAAATGGATAAGTTTATAAAATCCTAAAGAGAGAAGGTGACTAGGAGATGATTATGATTATGATTATTTATTATTTCTCATAACATAAGAACTAAGAGAACCTGAAGAAATGAGCAAGCAGCAGAATCAAAAGGAATTATTTTTACACACATTGCCCTATTAAATTTCATAACTTATTCCCACGTGATGTTGTAGAAGCCCAAGGTACAAATGGCTTCAAAAGATGACTATATAAAAAGATCCTTGAAGTGAAGACAGTTATCTTTGTAATAGTTATCTTTGGACAGTTAATTTGCCTTGAATAAATATTCCTTTAAAAGTTTATGTGTTAGTATACTAAACTGCATTATTTTACCTTCTGTGGTCTTTCCTATGTCCGTATTTCACAGAACAGTTGTCCTTCTCCTTTGTCAAAGTTTGCTTATGAAAGTTCAGCTTTCATTGGTATGTATCAGAAGAATCAACTTATGCAACCCTTTGAAAAGTCAATTTGTACCAAGCTTTAATTGGTTGTACGAGTGATGTAAGACTGTCCAGTTTTCAGTAAATACAGGACTTCTTAAGTAACACATTTTTAAGTTTTTCTGACACCAGTAAGTGTTTGCAGGGTAAGTTATAAGTTATAGCTGTTTACTATAACAGCAGTAAAAGTGCTGACATGCTTACTTCTTCAATTGCTTATGGACAGTTATATTGTAGGTATTCTTCCTTCTGCATATATCACCACTTTAATGAAGCACCTCGACTGATCAGTCATTCACTCAGTTTTCAAACTACTGCAGAAGTGGCTGGGCCAGATCAAATGAAGGATTTAGATACGGACAAGTCAGGAATTACAAAGTGTAGTTAGGAGCCCACGCGTGCAGTAGAGTGTTGAGAAATGAGTGCTCCAGGAGAAGGCACTGCAGGGATGGAGAGAGCAGGTCTGGATTTTCTAGTGTTGGTTATGCATTTATATTCTTGGTTTAAGACAACAGAAAAACTCCAAGAAATTAGCCTTCTAATCAGTAGGTTACTACAGAAAAGGCGGTGCTGCCTCCTGACATGTTTTAAAAGCGGAGTAGCTACAATGGATTTTGTGTGGATCATCCTGCCCAGCGTGTGATCAGCTCTCTCCGAGTATATTGGTATCAGCCCCTGGCTTCTCCCTAGTTTTTGGATCCCAGCGGCTGTCCAGCACGCACGAGGGAGCTTGCGCTCAGACCAGGCAGGCCTGTGTGCACAGAAAGGAGCCCGCAGGCCCCCGGCAGCCTTCAGACCAGGCAGGGCTGGGGCGCATAGGCGCTTCCTGGGTTAAGCAGTAGCTGAGTGCAGAGGTTTGTGTCATGAGGTGCGTCTCAGTGCCTAAAATCTTGCCTTAGTGCTGGTGTAGGTGCCTGTGGTCTTTGTTTTGGATCAGGCCCCTGTTTTTTTCCCTAGCACTGTACTTTAGGGTATTTCAGGTGCACTGCACCATGTATGGCAAGCTGCATCAGATGCATTTTCTCTGTGTGTTAATGGACAGAATAAAAAAATACTGTCCAACTCAGACTACACTTTCTCATTGCAGAGGTGCAATTGGGCCACTTCTGGACACTGCCGGTGAGTAACTAAGTTAGTGAGTGGTGCAGCACTCATTTGTGGAAGCCCCAACAAGCTCCCGGGCAGCATTAGCACCAGCTAACTTAAAGATGTCTTTTGTTTTATTTATACCCACTGCAAGCAGCTAATCTCACATCTTGGTGACCTCCACAGTGTGCTGAAATGTTGTGTTACATCAGGAAAACTCCCTCATGCACGTGCTTATTCCTCCAGCTAAAAATATCCCAAAGCAAAACCTCCGAAATGGCACCCTCCTCTGGCTCAGCCGCACCCATCTCCAAACACACTTATCTGGCAATCGCAGCAGTTCTGACAGACCTGAAAACTACAGGAAACTTCATAACAAAACAAATAGGATGGTGACGAATGTGCACAAAGCTCTGGAGATCCCGATTCCTGTCACCCGACTGCAGCATATCAAATGTCAAGAACCTTCTACCACAAAACAGAGCCCAGCCTACATTCCTTCCCCTGGACCAAATGGGTTCATGATGAATTGCCCTGCTCTTCACTAAATCAAAGCAATAAAAGCCACTCCTAGGACGCCAGCTTTGAAACTAAAAAATTCCATTTAAAACAAGTATATTCCATGGAGTTAATTCCTAGGATACAGGCACTTTCAGCTATCACGTGATTTCCATAGAGATTATAATAAAACAACAGAATGCAGGATTTGGCTCTCACTGCTATAATGAGAGGAAGTACATATTATTCAGAAATTCATACCTATAGATAAAGGTTTGACAGTTCCCAGTGTTCACTTATGTGTCGTCCCCTAACAGAGATATGCTGCTTAAAATCTCCTTGTAAACTTAACAAGCACTCGGTTCTATTTAATTATTTAGGGCCAAAATTATGCTCCCATCATTCTCTTTGAATGCCCGCTCCCTAGGCAATCCAGYGGCAAGGCTCACAAGGTAAGAGTCCACCTGACCTTTAATTACACCTCTTGCTCTGGTCCACTCAGGTCATTTTATGCAATTAAAAAATTCTGCACTCAAATGAGGTTCCCAGAATTTTAACATTTTGCCTTCTATTGTAGCCTCAAGAAAAGTGTGTGTCACCACTGAACGGAGCTTCCTTAGACCTCACAGAGACCCTTTTCTTTAAGTAGGCAGTAAGATGCACATTTTGGTTTTCTGTTCAAAGTAGGTCAAGAATGGACCTTTTTTTTCACATTCATGAGGGATTGTATTCACACGCGCGCGCGCACACACACACACACACACACACGTCTACTTTCAGCTCTGAGGCTAAATGAGTTGCTCTGAGAAGTACAGGAAGATGATAATGGTTCAGAGCCATACTTGCCCTCTGCTGTTCCCAAAGCTTGTGAGAGGAAGCTCCGGGTTTCTGTCTGGCCCAGATAATAGTTCCTATAGTAATGGTGCTCTTGTTATGGTGCCTAAAAGCAGAAGCGAGAAGAAACCATCAGAAAATGGGGAAAATAAAACTTGCTTCTATATCTGCAGCTCCCCCCTCGATATATGTGCCTGGCAGAAGGTGTACAGAGTCCCCCTTGTCACCCTGTGGTATGGCGCAACCAGGTAGCTGGGTTTTTTTTATTATTATTATTTTTTTTCCAGCAATACCCTGAACATGTTAGGTTCTTTGACAAGCTACAAAGTGGCTGTTTTGTCCATTTTGACTGTTTCTGCTTTGAACTCCAGCACAAGGCTCAGAGTGGATTAGGTAGAAAACAACCAACTACCTAAGGTCCATACAGGTTCACTTGGGAGTTTTGTGAAAAATGGCAGAAGCATGGAGAAACTGGAGCTGCTCTTTCCATCTGGGACTGAGCACCCAACCAGGTGGTTCACACAAATGCTGGGTTGCTTGTGGATGTGAGGTTTAAAATGTCAAGACAAATTAACAGCAAAAAGGAGGCTATCTTTTCTACTGACAATTTGCCATCTTGACAACTGATCCCAAAGTCTGAAAACCCCACATGGACTCAGCTAACCACTTACTAGAGCAGGGTTGAAGCAGAGAGGCTGAACATTGTGGGGAAGTTGCAAATGAAGTTGCTTTTCATTGTTGCCCTTATCCTGCCTCTGGGAAGAAGGCTTTTAGTCTCAACGACTGTGAGTTGAGAACTATTCACAAGCAATAAGATTTACTCCAAAGGAAAATCAACAGAAGCCAGAAAACATTTCAAATGTCTTCAGCAGTGCAAGGCACAAAAAAGCGAGAAAAATTCACATAAATTTATTGTCCCCCTGGTGCTTACAGGATCCTAATGCCAGTCTAACTTCTTTTTCGAATGAGCAACATTATTCCAAGATTATGAACTTTATGGTCTAGAAAAAAAAGAGGCAGCTATGTGACCTCATGACATTTTACAACCAAATCTTAAAAAGTTATGCAGGGACATGATGGTTCTTTCTTTTTTTTTTTTTTTCCTTATTTGTCTCAGTTTTTTAACGTACGTATCATATTCTGATTCCAATCATTTAATCATTTAAAAAGCTCCAAGCTGTTACCAATAACACTAGCTGGCTTTAGTCAACCTTGACACTACCAGAACAAGATATGTTCCTCTCCAGAACCATTTTTCCTGGAGCTTTTCAGCTTTATGGAGTTTGCTAAATCCAGACAAAGGTTTTCAAAATGAAGTTATTAAATTTAGGCAACCAGGTTCATGGTCATGGGCTTCATGGACAAGTAGATCTGAAGAGCTGAAGGAGAACTTTCTACATTGCATCCCATGGACCATAGGTGAGAAACTCCAAGCTACAGAATAGTCAGGAGCATCTCTGTCTTCAGCGAAATATCTCAGATCAGTGGAAAAGATCAATTTAAAAGCATAGATTGCCCTAAACTATTAAGTCAGATTAAAATGTCAAGGCCTTCCCACTACAGAATTTAGGGCATTTCATATTCCTCGTTTGGCCTTTTACAGAAACAGGAGCCATCTGCACATTTTGGGCCCTGTCCAGGTTCACATTCCGAATGCTTCCGTTTGGTGATGTTCAGTTTTGGTGTTTTGGCCCCCATCTAATTTCAAAAGAAGTAAAATGAAATGAGCTTTTTTTTCCATTTGGCCTAATAAGCTCTCCATATTTCTAAATTACCATCTCTTTGCATGTGTTCTCTGTAGAACTGCCAGTCAATGTCAAATGAGGTGTATAAATCAAAACTCTGGTTATGTTCTGATAGCATTATATAGACTGGCAGAAAAACACAGGTGAAATAGTGTCAAATCTACATGAGATTTTTTTCTCCCTTTTTAAATTGAGACATCTGTCTAATCTCAATACTTCCTAGTAAATGAATATAGGCACCTCAGAAGCTTATCTGAGGCTGATGTTAAAGAAAAACATTTCTATGGGCACATTTGTACCTGTCAGCACTTACTGAAGAGTTCTCTCTCCTATATTAATGTGAGTGACACCAAAATGATTTAAATGATTGTTAATGTTAACACTGCTTTAGCAACCATTTTACCCTATTTTAAAAGGGAGATTTCCTTGAACCCAAGTGCAAGTAGGTATTGGATCATTTTTCAAAAACTTTGTGGAAATGGGGGAAGGACAAAGTCAAAGAGAAGCAAATGCAGCAATGCACATTGCACAGGATTATAGGTGTATACATCTATCTATATATTGGACTGATAAGCCTTCTTTGAGCTGTTTTTGCAAGGCAGTCATTTAACATTGCACAAAAGTACAGCTAAGACTTTCTTTTCTTTACATCTAACAGCATCCACACTAGAGTGAAATGCCTCACATGTAAACCAAGCCCACTCAAAGACATCTCAACCTTGACATTTTGTTTTCCTTTGCAAAACTCCATTTCTTTAAAAAACCACTTGCCTGGCATGCTCCCACGTGAAGCGCAGTTATCAGAATAATAATTAACAGGCTCTCATTAATTTAGGATCAAACAATACCCCCTAATGAAGCAGAGACCAACCAATGTGATCCCTTAAAGTGAGGCGTATGCTTTTCTTACACCTCGTGGCATCTAATCTGCTGTAACCATTAGGCACTGAGCTGACCGTAAAGGCCTGTATAACATTGAGTCAAGGACAGTTAATGGATGCCGGAGCACAAACAAGAGTGCTCCAAGCATGTCAGTCAAGACTAACCTGAGGCAAAAACATCAAAATGCAGGTTGGAGTTTTGACATTCCTGCAGGCTCTGTACGCCTCGCCAGTGAATTTTTAAAGTCAATATCCCCCTTCTGTTTGTGAACACTTTCTATCTGATGAGTAGCAGTAATGTGGATCTGATTGAACTGTGACTAAAGTATTACTTAAAAGGCAGCTTTGAATGTGTGTGCGTGTGTGTATTTTTTTTGCAAATGTCTGTGATAACAATAAAGACAGTTTACACAGATTATCACAGGCTGTGTCTTTAGACTTCAAGGTTGTGTGATTAGGAAATTAGAAAAGAGGTGAGATTAGAAAAACCACAGAACATTTTAAAAAAGAAAGCTTTTTACAAATTATCTGTGTATTGAATTTACACAGAATCTGATAGATAAATCTTCTCATATTTGGAAAGGGATAAATGCTACAATGTAAATAGAAGGAACTGGCTTGGGAGCTCGCGCCTGGCAAAAGTTCAAAAAGCATATTAAGTATTCTAATTCGCTTAAAGCTTACTTATAAAAAAATGCATATTGTCATATAAAATGTAATGATTTCTGCATGGAAATGCAATGAGCAATAATGATTGCTCTAGATGAGCACAGTATACACTGTTAGAAAGTATGGTCCCTTTGCCTTCAGATTTCACATTAAACCTTTTTCTTCTTTTTCCCATTTGCACAGTGGAGCGAAATGATTAAGGCAAATGGACGTAAAACTTAAGCCAAGATTGTTCCCAGTATTGGGCAATACATGTGAGCACACAGGGTGCCATAAAATTGGGGTGGGGGCAGCAATAAACACGCTTCCTATTACTGGAAAAGAAGGTGTGTTTTCACGGGGAAATTATATTAGCTGAAGTGGTACATTAGTATTTAAAGTCCTGACCAAAATTTCCAAGTAAGCTATAAAACTTGATTAATTTAGGAAGCCAACGTTTTCATGCATTCTTTGGTGAGTTTCTGATATTGCGCTCATGGTGAACATTTTGATAGAGTCATTTTGCTATTAGAACGTATCAGTGGGTGAGCCATTTGATGTGTTTTTCATTTTTTTGTGACCTTTCACTTGGCACTGTCCTGTTGTTTCTTTAGTTGTAACTTTTTTAACCTTTTAATTTTTCCTGGATTTGGATCATGTGCATTCTAGAGACACAGCAGTAAAAATATTTTGCATTAACTGCACACACCTTGGGCATATTTTTTCTCTACCTCTTGGCTTTGTGTAGCATTGCTATATGCTATTAAACAGTTGTATTTCAGCCCAGAGATGGCTGTGTTCAGCAGTGGATAAGCTGTTATCTCAAAAATATATAGCTTGTTAAGTTCTCAGATTTCTCTGATCTCTTTAGGAATGCACTGTGTAATATAAATAAATGTGTAATAGATTTCTAAATCAATTTTTTCCTGCAAAACAAAGATGGAAAGTCTTTAGCTAAACCTTTACATACTGCTATTTCTTCTTTATATGAAAAACATTAGTTTGACATCGATTATTTTTTCTTGTTAATGCTTTACTTTAGCCTGCTTACATTCAACCTTAATCAGATCCCTGCATCAGAGGAAAAGGCTCTGATGTCTAGTTGGTTCCCACTGAACCCACTGTTCAAACATCTGTCTTTTTACTGACCAGTCAAAGAACTGTAGTCCATGGAAAGAATGAAATTATGAAATCCCAACAATAGTTTTCTCTAACATCATGTTTTTCTCTCTTGCATGGGACTTAGCATAGTCTAATGATCTCATGATAATGTCATGGCAACTCAGTGAAGCAGAGACCATATTAAGATGTCATTCTGATGGCAAAATGATGGCAATTCAAGTCTGTGGAGACTTTATGACAAATGATGGCAAAACAAACTCAATACAAGTCTATACAGAGCACATTATCATGTCAAGAGAATAGTAAAATCTAATAGATCTTTTCCATCTCTAACTTCCATGAAAGCACCGTTGACTGCCTAGGAGAACAGAAGTACAATATTAAGGCAGCAGTGAAACGAAATCAGTGTCTGCTGTCTTACCTCCTTTCTGAAGTATTGTTTATGAACTGTAATACTACATGAGCATATTAAAATGCACTAGGACTTTTTATCTTAGATTTGTTTACAATGAATATCTTTGTCTTACATCACTTAATTAAAAGAGCAAGGAAAACACCAGAAAAATTGAGTGACTGCAAAGTGTACAGTAGCAGGGAAATATGGCTCTAGCCTTGAGCTTGCTGTGCCAATGCATTGGAATAATTCCCATCTTCGAGATGCTGTGTGACCTGGCAGATGCCCCCCTCATCGGGGCTTACAGGAAGCCTGGGAACTGCTCTCAGCGCTGTTCATAGAGCTGGGAAAGGCACATCTCCTAGCCGTGCCCTATTTCACTGATGCTCAGACTCTCAGCAGGGCTGAGGCAGCAGTGGGACTCCTCACGGGTGCTGGGGCCCCAGACCGCCACGGAGGCATGTGGGCGCCTGGGAGCAGGGCTGACAGCAGGGGGGACCTGCCTTCACAGGGGACAGTGGTATGCTTTAAACTCCAGGATAGCCGGGGGGACACTGGCTTGAATCTCTTTGCCATTTGATCTGGTTCAACACAAGACTCAGCCATATGGGTCACTATGATCAGATTAAATTAAGGATGCTAGAGAAGCCTTAAACCTGAATTTCCTATTTTAATTTGAATGCTATTTTTTCTGCTTAGTTAATAGTCATAATCATGTAGAGTGTGCTAGTCCATTACCACTATGTTAATGGCCAGCTAATACTCAGAAGCCCTTGGCATTGCCTTGGGGCTTGAATTCCCAGATGGTCATTAACTACCTAATAAAAGACCACCACATCATACATAATTACTTAACATCTTGTACTTGAAAACATATTAAACAAAGTGAGCTTTTAAATATTTAGAACTAAATTACATTAAATAAATGTTATTCTTGGTAAATAAATTCAGAGGTGGGGATGTACTATGTGGAATTAAAATCTTGCTGCTGCTTCCCCATGACTCAAATGGTTCAGCATGCAATATGAAAACATTCAACCCATTTGCAAAGGGGCGTTCGGTATATCAGTGTTTCATTTCTAGTTAATGCTGCTCTTTAATACTGAGGGATGTGTGACAGGAAGGTGTTGCTTTTGTTTTTCTTTTCATATTGGGTATGTTAATTAAAATTGTAAGGAAAATCTCTTTGCTCACACTGGAATCTGATTAGCTTAGGTACGAAAATATTGAAATTTGTGCTTTGTTTCTAAGACTGCTCCGTGATTCAGGGGGCAAAAAGGGTCTACAGATAACATTCTTCATGCCTTCCCTCTGTGCCTGCTATCAGGGGCTCTAATCAGTAGTTTTAATTGTTTATGTCTATTCCTGCTTTTGTTTTCAGTGCTTAAATTAGGATTATTTTGAGTGAGCTTGATGGGACAAGATCCCAGCTGTATATATTAAAGAGCCAGACCCGTAGGCACATACCAAGTCTGTAACTTCACCCAGGAAAGCCAACAGGATCAGACATATCCCTTAACGTTGCTCATCCTTGCAACTGTTGGTAAGATGTAGGCCTGTAAGCTTATTTATCCACAAAGTGGATAGAGCATGGGCCATTACTCTTTCCCACAAGCCACCATCACCATGGCTCACTTCGCACATATGGGACTGATACTAAAGGTTAAAACCTGCGCTGTCTCCTGTGTGTTTGGTGATGGACTGACCTCAGCAGGGACAGGAGTGAGTCCTGATGCTGCACTGCCCCTTTCACCAAGGCAGGTAGGGGTGGCTCCTGGTGCCTGTTTTGGAAGAAAGGAGAAGTCCTTACTTGATGTTTGCAAAAGAAGAGGTAGGCATCCACATTGGGGTGGTGAGTCCTGACGGAGGTGTGGCTCGTTTACTGAGCCCTGCTCTGTACAGGGCAGTCTGGGACCCAGCGGGGAGGTGGTCCTCTCTTCTTTGGTCTGCTGCATCCAGTGCGCCACGTCGCAGGAGGCAGTCTCCGGTCCTGAGCTAACCTCTCCGTACAGGCATCATTTGTGTCTGGGGCCCGTTGGCTGCAGAAAGCATTAGTGCTAAAAAGCCTGGTCAGGAAGCCCAGTCTTCAGGCCCCTATAACTCTTTGGCTGACACTACCTATAGAGTTAGTGATTAGGGCCAATTGTTCTCCAGCCAAGAGACCATTTGAAATTGGACTGAGGTTAATGACTCGTTTTGTGTTGGCCACAAGATAGACTGCCAGCTCCTACCAACTTGACTGGATTTAGACCGGTGACCTCAAGGTGAAAGGCTCCCTATTGCACTACCCATCCCCGGAGCTGCGGAGTTCCCCTCTAAGCATGCTCATTTATTAATTTTCTTTTGAAGTTAATGGCAGGATGTAGCTCCATGTCTGTATTTTTATAGGCCTCATAATTACTTGCTGAATATTTTGAGGGATCATGGAAGGAAATGCAGATAGATTTGCTTTTGCAAAAGCTTGATGGTTTCTAGCTTGTTTTTCAGAAAGTGTTTGACATTTCTTATGGAACCTAGGCCTTGTATCCATTTTGGGGAAAAATACTTTTGGAGCATAAAGCTTCTCTACATGTGTTACCAAAGGAGCCCTCACAAGACTGTAATCAATTAACCTGTGTTATCTGATACTAGCCCAGAAGAATTCAACAGACACAGAAAATGAGAATTTTAAAGTGCCTAGAGGAGCTAAGCACTCCATGGCTGTTTGCTTTGATGGTCCAGGGTAAATGTTTACCTCTTCTTTGTGCCAGTCTCCTTACAGTATGCTGAATAGCTTGAATGGATAGCACATCTGAACTGAAATGAATCTCCTGGAGAGATGTACACTAATGAACTAGTACTAGTGAACTACCCTGATTTCAGAGATCCAGCCATTTACAGCTAAATATTCCTAAAATCAAGTGCTTAAATCTGTATTTAGCCACCAAAACACATGTTCTGATTTTCAGAAATGCAAGTCACACAGCTAGTCCCTGTAAGGTCAGGGACAGCTGTTGGTTCTCTGCACTTTTCAGAACCTGATTCCTTCTCTAGGTGCCTAAGTAAGGATTTAGGTTCCTAACTTCAGTCACTGAAGAACAGATTCTTGGAAACCTTGAAACCTCAATGAGAGTTAAGCATTTAACCTGCCAGAATGTTTTTAGAGAAATGTATTCATTTCCCCTCTATGGCAACAATGCTGAAATACCTCTGCAAATCTGCTAATTCATTTGGAAAATTGTGGGCCTGAGCTTTTCCATAGGGAAAGAGAATAACTGTACCAATCACAAGAGATGATTCCAGGAGAAATATAAATCTTCATAGTTCCTACATTCATATAATTCATCTCTGAAAGATAGTATGCTTTTGTCATCTAGAAGGATGCCTCCAACAATGAGTATTGTTCTTCTGTCAATCAACTATTCAATATTCCTATTAAAAGAGTAGTACCACTGACAGAAATTAAAGAGAAAACCATTTTACCATCTATTTTCACCATGTATACTTTTTAATGCACCCTGTGCAGCACATTGGGCCACTTCCTGTTTTCAGTTTCTCTGAAGTGAATCAAATATTTAGGAGAGAGAACACAGAAAGGATTTTGGCCTTTCATGTATGCTAATTTTCTTTGCTTTCCCCTATTGTTTCTGTGGCTTCTTCTCAAGGTGATATGTAACAAAAAACTATTCTAAGAGGAAAGGGGAGAAGGCAGAAAGATACTCAAGAGCAGACAGGACAATACAGACAACTCCTAAGTCATTTCCAAGTTATGGCAAGAACCTACAGATGGATTATTGAAATCAAAGGAAATTTCTGCATAAAACAATGTAATAGGAGTCTTTGTTAACTGGTGAAATATCCTTCACATGTGGATTGATTAATAGGGGGCAAACAGTGCCTCAATACACAGAAAGCCAAATTATCCTACAGAAAGAGGATCTTAAAAGGTGTTAATATTAACTCAGATTTACAATTCAGGAAACTGAGGCGGAGAGGTTAAATAACTTGTTGTAGCTCATTCCCTCTACTCATTTATAGCTTTGCCTGTCCTTTCCCTGGTCCAAGGACACAACACTGTCTTATCCTTGAGGATCTTAACACATTTCATGCTTCAGGCTGTTTTATCTCCTGGATGACTGTGTTCACTTGGACATTAACTCATTAAACAATGGACGTTCATCTGATTAAAACCTGTATTAGTAAAATATCGCAAGCAGCACTGCTGCTTCCACCATTGGTTTATTATGTAGCCACCTGTGAATAGATGCCAATGGACAACGTCACCGGCACGGCTGGCAAGTTGCCTGGCAACCACCATTTTGGTAATGACATCAGAGTCACCCAATGCTTTGGGCTGTATGGGACACACGGCGTGCACCGGCAGGCCTGTCAGCGGCGGCATTTCTGCCCCGCTGCTCCACATTCGGTTACCACTTTGGGACATGTCCCCTTTGCCTTGGTGCACAATGGGGCGAGTGTTTGGGGTCCCCTGACCCGTCCTGCTTTCCACCTGGACACATTCCTTTTTCGCTTGTCTACATTCCCCTTGCTTGCGATGCTGCTCATCTGCCACTTAGAAAGGAGGGATGAACTTTTGTTACTTATGGGATCCTGCCTGGACTAGCACCAAATCTGGAATGTTTTTATTTGGATAGGTAAAATTTAATTTTTCAGCTTTGGAGAAATGGTGTTCTATTTTAGAATAATATTTCTGTTTGCAATCAATTCTAAAGCCTTTGTTGCAGATTTTGCAGCATACTCTTAGCTATGGATCTCCCTGAATGGACTAATTGCATACCATCAACGTTCATCTTTCTCTTCTACATGACTATAAGTATCAGAAAATCTCACTTATTGTGCTGGATTTTAACTTCACAAATGGAGATTACTTGTCAGTTGTTTCCCCAAACTACAGTTTTGGTTATGAATAGTACTAAACTGTATTTATTAAAGCTGTTCTGAAAGGGCTCTTCTTTGCCCTCAGTGAAGTGCACGAAGCAATGAACATGCATGGCACTTTTCAGTTTCTTTAAAAAAAAAGTCATGGCTAATTCCAGATTTTGATCACTGTCATTTCAACTTTGGACTTTTATTAAAACTGTTTGAGTTTGACACAACTGTAGTGGCAGATAGAGTGGGTAGATAAATGTACCTTCTGAATAGGCTTAATATCAAAAGTGGATAACAGGAATGGCAAAGTATTTCATCTATGAAAAATTTCACATCCATAAGATTTGCCACTTACTGCTGATAATCCTTTCAGCCTCGAAGGGTCAAAAGGTGAAAATGATTGAGGTACCTTTTGCTATGAATATTTCACAAGCTGCATATCCCTTTTTCACTGAGATCTATGTGCTGACTGAAGGCTTCTTCAGGATGAGTCCTTAGCTGACTGATGAATACAAAACACCTCTTGAACAAAAGGCATTCAAGATTAGCGGAAGACAAGACAGCCTACTTTAGTTTCTGTGAGCAGTACCTGGAGTATCAATGGAGATAAAACACTGAGTGACAGGTAGCTGAAATACAGAATAACACAATATATTGTTCTCCTATTGATTGGAGAAATAATGAGAAAGTTAGCAAGTCACAGTAATGTCACAGGCAGTCATGAACTCTGGAGAACTCAAGGACCAAAAAGTAACATGAAACAAGGAGCAAAATGAAGATAATATTTGGTTACAGTACAGTTCTCAAATTGTAGTGAAACACATCCCTTCGCCTTTGAGTATGCATGGTTTTTAAAATGAAGACAATGGGAAGAAATTGCTGGCTGAAACAATATAGCTATTTTATTTTACTACAGCCAGTAATGTGAACTTCTTAGAAGACATCTTCTTTCACCACGCTATTGCTGCTGGGCACATTTAGAGGCTATGAACCTAAATTATCCTCTCTATGCATAACCTTTTTAGTGTCATATCCTGCAAGCTGTTGTGGTAATTGAGCATATTCAATAGCRAGAATTCTCTATTGTTTTGCAATGGTATTGAACTGAAGAAGGCAATTCCCTTCAAGAGGCTACTTGTTTAAAAGAGAGGTGGCATCTTTGAAAACATGACTAGAGAAAGTTGTTCTTTCTTTCCACACTTACACAACACTTGGAAAGTTTTTACCTGATTAATCTTCATAACATCCCCACT
The DNA here is from genome assembly GCF_003343035.1 of Apteryx rowi. Taxonomy (NCBI): domain Eukaryota; kingdom Metazoa; phylum Chordata; class Aves; order Apterygiformes; family Apterygidae; genus Apteryx; species Apteryx rowi. The sequence goes on from NW_020451082.1 coordinate 355,526, forward strand.
GGAAAGACCAGGATTATCATTTCCATTTTACGAACATAGAAAGCATAACATTGGTGTCCGTAGCAATGATGGCTTCAGTGCTTGGGCAACCAGGTTGCCACATGCTCAGCACAGCTGGACGGATAGCGGGAGGCACAGCCCTGTACATCTTCGTTTGCCACTGTTCAGCTGGGTGGCTGGCGGGTGCCCAGACCTGCGTGGGACAGCGGGGAGCCAGCTGGGCAGCTCCCGCTGGAGGCTGTGGAGGAAGCCAGCTGAGGGCCATGCTTCCCTCTGCTCCTCGTTTCAGGAAGGTCACACGCTGTGCTGATTTACCTCTGGAGCTGGATTAGAGGTTTGGATCATGTGAAAGCACAGTGAGGGGCAAAGTCCTGGGCTACGCTGCAGGGACGGTCTGCCTCTCCTTGGTCCTCTGAGACCAGCGTTGGGCACAGGAGGTCTCCACTTCTGCTCTGTGCAAGGGCTCTGTCTTCTAGGGACTGACTGTGTTTGATATATGCTAAGCAAAAACTAGGCCAATGAAAATAACCAAGCTGGCCTCCAGCACCTCCCAGCTCTTCTTCACTTAAATAATTTTTTAAGTCTATAAATACTGCTGCCCTTTTGGCACTTCAACAGAACAGATCTTATATTGGTCACAAATCTTTTTTCATTAAAGACGAGCAAAATAACACATGAAGGAAGAAGGAGGAAGGAAGCTCTCTTGCCCTTAATTAAAATTAGACATCTTAATTTTAAATAAGTATAAAATTACATTGAGCTTTTCATCTACTTTTCACACTGTTTTTTCTTATTCTTCTAGGAGGGTGTCTTCTTCCTAGCAGAGAGTTACGCTAAAAATATTCGTAAGGGTTATATTTTTAGGTGTAATCTTTAAGAGTCAGGAAGAACTGTATCATGCTAATGTAGGACATGTTTCAATGTCTTCATCATCATAACAACCATTTAAAATGTATTTAAACATTTCAAATGGATTTCAGACCATTTTCAAATGGATTTCAAATGGAAATGTCTGTTTTCAATGGTATTTCAGCACCCCCTTTTTCAACCTGTTATGAAAGTCCTAGCCCTCAAGCTATAAAATGTTTTGAGCCAGAGCTTCAGATGCTGCTTTGCGGGGGATCTAACTGCATTGCCTGTGACAGATCCTAGAGGTACAGATCTGGACCTAAATTTTGTCAGGTCTGAGGCCCTAATCTTTCTGCCTGTGTCCACTGAGGGAGCCTTGCCCTCAATGAGACCATGTGCGGCCCAAAGAGCTCCTGTGTGCAACAATACGCTGGGTCCCAACCAAGAGGATGGGCAAGGCCGGAGCACACTGTAGCCTGTGCACAGATGTCTCCTTCTCCTGAAAATCAGGTAGGGGCAGGGCTTTCAGGTCTGTCGGTTTAGAGGAAGCCTTGTCTCTATTGAAACAGGTACAGGTCAAGACTGGACCTCCATATGTTATTCAGTTCTCTCTTCTGGTATAAAGAAATCAAATGAATTGTTATGTTTGCATTATACTGGAACATAGAAATGTCATGGTAGCTGGCCCRATAATGCAGGATTAATTTAGACATTCAGACTGCCGTGCCCTCCACCCTGCAAACATAATAAACATGTTGCAATTAAGCTCCATTAGTTCTTCTCAGCTACCTGATAGCATTTGAAAAGCTATTTCCACAAATTCCAGGCTGAAAGATGGGGTGGATGGGACAGCAGAGGGTGTGAAATGGAGCATTTGTTCCAGGATCAGGACGCATTTATTACTCCAAGCAAAGAGCTGGGATAGCAGCCTTCGTACCTCTTCAACACAGGGCACTGGAAATGTAGAAGCCATGTAATCAAGGTAATGAATATGTGCTTCCAAAATTGCCCTTTACTTGCTGGTTTAGGCAGTTCATTCGCTGATGACTGCCCTCAAGCTCCTGCTTACCCCCTGTTCCACAGAGCCTTGCCACAGGCCCTACAAGAATTTATTTCCTAAATATGTTAAGAAACACCTACTCATGCAGTATCTCCAGTGTGCATCACCCCCTGTGCCATTAGCAGCGAGACCATTATACTGTCAAATATTTTAGATTCTGATCATGAAGGCTCTGATTCCTGCAAGGTGCCTTTACTCCTGCAAGCTGCTCTTATGCAGTTCATGACCTTATTTTCAGCCCATCAGTTCTCCCTTGAGTAAGACCCAGCTGGAATTTGGGGTTCCAGCGGAAAATAAAAATCTAAGTTCTGAGAATGGATACAGGACACAACCCTCTGCTGTTTCTCTGGAGCTGCCCCCAGAAGCACAGATCATTTTGTTTGGGTCTAAGCACACACCATATACTATATGTTGCCGTTTAAAGGGAACAGTTGTCTGGTCTTTAAAGAGAAGTCTATCCAGCCATCAATTTGTTAATAAAAAGGTGATATGCTAAGGAGAAATTAATGACAAATAATCCCCTATGAAATAATGTCACTTTGTTCAGGTTCAGGTTTGCTGGCTGCAAAACATTTGCTGCTCATTTTCTGCCCCACTATTAACGGATAAGAGAAAAGAAGGGGAATTTGTTACTTAATGTAGGATATGCGTCTCATGCCATCAGATTACATCAGGTTCATCAAGTCATGCTTATGTAACTTGATTTTAATTTATGGGTTTTATTTTTGGCAGGTTTCTGAGATTATGATTTGATTGAACGTCTGTTGAATGTCTGTAAAGTATCTGTTAGTTTGTAAATGGACTCTAATGGATTATGCTGCTTGATTCTTTACTTATAGAGCTGTTCACCTTTGCATGGTATAGTAGACAAGTCACATCTTGCTTTGACTGCATGCAGCATCAGCTATAATAACTATATGTCAGAGGCTGTAGCATTGTAGATACAATCTGTTAAAATCACTGTACATATGTCTAGGGAGGAATGCCTAGTGTCCAGGAGAGTTCCAGCAGAACAACTCATTACTGGCTATAGTTTTATGAATACATCCGTTTTTTGACTTTACGTTTTACATTATTTATCACAGGAGGTTTGTTTTACACCATAATTTTTAAAACACCTTTTAAGCTTACGGCACCAGGTCTCCTTTGATTTTGCCAAACTGACTGCAAGAAAAAGTGAAACTAAAAAAAACAATTTGGCTTCATCTTACTTTGAGCGGCTAGTAGCCCATCTAGGTCCTGGTGTGATGAAGATGAAAGACCTCCAGGGTTTGACATTGAGATGCCCAAGCCACTTTTTCTATGCTGAGGAGTGAGAGTGGCTGATTTAGGAGCTGTTAAGATGGGCTTGCAGACCTGGAAGGACACTTTGGCTGCCTGCTTTGTCAGATCAGGACAGAAGATGTGGTAGAAGGCACCCCGGTTCTGATCCTCAGCAGCACTGGTGTGGGGGGATAATGCCAGCCATGGTAATAGCACTGTACCACTGCATAACCACAGCCGGTGAGGTCAGCTACAAAACAGCCATTTTACAAGCATGAAATATCAGACGCATTTACAAAACCCTGATGATAGAAGTAGGCTGTTGCACTGATTTGAAAAATGCCATTTTAAGGTTGGGTTTGAGTTTAAAGGCGTGAAATGAAGCTCTTTGCAGATCACCTGTTACAAAGACTAGTAGTGCAGGACAGGATCTCCTTCACATAATAAGGGAAAGCTGTCTGTATTATAATGAAGGCTTCACTGCACAGAAATATACTTTGCAGCTCATGCATGACAATATAGACAGCTACCCCTGTTGGGGCACTTGCTGCATCAATCCACCATTCATTCCAGGGTGCCAGTACAAATCTTCAGGATTTGAGTCCAGCCTGCATAAMAGGTTCCTTAAAACTGATTCACATCAGCAGCCCTGTACCTTTAGTGCCATGGAGTATTTTGCCTCGAGGGTGAAACTCGAGGTACCAGCACTGCAGTGAAGACTGCAATGTGGGAACGTGTACCAGCAGGGCAGCACTGAAAGCAAACCTTAGACCGCTCGGTGCATCTTGCCCCGATCTCACTTACCCTAAAGCCATACAGCACATCCCTGGAGTTCAGCAGCTCTAACCTACCATTCCAAAACAAGCTTTCCAGTGTCATTAAAAAATTCAAAAGGAGGTGATTGGCTATGTTACAGTTGGTTCTGCTGTGAGACTTGCTGTGTGCTACCCCGTGAGCTGTGCTGCAGCATTTTACAGTATGCTTTCTGACATGTTTTTTGCACAAGCAGGCCTTCCAGTGGCAAAATATTAGGCCTGATTCTTCTCCCCTGCCTGCATCCTGAGCACCATGCYGCTGATACACATGAGAATATGAATCTGTCTATAAACCCTCTGCAGAGGTTTTCTCTGGTGTAGGGAGACCCTGGGGAGAGTTCTCGATTGGGACCCTGCAGTGCTGTAGGTGTGCTACAGGCCAGACAAGGGAGGCATCTGCTCTAGCTGTGTTCCCAAGGGGCTCTGTCCACTGATGCCCAGGGTCTTTTAATCAGGTTTGAACCGAGCTGGCAGACAATATGCTCCCTTTCTCTGGAAAATTATGGGACTAAGGAACAAGAAATTTCAACTCCGCTTGCTCTCATGTAAAGCTGGAAGAACTCCACCCAAGTCCACCCAAGGTTCACTTTGGTGTGAAACTAGAGCTGTTTGTGCCATTTGGTTCTGCTGCTGCCAATAATCTGTGTTATTTACTTAGCCTCTCTGAATCTCCATTTTGTCATCAGAAACAGAGAGATGACAATGGTAATCTGTCCTTAGAAAGTATTTTCACCACTGTGAGAAAATCACCATGCAAGCACTAAGAAAGGCTATTTAATGCATGAAAACAGTTATACAACTTTGTTCTAAAGAAATTTGAACTACACAGCATCGTAACTATTAAGGTAGAGCCTTCTTAATGTTATGACAGAGAGAGAAAAACACAGTAAGAGGATAAAAACTTTCTTGAATGACTTTTAATCTGTTGGGCTTTATCTGATACACACACAGAATAAATGCAAATCAGCAACGTGTCTGGACACATTTCTTACGCACAACTCTGCAGACTGTGATCACCAGTTCAGCGGAAACATTTCATGGCTTGTGTTTTCAACCTGCAGATAGTTCTTGGATCCTGCTGAGCATCCCGAGATGTGGTTGACATCACTGAGTAACAGCAAGGCTCAGCACACCTCAGGATTTGTCAGCTTCTTGCTGGATCAGAAAAGATTCCAACCCTGAAAAAATATTTATAATAGCATCAGTTCCCTGAACTCTTCCCTGCTGTAGAAAGTTAGTGCAAGGTTGCAGAAAAGTTTGGTTGGCCTTTAGGCAGAGAAATTACTCATCTTGGAGGAAGGTACCAGATGTTATGAGGTTCAAATAGAAATGCATATACTCAGAAAGCAACCTGTGACATTTCATGCTCATATTCCTAGTCTGCTCCAACTATATTTCTATTGAAAAGGAGCTGAGCTCCAGCCCTTCATTTTGCAGCACTTTCAAGTCCATTTGACTCGCATGTGTTTCACCTCACACCTTGCAGCGAGCCCCACACATAAACGTAGTGATTAATTCACCCTAACCCTGTAGTCAGCTCACCATCGTTTAGCACCATCTGGTCCAACAGGACTCGTTCGGCCCCAGGCGCACGATGCCCTCGCCTGAGTGACGTTTGACGGGTAGCACATCTGTGAAAAGAATACCTCCCGAACACAGCACTGTGTCAGTGCTGGCAGCCAACCTGAGAAAACAGTCATAATATTGAACACTATCAATTGTGGCACTGACAGCTTGTCTCCTCCTCTTGTATGGTATCAAATGCAGGCCTGAGAAGAGCCGCTGCGTACATGGGCTCTGAAGAGCTTGCAATGTGCACCACTCTAGTGACAGTCCAGCGATCCAGACTAAATCAACACAACGCTTCCCAAATCTGACTCTGAGCAAGATGTGGTGCAGAATAAATATTCTGCAAGACTCCTTGCATGGAAGATACTTTTTTTAAAACAGCATAAGCAAGACACTGAAATGTTGTYGGTTTGTCTAGAGAAAGACCAGTCGTTCCTACCGCGGGTTGTGAGGAAAACCAGTATCTCTTTCCAGATGGGGGGGGAATTTTCCATTGCATCCTGAGCGTTTGCTGTTCCTTAATGAACAACTGACTCTCACTCTGCCTGGAAAGTCTGCAGGCAAATATACCCGGGACGATATGCCATGACTCTGAGCAAAGCGGTGACACCACCAAGCTACATAATGGATCCCCATATGTCTTTCTGCTTACCCTGACTTCTCTAAGCTAAACCAGATGTCAATGGGCCAGAGATGGCATCCAGGGATCAGTGCAGTATAGGGTCATCATCTGCATGGCCCTTTTCCTTCTGCCACCCTCCTACACTAGCATTAGGAAGCTGGAAAGTAGCAGAGAAATCTCTGTGCTAGTTGGCAAGAGGTGGCAGTTCTGTGACTCCAGTCTGTTGGTGAAAAGGGGGCATCACTTTGGACAGTTCAGAGGAGAAGGTAACAGGAAAAGCAACTAATTGCAGAAGTTAAGCAAAAGCAAGCTTCTCACTACTAAGCTTTCTCTGTTCTCARAGCCTGTTCAGCATAAAACAGCTAGCAAAAGCCACTGCAACTTCTAGTGATTTTCAGCCAGACTGAATTCTGTCCTGACAAAACACCAGCCTGTGCCCAGTCCCACAAGTTTTATGAACAAATCAAACAACTTGGTCACTTAAAACCAATTTTGCCTCAACTGATTTTGACCAAGAAGTTCTACTGCCTTTTGTAATACTGGCCACTTGTGCATCTGTATGGCTACAGACAAAAATTAAGAGAAAATAGTTGTCACTTCTTTTTTCTATTCATGAATTGTCTGTAGCAGGGATTTCAAAGCCTTCTCAGGGGGAAAAAATGCTGGGAATGGGGCTGAAGGGAAGCACTACGACCTCAGAGTTACAGGCAAGCACTGAAACCGCTATCAGAGGAGAATTATTATTTATACTGCTGGACAGTTTTCTTCTGTGAAACAACTGGAAATGATTTACCCCACAAATGTCTGGCTGTTGGCTGGGTAAGTAGCCAGCAAACAAGAGGAGTCAGACCATGCCAGACTCAGCTAGCTGTATGTGATCCATCGTTGACCCATCTGCAGCACATGATACGTGCTGGTTTCTGCACTTGAGACTGGTTAGGAGAGAGGTACTGGAGGAATGGGAAGCTGTGTTTCCACAGCTGAATGGTTTTCAAGTCTAGCTCCATGTCGACATGGTTTGCCTTAGGCTACTTTAATGATCCTAAACCTGACCCCCACCACATCATACCCCTGTAATTTAATTCCCTCATTTATTGGGGTAGAAACACTGCAGAAAATTCAGATCTTACTTCTAAGTACAACAAACCAAAATTAGAAGTGGTTTGGACAACCTAGTGAGCAGGCTCAGGGTCCAAGCAAGGACCCTCTAGCAATGTGTCCCAGTTCTGACACGTCCTTCAAACATCCTGGGCACTCACARACCTCCTCTCTGCTGCAGGGAGGCAAGTGAGCCCCGTAGTGGGAAGACACGTGAAACTGTGGATGCAGAAGTGTATACTGATAGCTGGTTCTGCTTTAGTGTGGGTTCTTTTTTCCTTTTTAAAGACAATAAATGTCTTTGCCTAGAGCCCTGGAGAGGCGCATTTTATAAACTGAAACTCAATCTAGGAGTCACTTCAACCAGTGATGGTCTGAGAGGTGCAGTAAAGCATATCATTCAGATAAGACAGATCCTCAGTGGAAATGAACTGTTATAGAATTACTGAAGTTACAGCAGCTCAGGGGACTATCTATAGCTTAGGTTGAAGCATACTCCATGCTGGTTATATGCTACTCATACTTAAAAGATGTTAGGATTGAGCTCTGCTGAACATCCATGTCAGAAAGTGAAGATCATTAGAGYAATGTTCTCCTGTGCAATGTTTGATACAGGTAAAGGTGATCAGCTTTTTATCCATTCTCTGCAAACCATTTAGGTCAAAGTTGTCCTATATAATTTATCCTTTCCTTCTTATAAGTTCTACAGAGGGGGCCTTTTTGTTTTTTTTTTTTTCCTCCTGGCACAAATAATTTTCCCTTCTATTCCTCAGCTTCCCTATCTGTAAAATGACCCTAATGATCCTTATGTCTCATCAGGATCTWCTGGGGAAAGTAGTTTCCTAGAGCTAGGCAGTACTATCAGTATTGTTATATTCAGGTCCCAGAGGAGACCACTTCTGCAGCAGCTCCCTGCTCTAGGTCATTTTTTCAGTTGCCAGCTCTTCTGCTGGCACTATTTGTAGCCATCAGAGGAGCCCTGTTGGCTAATACAGGGCTCGGCCACACAGCTCTTACTCGCGAAACTCTCCTTGGACTTGAACAGGACTACCTGTGGGTTAAGAAAACATGGCAGAAGCTTCATTTCTCATCTCCAATTACTTGCCATCAGGCACTAAGGTCTGAAACRCGACTGGTAAGCATCTCAGCAGTGAAACGTTAATCTGTGACTATGTCTCTTGCTGATATTGTACCTTTCAAAATCCTTCGACGTCTTTGGAGTCACTCGTAACTAAGGCTGGGGAGGGTAGAGTCAGGCCCATAGATCAATTACATTAACTTCTCTTTTCCTATTTGCGCTATGCTCATTACACAGAGAGAAATCAATTAATTCCGACAGAGGAATAGGTTCCTGGCCTGTCTATAAGTCACTGGGTACGTAATTGTTCCGTTGCTTACATTAACATCTTATCACATTATTAGCACTGTTTATGATTCCCACAGTCCTGCAGTAGCCGACGCTCTCATGGCTGCTGCTTGCAAGCGAGGTTCTTTTTTTAGGCTTCCACATTGCAAATGACTGTTGCACGAGTGCTACATTCAATTAAAGGGCTCTCATGGCTGAAGCCTTCAGATGGACAACACAGACCTAAAAAAATGCCTTTTGCTTGATTAGGCAGCTTTAAACCAAACAGGATTAAGGACAGAGATACCACCACAGAGAGAAACAAAATATAGGTATCTCACTGAAATAGTGGAGAAAGGGGGGCAAAAGAAGGAACATTTTTCCCATTAATTCACACATTTTTAAAAAGAACTGAAAACAAGATTAACTTTGGAAAAACTATAGCTCCTTTTAAAAATGTATTTGAAGTATTTAAAAGATGCATTTTTAAATTCTGAGTTTGAAAATAAGTATAATCCCTGAAACCTAAATCTTTGGGGGAGTTTAAATCAAAGAAAAGTTAGTTATGGCTTGTGAGCTTTTTGTCTGTGGAAACAAAGAATTAATGGCCAACAAACAAACAAGCAGCTCAGAATCCCCCTTTTTTAACAAAGAAAAGTCTTTGCTTATGACTGTTCTTGCTGGATTAGGAAACTAAAAAAAAATCAAACAGGCAACAAATGATTTTACCATTACCAGGTAATATGTGTTAATTGCTCAGTTTATATACTCTGAATGACATACCATTAGAGACTGTGTATGCATTGTAACTAGAGCATTAATAAATTTAAAATGTGCCTATTAGGATGACAGCTTTGGAGGTGCAAAGGAATAACAGTTATCACTTGGCAGAAGCAGATCTCACCCCATCTGCCGAGACTTTGCATACATTTTCAGCTTCCTGAGCAATGATTAGGGCTGTCAGAACCTCTTTAACCTTCTAACTGCTGGTCCCAACTGGCCTTAATTAGAGACTAATGAATTCAGAAGATGCAGGCCGTGAGGAAAACTGCCTTGACAGTTTGTGTACAAATTAAGCACCAATTACTTCATGCATCTTTTGCATTGCTGATACAAGTCTCTGTTATTATTTTTGAATATGGTCATTTTAGCATAAACCGAGAACTTTGCTAATGTATTTTGTCATTTTTATGGCTCATCATAAAAAAAAAAGAATACCAGGAGGGTCATGAATATGTGAAATAAACTACTGTAGATGATAAAAAGAAATTCATTTCCCTCTAGGGAATATCTTCCAACATTTTCCCCCCTAATATCATATTATTATTATGATTAGTCACATAATGATCACAATTTAAGAAACAGACGTAACATGGTACTCTGAATATTTTTATTAGTACTATAGCACTGTTATTAGCACAAGAAGGAAAACAAAGATATAGGAAAGAGTGTTTCAGTCCTGGGATCTCAGAAAAACTTTGACACCCACCTATGTCAGCAAAAGATTATAGACAGCGATACGGTTGGAAATGGGAGCACAGTAAGCCATAGCTGTACAGTCAAGTAGTTTTTTGGTTTTAAATGTCCCCAGTTGCTCCCCTTTTTCCACACCCTTAAGACATAAAAGGTTCAACTCAGTACTTTTGGGGAAACACAGTCCCCAAGCCCAGCAGAGGTGTTTGCCTGCTGTTATCACTTGACAAGGCAGGGGAATGTTCACTGGATCTTGCCATAACATTTACTTAGTGAAAGTCTGGAAAACTCCCAGCCTTGATGCTCTTGCCGGACCCGGTGGGAGAGCAAATGTGACTTTAATGAAAAGGCTATAGACCAATGTGACCTGCAAATTGCAAAACATGCCTGATCTATGGGACCTGCTAAACGTATGTACAGCTAGTCCTTCATTGGTCAGCTACCTCTTTCAAATTGTACTGCTAAATCTTTTCATTTATGTTAATTACCATAATGTTCCCCATTCTGCTTAGTGAAATTTATCTCCACTATATAAACCAAGAGGTTATTTCACCAGCATTTCAAACATACCACAGAAATTCTCATGGTTTTGCTGTCACAAAAATCAAGGTTATATCAGTCTTCTCCCTGAGCATCTCTTGCTGTTGCTCTCACTGTCTCTGGGAAGGAAACCTCCCAGAAGGTCTGCGGGAGGAAAGCTGAAGAGAAGCAGAGGAGTGAATTAACAGCAGAAAAATGTATAGTGAAATTTCTGTCACTCACATAACAGGTTATACCACTGGATGTGGGCTTTGTAATCTACAGATATACAGAGCTGTAGATGAGCTACAGCACAAATTATGATTGAGTTATTCTTCTATGGAAGACCAGGGATACATTTTGAAGTACACTCTGTACATGCACTCTGTAGATGAAGTACRTACTGTGGTATGTAAAAGGATCAGATAAGCTTTTGCACCTCTCTTCTCTCAAAGGTAGGAACTCATGACCCCCTTGTCCATGCTTCCTCCCCTGCCTCTCAAGAATTAACCTGAAATAATGAAAAGACATGTGTTGTCCCCTGGCATCCTAGTATGTTTAACTGGAAGAATGGATCCTCCAATACTACAAACATCTTCAAGCATTAGTCCAAACTATGTCACTCTTGAGAAACTTGAAAACATGAGACTAGACTGTTTGTGGCAAGTCATAGAACCAGCATCTGTGGGTTATGAATTTCAAATAAATAAAGCCCCGATTAATATCTCACGTGAAGTTCTGTCTTTGCCCACACAAAATCACAGATGCCTCTCTTGGACCAATCTCTATACCCTGCAAGAGCTTCCTCCACACAACTCTCCCTTGCACTTTATCAAAAGTAATTTTAAACACCTCTAATGAGGATGACCTAGCAATCTCATGCAACACTTTAAGCACTTTATTCATTCCTAATTTTTCCTATCATTAAGCATTGGGTTATTTTGTTGCTAATCCAAACATTTTCCTGCTTACTTTTACACCAGTACAACGTATCTTTACAGAAAATACTCTCTTTCCTTCTTCAAGCCAGTTTCCCACACATATCTGTACAGTTATCCTAATTCCTTTACCAAGACATTTATATAATTTTTCTGACTTTTTTCTGACTAGAATACCACTTGTTATTATGTAAGTTAAATATAGATAAATATAGGAAGGATGCTTCTGTAGTTAAGCTACTAGCTAGATACCTGAGTTCAGTTAACTGCTCTACCACAGGCTTACTTTGCAAAAGGGTCCAATTTCCTTAAGCCTGGGGTTTTAAAGGCATTTAAGGGCCCATAGCCATCAGTTTTGCCTAAAACTTTTAAAATGCTGGTCCTGTTCTACCACTGTTTTTTCTTCTTCTACAAAATAGAGACAGTATGTCCTTACTATGCGTGTGTCTTCTGCAGACAAATATKACCATGCCTGTCCGCAGGTGCTCTGCTGGTGGAAGCAAGTGGGTGGCGAAGAAGATGGGGACAGGCTTTCCCAGCGGACTGCAGGAGTCACAGCAGGTCTAGAGCATGCCATGGAGCTGGCTGCTGGGATCCCCAYGCCAGCTCTCTCCCGAGCTACTAAGCCCTGCTGGCACAGCAAGGCATTTCTGAAAACCCCTGGTATCTCTGTCTCTTGGGGCTCACAGTGTCAGTCCTTTTCTTTTATTGCAAATGTTATTTCTTGGTTCTCTCTCATTTCTTAGTGTCTTTCAGAAAAGGGATGACCGACTACTTCGTGAAATCTCCCAAGTGCAGTCTCACCCGAACAGCCAATGGAGGTGCATCCTCCTCTTATTTTATAATTTACTGTTTTATTTATATGACAGTGTCCTTTCTCATATTCTCTTGAAAAACATATTATTTCATGAGTGCCTGTTGACTTTAAAGTCCTTAGTAAGTTTTTATATGTCTGCTTTCAGTAAGCAGTCTTCAGTCTGGCCTGCATCCTGGAGAACGGGTCCATGCTCCAGATTAGGAGTCTGTAAGACTGTGACACCCTAGACCAAGACACACTGTGGCAATGAAGTTTTTCTTTGAAAATCACATTCAGAGATGATGGGGTGACCTCCACCATTTTCTCAAGATAAATCTAAGGTGGTGGTTCAGGCCTATCTGAAACCTAATATACATTTTTTGTAAATTGGCTTATTACCTTAAGGGATCATTCCATTTACACTGCAGCTCATTAAAGCTCCTTCCATTTGCACTGCCTGTTTACTCTTTGCCAGTTCTGGTCCTTCTGTGATGTATAATAAATATGTCTTCTGCTTCACTAATACTTACACATGGAATGAATGCAGAATTGACTCTGTAATCTAGGTTATCATTTAAGTGTATGTGGCTCACTTCTGTTTATCATGTCCCTAAAACCTCAGGACAGAAAGGAGACTCAACAGAAGAGAGTGGAATGGTGAAACAGCCCCTTTGCCCAATCCAAAGCCCTGGCTAATGATGAAGATGTCCCGGGTTCAACATAAATCCTGCAGGCATAGGTCATTTTTACATCATTGTTGGAGGTCAAAGTACACATGTTTGTGTGCGTGTGCACACCCATGTGTTTGTGTGTCTACATGCGTGTGTACAGACATGTCACCTTCTAGCAGCTGGTTCATAATGAGAATAAGGGACCTTGCCACCAGCTGGGTCAGAGTGGCTTGCAGCAGGCTCTTGTAACCAGCCTGCATTTGGAAAGCATAAAACCTCCAAGGTTTAGTCCCAGCTTTCCAAGGAGCTATCTTTGGGATGGTAATTCTAGCCGATGCCTCCTGTGCATGGCCCTGTTACACTGAGATTTTCTGATCGCCTTTGACTTCTTGCCCTCCATTTTGAAGTTGCCTTGTGAACATATCACTCCCTACCTGAAATGCGCCAACCATCTGGTCTTTTTATCCCTACCATTACCGCACACCATGCTGTGATACTTCTCTGTGGCAACGACATGAAACATACACCGTCCTTGGAGGCACTCATCTGAACATGAGCACTTCTTCCCTAGCATTTCAGAAAGGTGTCCAGAGTCCAAATTTTTCTTCCCTTCTTTTTACTGACTAAAGCACTTAGCTTTTTCAAGTGGAGATAAGGATCTCAGTTCTGCTTTCAAGCTTTATTCTTCCATCTGGTAGGTCCATTCAGTTCATTTATCCCACCAGACCACCTGAAAAATAACAGGAAAAAAAAAAGAAAAAATTAAATAAACAACAAACTCAAAATCATGGAATAGTTAGTAGTCCCCTCATAGACAACATTTATATTTAACTACTGTACATGGAACCAAAGCATCCCCTGAAAAAAAGCAAGCACTCTACGTATAAAAATTTAAAACCACATTGATAACCCATCTGGCATCCTCCTAATTATGAATCTCTTAGTGGAGTAATATTCCCTTTAGAAGAAAAACAGCAAATACAACAAGGGAAACATGATTATTAATTTTTTTGCTCTGTCTTTCAAGACAAGCGTTCATTCACTTGTGCACCCAAAATCTTTCACAACTGGAATTTATTGAAGTACAGACATAACACAATGCTTACTAAATAAACATTTAAGAAAGAAAAAAATACTCTGTTCTTCATCAGGAGACTATGTTAATAGGTGCTTCATAATAAGGAATGTGTTTGAACCCAGCTGTCTTGTCCCATAAATACAGTAAAACGGAAAGACTCAGCTTCTCCCTTTATCTTTATGCACCAGTCTACCCAGTCTAGGCTTCATAATATCCAATCATCTTGTGGAAACAAAGCACAATGCTTGATTATCTGTACAGAACTTCTTTCCCTTTCATGGGAATGCTATTTTGGGGATGGTAATACCTATATATGAATTTTCTCAGCAGGCACCAGCTTCCTTTCTCGTTGTTTGAAAGGCAGCAGGAAAAGATTATAGTGACTTGTGGGGTAGCTGTGCCCCAGGCCCTTGGGCAGAGGGCAGACCTTTTTCTGTTTTGCACTATGAATAATAATGGCTTGAATAGCTGCTGCCTGGAAAGCAAAGCTGATGATAGTTTGAGTGAAAGTCATTAAATCTTTACTAAAGGCTAGACTATTTTATTCATTTTAAAACTGGTTCCTTCCAAAAGAAGCAATGGAGGAAGCTCTGGAAATGGGACTTCTCTTTTAAAAAATTCCCCTCCACTCCAGAGTTAGGGCAGGCAGAAGATCTGCCTTGCGAACCCCATGTATCTCTAGATGCTTATAAGTAATAAGATATCAGACCTTGCCTTCAAGTACATGGGAAAGGCCTTTCACCACACACAAGGGGTTCATGTATGTTTGCTTCTTTGGGATTAAATTTGAGGGTAAATTTGTCTGAGGCTGCTAGGGAATGGCACATGTTCTCTCTGCTTCCTTCACCTCCTTAACCTCCAGTTCATCATCTCCTGCTCCTCAGCTTATTTGGGAGTGGCGGGGCTAGCAGTCTGTAAGAAGAGTATCCAGCCAAAGGAGGATCCCTAGGGGCATCAGGTCTTGCTCCATACCATCTAGGAAGCTACATCTTCCATGGAGGGCTGGGGAGAACAAAATAGCTTCARGATTTGACTCTAGTTTGATAAAGGGACTGAGCGAGAAACCCCCCAATAGAAACTTTTAACATCAGTCAGAGATTTTGACTGTCCAGCCTGGGACACTGGAGAGGGGATGATATGCAGCACACTTTGAGGGCTAGGTCCTTAGTGATATTTCAAGCCCCCAAGTCAATGATACTCAAGCTGTCTAGTCGTTAGTCCTTTGATTCCTGATTTTCCTCCCCAGTAAAACAAAGACTTCCCATGGCTTTTTATAGTCTCTCCTCTGCTGAAATCTCCCACAGCTGTACTATGTACTCATTACATACAACATAGTGCCAGGCCACTTCTTAGTGGTGGGTTTGGCACTTCCCTGTTTTACAAACCCTCTTAGCCAGCCTCTCTCTCTGAATTTCTCTCCACCCCCCACCATGTTCATGCGGATATCTCTGAACTTGATAGCTCGACAGACTGAGCTGCTCAATATCGATTACCAGCTTTAAGAAATCTTTTGAGTTCAGTCATAGGCTTATCTGCTTTGGTTGTCACATGGTCGGGGATGATGGCATCAATACAGATTATGAATCTATCCCAGTGTCCTATAAATCTGCAAGTTTCCCTGTTTCAACCTTCTACCACCCTAAACCATCTTAGTAAGTTCTGCTGGGCAGTGAGAGAGGTTCAGAGTGTGCTAAGTAGTAAAATTTAGGCTGTTCAAAGGGTGGGAAATGAAAAATCCAAGAGAGGCTTAACAATGCTCTTGCTCCGACATCTGTTCCCAGCAATGGCATCTAGGGACCTGCTGCACAGGGKTTTTTTTTCCTTAAAGATGATCACCATGTATGTTGCAACAAATAATAATGTAAAACATTTTGACAGCCAAGTAAGCCATGAAACATTAAATCTCCAAGGCCCATATGCTCCCCTCTGCTAACGCAAGTGGAGAAGAGCAAAAACCCTGTGGAAGCTGGCAGGGAGAAGCAGTTGTGCCACAGCACACTCTTCCATTCCTCTCAGGTTTTTCTTTTCTGCCCCTGGGGGTAGGGACAGGGGCGGATGAAAGGGGAAAAGGGATATCTTGCTGCTCTCTCAGTGCTATCTTCCTTCAGACTTTGAGGGGTTGTCTCAAGAGGAGATGGCTTGCAGCTTTGAAATCCAGTAGCCCAGCTGTGGTCTCCAGGAGCCCAAGGAAGCTTGACTCCAGGGAGAGTGGCCAGGAGAGAAAGGGATGCAAATCCTTCAAGTCAAGGCACAAGATTTTTATGAGTGCCTTGAGATGTGCAGGACGCTTCGCTGGCCTCAGCTGGTTTCCCTGCTAGCCAGCTGTTTGGGAAGAGCTTTGCCACCCACAGCTGTCATCTCAAAGAAATGCCGTGAGTTTCTCAGTTCTTCTTAAGAGCTTCTGTTCTTTCTCCTTACTCACAATCCCATCTTCAGGTGAAAAAAGTAACTCTAAAACAGGGATAAATCTTGGAATGATTCAGATTCTAATTATCTAGCAAAGATCCCACACTTAGCCTGCTCAAATGGGAGGCACTGGGCATAAAAAGCAGAGCAAAGGCTTAACCAGATCCTCAGTGGTTTATGGATCTAGCTTGGGCAGTGCATCCTAGTTTCTGCTCCACTGAGACCTGAGAGAGTGATGTATTTAATGTCACACCCCACGCAAAAGACTCCATACCTTTTTGTAACTAGCTGACTCGGGTGAACAAGTTTTTGTGATTGCAGCAATGACCTTAACTCCTTTGCCACCATGTGCCCACAGACAGGACAAGGAAACCCACCCAGTGGGATGTACCATAGCTGTAACAGAAATTTTTTGTCACTGCAGTTTCCACACCTATATCCAAGGAAATGTTTTAGCAATTGTATTATTGATGAGGTCCTGGCCATACACTGTTTCAGCTTTAGATATAAGTGGATCATATGGCAACATTAAAGTCCTTGTGAAGTGACAGTTTGTTACAGATGAAAAGTCAAAGATTATTCTTAGCAGACGGGCCAGACAAACCTCAGTTCAGAATTATTTGTTCCAAATGTTCACTATTCCAGGAAATTAATATATGTCTCCTTTTCCACATTGCTATATAATTACAATAAAGCTATTGTGCTTTACTGTCACTGTGGCATAGTGCTCCCAATCAGGACTGCAGCTCTGCTGTTTCAGGGTCATCCAGGAAGACACAGTCTCTGTCCCACTGGCTTTACAGTCAGATACCAGCACTTACAGAAAAACCTGAAATGCAGTCAGCACAAAGCAGAAAAGAAACAGAATTAACTTGTTTTCAGCCTTACTGTGGATGCGCCCATCCTTGCTTGGGCCTTTAATGCAGAGGTAAGTACTGAATTCAATGCCTAGAGAGACAGAAAAGATGAAAATTGCATACTCAGTCCTGTGTGGTGCTGAGTACCTTGAGCCCAAATGAGGCAAGCATTTAAATGTACACCTGACTTAATCGCCCAAGTCACTGACACCAAGAGATGCCTGCCTGCATGGGGCGGTGGGAACACTCAGCACCTTCCCAGTGGCAGCCTTCGGGAGATTTCTTCTTCTCGCTGGAGAACAGGTGGCTGGAGTGCACCTGAACAGGAAAGCTTTCTTGGGGCCTCTTGCAAGGGTCATAACAGTCCTGGGGCATCACATGTCTAATATTTGGCAATAGGTGAACATGCTCACGTGTCAAATGCTAAATATTCAGTGTCTCTCAGTATTAATTAATCATTATGACTGAAGAAATCAAAGATCCCACAGGGGAAAGCTGCACTGCAACATCAGATAAGGAAAACTTGTTTTTTTTTTTAATAAAATGAATAGAATTATCTTCATTAATTCAATAACTACAGAAATATTTACAGTGTAATTACCTCCATTCTTTTTCTGCTCAAATATTATTTTTAAGGGCTTCTTGGCATCGAAGAGCCTCTTTCTTTGAAAATCCTGACCCAGTGTCAGGAAGAGAACAGACCTAAGTCTCTTAATCTAATGGCTGTTAGCGGGGGTGACTACTTTAGCAATGCTCGGCTGAAAAATGAACTTTGCAATAAATGACCTTCAGAGAAGAAGACTATTCATGTTAATTAGTAGCTCTTTTCAAGCAGGATTCATATATGCATTAGGCTATGTCATTTTGAACAATGCCATCATTGTAGTAAACATCAAGACAAGACTCAAGTATAGTTATCAAAATTTTAGAAAACTCTAGTTAGATTTTTCCCCTAAGATTATGAGTTACGATTACTGATGCATTGCACAATAGGATCTCTCCTAATGGCTTTTAGCTTTTGCCACTGACAACTTTTATATTTAAAACCTATACAATTATGGACAATTTATAAGCATTATGAGGCTCTCTATCCTCCTCACCCCATTTTTTTGCACTGATTCTTACAGATTCAAAGCAGCTTTAAATCCAGCAAATCAAATGCATTTTGCTTAAAACATAGCATTCATTCTTACAGAGCCCACTTTATTCTTATTATTACTTATTGYTTATTATGCATATTTAATTTAAGAATGCATATTCTCCATTAAAAAATTAGACTATTTTGAAGTACTAGAAAGTGATTATTTTGGTTAGTTCCCTTTGATTAACCACTCGAATGTGGATGTGTTCTTTCTAAAGCACGTACATAATAAGAATTGAAAATGGCAAAAGGAGGCTACCAAGAGGAACAAATGAAAAAAAGTAAATTCATGCCCAAAATAAAAGCCATGATTTTTACACAGTTTATGTCAAAATGCATTTTAAGGGATAGTCACAGCATACCAAAAATCTGCTATCCAGGGAGAGATAAACTTAGTACAACAAATCTGATTTAGAAAGATACTATTAGAAGATACAGTAGACAGAAGAGCATATAGAATGAAATTACGTAATTCTGACTCTACATGAATTTTGAGCTATATTTATTAACTGATTTGTTTAATCCATTTTAAGAGTATCTTTCTTGCTGCTGACCACTCAAAACCAAACACAAAGTTATTTAAAAAAAAAAACTAACCTGTCAGAAACTGCACACAGTTGCCTCACTAGCCGAAAAACATACATTCCTAACTAATTAGAGAATTAACAATAAATGTATTGTGGAGTAGCATTTTAGCAATCTGTTTAATGAAGAAAGTCATCTGTGTTCCAAAACAATTAGCTAACAAAGGCAAAATGAATAAATATTTATAAGACCAATGTATATCATCTATTTGGAACCTTTCAAGATTCAGAAAAGGTGAACAATTCAGTTGAGCAAACAAACTGCAAGACTGGGCTCATCATAAATATGTGGCACATCCACAATGTTCATTATTCATGACTTTGAGGAGCTGCTGTACTCTGTCTCCTCTCTGGCCTGAGCTAGGCACCTCAGTTCCTTCCAGAGATGGGGCAAAAGGCATGTTTGTCCCCCTTAAAGGCRTATCTGTCTCTCCAGTGGTTTCCACTGGCTAGGACCAGCAGGACCCTGCTCAACAGGCTGGCTTTTCTGAGTCCTCCTCATTAGAGGTCAAGCTTTCTTCACACATCGCATAGGGAGTCCAGGTACCTAACTTCCCACCATGAATTCCCTCTAGCCAAAAAGTGTTTTGAACCCTTCTCCCCACGAGGACAGCCCTTGTTGCATTTACAGAAGAAAACTAGGGACTGGCAAACTGGCTGGCAATGAGAAGGCTGTGGCACTGTAAACTCCACTCCCCTCAGATTTTGATGACTAGTCCCAGGAACTGCAATGGTTTTTCTGTAGTTGCCATTTTATTTAAGCCCTCCAAGCTTGTATGGGGCATGCAGATTTTTTTGTTTTTAATCTTTTGCTGTTTCAAGAAGAGACAGAAAGTTAAACCTAAGGCACCCTTGGTTTGATCTTCCCTGCTTGTTTTTTTTGTGTGTGTATGGCGTTATTGTATTTGCTCTTTAGAGAAAAAAAAAAGAAGAATGGACCAGATGTGGGATTCATTTTATTCATATTCAATCTGTGCAGAATTCAAAGAAATGGTTCCTTTATTTGCTCTCTTCTGAGAAAACATCTTGAGTTCATTTTGTTCTGTTCATAGACTTGTAGAATTAGGGCTGGAAAGGTACTTCAAGAGCTCATCTTGTCCATCTTCCTGCCTCAAGGCTGACTCATGCCCAGTGCTCTACAACAGCATACTAAAGTTAAGCATGATAATAACCTGTTTTCATAAAAATACTGTAATAGAAAGTAAAAGGTTAAAAAATAAGAGGTTAAAGACAGAGGTAAACATTAAAAAAAAAAGGTCAAAATAAGCTGGTAACGTGTCATGACTGCAACAGGATTTAACAGTATTCCTCAGGCATCAGTCATAGCTGTCTGCCAGATGTGGGACATTGGCCCTGTAGCTGTTGCTGTGTTCTCAGAGCATGTACAACTGCAAGCTGCTAAGGTAGATACACAGCTTCAAATGAGAGCTCAGGCACCACAATAACCCCACAGCATTTGATCAATGGCCAAGTAAATGGCTAGTCTAAGGMCACTTTATCTTCCTCCAAGGTCTGCACAGCTGCAGCATGGCATTGATTCACAAAGCAGAAATCATGCCTAACCAATCTGATAGCCTTCTACCATGAAAAGACTGACTGGGTAGATGAGGGGAGAGCAGTGTATGTTGTCTACCTTGACTTCAGAAAGGCTTTCAGCACTGTCTCCCATAACATCCTCATAGGCAAGCTCAGGAAGTGCAGGCTAGATGAGCAGAGAGTGAGGTGGATAGGAAAAAAAAAAAAAAAAAAGGCCAAGCTCACAGGGTTGTGATCAGTGGCATAAAGTCTAGTTGGAGGCCAGTAACTAGCAGTGCACCTCAGGGGTCAATACGGGGCCAGTCCTGCTCAGCTTCTTCATTAATGACCCAAATGATGGAACAGGGTGCACCTTCAGCAAGTTTGCAGATGATACAAAACTGAAAGAAGCAGCTGATACACCAACGGGCTGTGCTGCCATTGAGAYGGACCTTGACAGGTTGGAAAGATGGGCAGCGATGAACCTTGTGAAGTTCAATAAAGGGAAGTGCAGAGTCCTGCACCCAGAGAGGAATAACCCCACGCACCAGGACAGACTGGGAGCCAACCTGCTGGAGCGCAGCTCTGCAGAGATGGACCTGGGGGTCCTGGTGGACAACAAGGTGAACATGAGCCAGCAATGTGCCTTTGTGGCCAAGAAGGCCAATAGTATCCTGGGTTGCATTAGGCAGAGCATTGCCAGTAGGTCAAGGGAGGTGATTCTTTCCCTCTACTCAGGCCTGATGAGGCCACATTTGAGTGCTGGGTCCAGTGCTGGGCTCCCCAGTATAAGAGAGACATGGACATACATGGACATACTGGAGTGAGTCCAGCAAAGGGCTACTAAGATGATTAAGGGAGTGGAGCGTCTGCCATATGAGGAAAGGCTGAGAGAGCTGGGCCTGTTCAGCCTGGAGAAGAGAAGGCTGAGAGGAGATCTTATCAATGTGTATAAATACCTGAAGGGAAGGTGTAAAGAAGACAGATGCCCAGCGACAAGACAAGAGGCAATGGGCACAAACAGAAGCACGGGAAGGTCCGTCTGAACGTGAGGAAACACTTTTTTACTGTGTGGATGACTGAGCACTGGAACAGGTTACCCCAAGAGGTTGTGGAGATATTCAAGTCCTGGGCAACCTGCTGTAGGTGACCCTGCTTGAGCAGGGAGGTTGGATTACGTAATCTCCAGAGGTCCCTTCCAACCCCAACAATTCTGTRATCCTACGAGAAGGCTGTATGGGTGCAAAAGTGTCATGTGCCCCTGATGGCATGTGCTGTACCAGGCACTGCTAATGCAGATGGAGAAAAAGATTTATGGAACCTTTAGAGTCTCTAAATCTAAAGCCAACCTGTTCCATTTGCCTGTATTATTAGAAAAATGTGCCTCTAACGCCATTAGTAATACGTACCACTGCCTGTGGCTTTTCCCATCTGTATAATATATGCTCTGGTATTTTGCATTGCTCTCCAAATGTTTTAAGTTCAGGTTTTTTTCTGATGCTATGGGATAAACACAGCCAACCCAGGGTTCGGGAGGTTTAATGGCATGGCCAAGATTCTTTGAATTTAGTGACTATTTTGAAATTTGCCCACCTCAGGATGTTTTCAAAGGGCTGTTTTCCAGAGCAGTAATTCAGGCGTGTATAAACTATTCCAAGTTGGACTCCCAGAAGAGGAGGTACTTGTCATTGGTAGTCATCTGACACCATCGGCATAAGGGCCATTAAGGTATGACAAAATGCGCAGAGAAAGAAGGTGCAGTAGAGAAAGTAAACTTGCTAGACTTATTTCTCCCAGCCCCTACACCACCAAGGCCCACAGTACAGCCCTGCAGTGCTGCTGTAGTTTTGCTGCTTCTTGTTTTTGCCTTGGCAGAGAGGCGTGGGGACGACATGTCCAGGGAGCAGTGGTGCAATCATGGCTTGCGACAGTGGTAGTAAGGGCAGTTCTGTGGGTCAGAGAAAGGAGAAGAGGAAGAAGTGCACATGGCTTAATCCCTCTCATGGCACTGTCTCTCCCACCCACAGCCAGTGGATTTGCAGCGCTGCCTGTTGCAGTCAAGGCACAGGAAGGTGTGAGAGCACTGCAAGGGGCAGCCTGCTGCTACCCACAGGTGCCTCCCCTTTCCTCAGCTAGCCTTTCAGTGCTGGGGAATTGCAAATCTTATACTCCTACAGCTCTTCTCCTCAGGAACTTTTAGACTATAACAGCAAATAAAACAGGCTCTTGTTTCAGGCTCAGGCACTGACAAACATTCATCTGTAATGTTTAACTGTTAGTACCCTCTCTGGCATGGCTGTGCTCTGGGCCAGCTAGTGYAGGTCCCAAAATAACCCGTCTGGGAAACAGCCAGACAAGGAACAGGGAAGAAATGCTGACTCTGTAATAAAGAATGTGGGACTTGTATTCAGCCTAATCCAGTACTGACACAGACCACAGCAAGGCAGCTTGAAAACTGCAAAGAAAGCAGGAAGAAGGAGCACTTAAAACCACAATAAGCAAGAAGTGAGGGCTGGAGCCATAACAGGTGTGATAACAGACTTGACTGGATGAAGGAAATTGGTTCCTCTTGGCAATTAGGAGCCCGAGAAGAGTGAACAAGAAGAGTAGAGGAGTGGAGAAGAAGATAGCAAAACGATTACTGTGGTCCAATACCACAGAGGAACAGGACTCAGCCTCCCTGCAGCAATGTATCAGATATACTCAATCTCACTTAACCATAGCTTTGCTCACTGGTAGTAGGGGTTAGGAGAATTTAGTGCATGCAGTAGTTTTTACAATGAAGTTCCACACTGGGTAACTGGTGATGCAGCATTTTGCTGTTTCCACTTTGGAGTCTCATGCTGAGCTGTAATTCACCATCATTTTGTACACTCCCTTGCTCACCCCTGTACGAAGTAGCTGGTGAGTGACCCAAAAGCAGTTCCTCAATCAGCTGGCCTGGCCAGGGAGCCCCAGAGGCTTGCAGTTAGGATACATCACTAGCTCACTTCCAGGCATTGCTCAGAGAGTAAGGGAAGACCATTGCTCCTAGGCACTGTTCCCAGTAGGCAGACTGGATACAACTGCTCTCTTTGAGAAGAAGGAAGAGAATTTAGGTGTGTGGACACATGTTATGGCATTCAGTGAGAGAGATTGGGCCCTGGTATGTTTTATTCCCTATATAGACACAGCCCATGTGCTGACTATGGACTTACGTTTATGAATCTGGATGCTGCAAACTGAATTTCAAAGGGACTTTTATGTCCCCCTTCACAAAGAACCAAAGGCAGACTGGAGTGAGATTCACTGGTGACAATGAGGATCAGGGAGGTTAGAGATGACAACCAGTAGGTAGGTGTTTAGCCAGTAGGTGCAAGGATCACTTACATTTTATCCACCCTTCTGGATTTGAATCTAGGTGTTTGTCAACTCAAGAGAATGTCCTAGACCTGTGGGAAGCCCTGACTGTAGCCCATTTAATGATGTTTTGACATTGACTTCTTATAGACAGGATTTTACTCATGGGAAAATTCTTTGGTCTGTGAGCAGCAGTCTCAGACATTTCCTCTGCAATCAGAAACTTGGCAGGTCATGCTTGATGGGATAACATGGTGGTATCAGAATAACTCCTGCTTCTCCCTCTCTTTGTGTGCATGAAGAGCTGGGATTTGATCCCACTGTCTCTATGCAAGTGAGTGGGATCACTTGCATCTCACTGGGCTAGATCGAGATCTTGGGAACGCTGATAGAGAGTATCTTGAATTATAGCCTTCCTCTTTTTACTCCAGAAAAACTAAGATCAGCATCTAGCTCAAACACATGCACATCTGCATAAAGTCCTTCCCTCTCATGCTTCACATCTCATTTTGGGTCTACTGTTCACTGTGGGTAAAGAATGCGTATTTTTGTGATTCATTTCTCTTTGCAGTATTTCAAAGTCTAGTCATACTGCTCAGTGCCTAAGAGGCTATAATTTTTGATTTTCCATTGGATGCAATGCATTTTGTAGTTACTGTTTTTAAACAAAACACATGTGCCTTCTATTTCTAGAAGGCATCAAGATTTTAAAAATATCTTTTAAGAACCTTTGGCACCATTTAGAAAACTGATTGCATTCATGATGAACTGAAGCATCACATTAGGTATGAAACAAAGTAAAAGCAGATGGTCCATACTCAGAGCACAAACTGTTGCCTTTCAATAGCATGAGTAAGGATACAAGAATTTCTCAACTAGATTTCTTCTCTTCATAGAAGATCCGAGTGAGCTATTTGCTATTAAAATGTCTCTTCACAAGAAATAATGTTTTCTAGCATTTATAAAATACATTTAGCTTCCTCAGTTGACATGAAACAGAACTACCTTATGAACTGCTGGCTATTTAGCATGTAAATTCGCTGGTTTGCTAGAATTTAATTTATATGCGAAACTTTATACAAAATCCTCTTGTTTCTCCAAACCACTAATAAGATCAGGAGAACGACACAAAACATAGATTAAGTCTGTCTTTCAGATATAGATCCAATCTTGTTGCATAGAGTACAATCATATTCCTTATACCAGAGAAAAATCTTGTGAAAAATGGAGAGTACTTGTTATGGAACCTTCCATGACTCTTCATGTGTTCTCAGGGTATGATTTAGCTTCAAACTTTTAAATAATTGTGTGTGGATTTGTGGTTTTATTACATCAATACTTTAAATGAAAAGGTGAGCCTTCACCTAATATAAATTCCTACGGAAGCTTCATATCATCTCTATTACAAGTGTGCTTGTACACTGTACTTTGTTCAACCTTAGTAACAGAGGTATTTTGTACAGAACTAAGGTTTTTCTTGGTGTGTTTATTTTCAGTAAAAGAATGCATAGGGGTCAAAGAAGGATTGATTTGAAGGAGTTAGATTTTAAAATCCCTTTAAAAATCAGGACAAAGGATACCACACTATTAAAATAAAATGCTTAAAAATGAAAAGTATTATGCATGCCACACAGTAGAAGATCAGATTTTTATTAATGCAAGTTTTAAATGCTGATTAATCCTCTTGAGAATCAGTTTCCCAAAGCTTTGGCCTGCATTCAAGTCTTTTTCAAAGGGGCACATCACTTCCATTATTCTGTATATTAATTGAACAACATTATAACTAAGGATACAAAGCAAGATTTAAAACATGATTACAGCTGTCATTGCTTACATCCAAATAAGTCATTGGAAATTCAAGCTCAGGCATAAAATTGTCATAAACCTCTCTTGTCAGAACGGTGAAGCTCCTGCCTCCGTGGCCCCCCCCGCGCTGGTCCAGGATGGATAGCCTCTGTGCTGTGCACTGACGGCTTGGCTGGTGGCTTGCTCTTAATGTATTCACCCAGCCCCCCCTCCCTCCACCTTGGAAACTGTGGATGTGTTTTGTCTTGCAAAATTATAAACATCCCAGAAAAACACTGTCATTTCTAGATGTTAACTGGAAAAGGGATGATAATGGTTTGAGAAATGGAGCTGCCCTTGTACTTGCCTACTCCCAGAAAGGGTTTATTTTATTTATTTGGCATAAACCATTTTCTGATCCAGATTCAGCACATGCCTCTATACAAGCAGTCTCATTGAGCCCTCATGTGCTTAATGCTAAGCGTGTGCTTAAGTGCATTCCTGAACTGGGCCAAAAGGTACCTCCTTTGACATTTTTGTCCATGACTACTGTTCTTGGAATGATGCCTTTTGTGGTGAAAACTGATGTGGGGTTACAGTAACCATCTAATTCTGATTAGACAAACAGCATTATGGAAGAAGTATTAAAAATTTATAGTCCTATTTACTAAGTTTATTTGTTGGCCATAAAAAACTGAATCTTACATAACATAAAAAGCATCCAGTCCTAATGATGAAAAAGATATAAAAAGATAATGGTGCAATCATAACATGTCTCAGAGAGTTTGTACATCTCAGTTGCAGTTTGGCACATCGCATAATTGTGTTGTGCCAAACTGGCATCAAACCACAATATGTTAGTGAAAAGGGCCCGCAGTTTAAGAGGAAAATCTAGAAGTGTTAACTATACACTGTCTAATTATACAACCTTACTGTCCCAGAATGCGATTTCTGAAACCATTTCTGACATATGGGAAGAGGGTAGAACAGCTGGTCATTAAGGTTTTCTCAAGACTATTTAGTAACACACTTGAACGTAATTAAAGTGCTACATTAAATACTGCACTTGTGTACAATGTATTTTTAATCTTTATGGCATGCTGTAAAAGTAAATAAATGCAAAGCATTAACATCTCTCCCCTTCATCTCCTAAATTGTTAAGATATAATGACAGTTCCTATCTGTGCTGTGTGTGTTACCTGAGGAATACCCTGATGTTTTGTAAGCATCCTGGGTAGCTAGTAAGAAGCAAGCCTGATCTGAATTGTGCAAGATGGATATACGTTTGCATTGATTTCGTTTGCCAGAGTTAAGCTATGCTGATTTACCTGGTTGTATTTCAACAGATGATGTTGCAATGATCTTGGTTTATTTGAAGGTTTCCTTTGGAACCAGTCAAGGTGATGTAAAGCAACTTTGGCCTGTGTTGGATCTAACGCAAGAAGCAAAACTTCAGATTTGTACACAAAATACACAAACACCTTTGCAGCAAACCTTACCATCAGATGTACCCCAGTGCGACTTCTGCCCCTAAATACAGGGTCAGAATTCAGTACCATACAGATGCTGGTTACAGATGGATTATATTTTTAATTTGCATTTATGCCCCATTAACTTTACTGTGCTAGAAGTACTTAGAGCACAGAGAAGATAGTAAAGTGCTTAGCAGGATCAAGGCCCCAGTTAATTTTCTCCTCTTCTTTATTCTCTGTGACTCTCTGTGACCTGTCTTCCACTTCTAGAGAAGATAATTAGTGGACTTATATGAATCTAAGGCAACTGCAAAGAAACTTGATTCAGCCAAAACTATGGAAGAAATCTTATATTGCAAACTTGTTYTGAGATCAGAACCAGGTCCATCAGTGAGAGCTTGGGGATTCTTCAGTCCCAGAACTGTGGGGATGCTGTAGCATTGTGAGGACAATGCATTTTTTTGGTGCACTTCTTTGGTTTGATGCACAAACTATCAAGAAAAGAAATGTTTCAAAATACTTTGGCATGCAGTGTTTCACTACATTAGATTTGTGCTCCCTGATGTGTGTGCTGTTTTACATTCTTTAATAATACTTCTGTTTCGAAAAGGGAGGACAGAAATTTATTGAAAGGTTGAAACTGTATTTGACTTTTTCTAAATTTCAACAAATACATATTTTAAGTGACTATTCACCGAATACGATCAAGAGCTGTGAATAATCTTCCTTGGAACAGCTTTTTTGGTGAATTTGGTACTTGCTAAAAAACATTTTGTCCAGCACTACTGTGGTTGCCTTTGAACATGAAGGATAGCTTCACACAGCATTTTAAATCCCAAACTAAAAAAAGAGCATAGAAAAGAAACTTCTAAGAGGTCAGGATTAACAAAGCACTCCGACTGTAGATTCCCAGGCAGTCCTAATGATGAAAAAGATATGGATGCAGGTATCGATGATAGATATGGATGTAGATTCCAGCTGGCAGTCAACATGAGTGGCACAATGAAAACAAAAGTTGTGTACCACTTTCATAACAGCTATACGGTGACAGCGTCAAGTTTTGTCTGTGAATGTACGTGTGGTGAAACCAAGTTTTATGTTACTTTTTAAAGGTAGGCGTAAATTTTTACTTTCACCAAAAATAATTTTATGGTTCCATTTGTGTACAGTCACTATTTGCAAATGAGCAACATGACCTTTTTCTGCACGTTTTCTAAATCATCGCAATCCTTATGTTCAAATAAATGAAGCTTTTTCTCTCTGCTAATGGTGCATCTGCAGCAATTTTTGTGGAAAAGGAGCAGTGTAACGGGTAGTTGATCATTCTGTCCTCCTGACTCACATTTTGGGGATGGATTTTGCATCTCGTTACATCCTGTGGCTGGTATGTTCTATCAGAAACAAGAAATGCCAACCGGTATGGAGAAACCTATGAAGGTAGGAGACACAACTCTCCTATGGCAGGTAAATTCATTTTCACAAGAGATAAGAATAACTATAGATCTCACTACTTTCAGTGTTAATTGCAAAACTCATCTCTCTGACTTAACTTTGCCTCATTAATTTCTTCACACACAGTTGCCAGGCACAACCACTTATAAGTACAAACAGAAGCAAACAAAAACATGCTAATCAAGCTACTTACCTACAAGCTAAAAAAAGAAAGGAAAAATAAAAGACGCTGGTATATTTAGATATTTGGAGGATAGTCAGATGTTGTGATAGAGGTTATGTAAATACTGTGAGAAGCGAATATAAATTAAATATTGCTGCAAAACTACATAAAAATTTCTGCAAAATATAGTGTGACCTAAATTTTTCAAAAGAATAAATTCCATCAGTGTTAACCCAAAGCATTCACTTTTATCTCTTTATTCTTAGAGAGCAATATTACCAAATAAGGTAGATATCACTTCTTTCAAACCATACCAGACAGCCTTAGATCCTTTCCAAAAGCACCCAAAGACACGCAAGTACCATTGACTTAGACAGGGATGAGATATTGGCAGAAAGGATTGTGATTTCCCTTCTTCTCAAATATTTTTCATCCTAAACAGGGATGCAGGGCATGCACGGACTATGTGAGGAAGCTATGGGGAAAAAAATTTGTTCATAGACACTTGTGTGTCACCGGCTGCAAAGGGAACTGAACACATTTTCAAGAGCAGAATATTTCCTGGATGACTCACTTGAGTCAATCCCCTTCTGAACCACAGGAAGGAGTTGGGCTGAGCCACACTAGGAGATACAAACTGATGGTGAGCCGCGTGTACACAACTTGCTCATTTAAGCAAACGATACCATTTTTTTTCCCTCTTCTGCTTGTTTTCCCAACAGTACTGTTGACTTAACCCCATACAGTCATATCATGAAGACTGAAACATCCAAACAATATCCATAATCATTACAGAGCAGTTTGTGTGCGTCACAGAGGTCTCTTCTCTAATTTATTTGAAAAATCTCTGCATCTGCTGCGCATAGACTTGAGCGTTCGGCGTGCAGACCCACTTGCTGCACTCTAAATGAGATCTTGGAAAATAACAGTCTCTAAGACAATCGACCTTAATCTAGGCGGTCCTAGTGAGCGGGCATTAATTGTCTTGGCACAAAGAGTCAGCAGCCCACGAGGACAGTGCTTAATTGCCTCAGCTGACTGCAGCCCCGAGATAGCTGTCCAGAGAGCTGCGGCCGGGGGACAGTGCAGGGAGCCCGGCCCCACGCGCTGCTCTCACGGGACCTGGCCGCTGCGAGGGGCTCAGCTGAGGCGGAGAGCCAGCGCCCGGTACCCGGAGGCAGGGGCTTGTCCTCACCGCGTGGTCACAGGGCCGTGGTTCCCTCGCACCACGTGCTGTCGCTCGCTTTGCGTGTTTCCCCTTTTGGTGTTTTTAGCCCCAGAATTAGCCACAATGATCGTTGCTGCCAGATCCTAGCTCTGAGTTAGTTGGCTGGTTTCTTTAGCTGAGCCACTTGTTGAACGACAAGCACTAACTAATCATTTGCTTGACCTGAATTATTTTGCCTACTTTTAATTTCTTTTTTTAGAAAAATGTACTCCACATCAAGGCAAGTTTTTCTTGATTATACCTTTTCCTGTCACCTTAACAGTTTTTGTTTCTTTGATTTGATCTATCACACTCCATTTCCCTTTCTAGTCACAGTTTCTAATTATTTCAGTCTACTGACTTGCTTAGATATTAAATATTGTCAAGGATTCTGTGTATAACCTATCGTTTTTAATGCTCTCCACTCACAAACGCAGCAGGTAAGTCTGCAGTTTCCAGGTGACTCATTCTTTCCTTAGAAAAATATGCTTCACTCCTACTACAGTGAATTGCAGCCAGGTATATGTAGATCAGTCTCTATGAATCTGCTCACTAGCATTTAATTTGGCAGTAGCATAGCACAGTCTGGCTAGCACTGTCTGGCTTTGACTGTCCACCATATTTATGGGAAGCATGGTTAAATAAACTGAATACCCAGAATTTACCTACAGTTGTCTACATTCACCACAGAAGGGCAAAAAGAAATGCATTCTTGGCATTACAAAGACTAAATTGCAAAGCTGTATTTTACGAAGGTGAAAGATGTCTTTGACACTAATGGATGCATATAAAAACCATATCTAGATAAGGAATATTTTTGTGTTTCAGTAGTGAGACTTCTTTTTGTTCATTTTTCTGAATTTGTTTTCACACTAGTATGACTTAGTTTGAAGGAAGAACTGCCAAAACATTGTAAAGTAGTTAAAATGATCTGTAATGAGGATTAAAATGAAAAGAAGTCTTAAGCGATTTCCACCTTTAGTGATGAGACCAATGCAGGACACAAACAACCCAGGCACAGGACACTAACACCTTCAGTCCTGACGCTGCTAACTTTGCCAGCTTACCATTTGCTGTCTGTCAGAGGTGCTCAATAATTGCTTAAAGCCCCAGTTACAAAACTCAAAAACACTCAAAAAGATTTTTAGCAAACTTTCAAAACTAAAAGAAATTCATTCTGATACACAAATGATAGCCCCATAAATCAAATTTTCTCTCTTCAGAAACCTAAAAGATCCCGAAATTGAAATCTCTTTAACTTCAACTAGAGCAAGTCAAAAAGGCCAGTCAAACAATTTTCAAAGAAGAATTTTTTGACAAAATAAAAGCTTTTGTGGGTAACATTGATTTTTAACCAATATATCTCTGAATTCATTGAAAACTGAACAGATATTTTGAGGACTTAAATTTCACTTTCTTTTTCTTTTTTCTCAGATAAAAATGTTTTCCTGATCACTCCCAACTCTTACTTTAGGAATATATATATAACTGTAAACACCATGCAGGTGACAGTGCACAACAGCCAGCACATGTATCTACATAAGACCATACATGGCCAGCTTGGTAAAGTGCCTCCTGTTTCTATCTACAACCGATCAGTCATGAGATAAGATAACATGCTTGCACTGGACAAAGTCTTGAGGTTACATGTTCTTGCAGTGCTTTCCACAGTTTGTCATTAACCAGCTATTGCAAGATTTTTTTTAAGTACCTTCATCCTGTCTCCAGCTCACCACTGTCACCCTGCCTTAATAACCAGGCTGAATCAACAGGAATAATTAGGGAATCAGACACTACTTAGTGTCAGGAAAGGCAGCCCAATAGCTTTCATATCTCTTCCTATTCCATAGGGTCACCCTCCTTCTTGTGAAGCTCTGTCTTTTCTTTACAGAAAGGCACAATATGCTAATTCAGAGAGACTTGATTTTTGGATCGTGTGATTCTTATATTGTGTAACTGGTATCAGGCAATACTACATACAAGCTACTACTATATACAGAATGTACTCTCTCTCTCCTTTTTCTAGTAAGTTGTCATTCCTCCAGCAAATACAGGCTCATTTTTTCCTGAAAACCCAGGGGGATGAAACACCGATACCAACTCTATATGATGTAAGTAGCTAGCACCCTAAGCATCTCTTGAAAAGACAAGCACTAAGACTGCTTTCTGAAATACTTCCTTAGCTGCAGTTATTGCAATTCATGCCTGGGAATTCTCTAGAGACAGATGTATTGTCATGCTTGGATTGCAAAATATAGATATCACACTTCACAGAAAATCAAAAAAAGGAGTATTCAAAGTTCATCTCCATCAAACAATTTAAAAAGCTGATTTTTGTTAGTCTGAAGCTAAATCAGAGTGCTTCCTAGAAAGATGTAATTATATGCAATGAACAACCCTGCAATGTGTGTGTATACATAGTATTTAGATTCTCACTCAAAGTCTTAGGGTCTCATAATAACACGCACACTAGACTTGAAGTACACATCTCTTAATATACTCTATTACCTCATTGTCATTTACTTGTTGGTAATGAATGCGTGTGTTAACAGAACAGCATGCTGATGCATTTTTTCTGCCATTGTATGTAACATATTTTCTAATTCTTCTGCTCTATTCAGCATTTGACCCTAACGATAGGGGATTATGGTATTAACTCTCTACACAGCACACATTCTTTACAGACTTTCACCAAATACTGTAAGCCTGCTGCAGAGCGGAATAAAAGTGAAAGCATACCGTCTGGTCTTAAGCTGTGCACACAGAGGGTCGTGATCCAATTGGAAGGGAAGCAGAATTTTAAAAAGAAAGAGGTTTGACAAAATTTTAATCCTTGTCATTTTCATTTCTCTTACCCTGTGGATTTGGGTGATTTTATTTACACTGTCAGCTTGAGCCTAGGGATTGAAAATCAGGCTTTTATGGAGATTATTAAAAGTACATACAGTACACTAAAGGCTGGACCACTGCTATATGCTACTAAAAATATGAATGTGGATGTTCTATATTATACATTTAAGAAAGTAAGTGCCATCCTCCCTGTAAGGATGGACTTAGCAGTTAGGCTCATCATGATAATGCTGAAGTGCATGTTTTAACAAGGATATTTATGAGTGGCTCCAGCATGCTGAACGTGGGCTGGAGAACAGAGAGGGACCCAAAGGAGATGCCTTCAGGTCTGCCGTGGGATGAGGCAGCAGTGCAGGAATAGTGGTGGAAGCTGTCTGTGCTGAAGACACACCTGAACATTGAAAAGCTACATGGGCACGGCCCCATCCTGGGAGACCTGATGCACTCCTCGCCCCACGGCGAGGGAGGAAAGCACAGCTGGAAGTCTGGCCCAGCCCTGGATGAACGAATGCTTCATCACGGGTGAATTTCTCTGCAGTGCCCTCTCCTGAGGTGCACCTCACTCTCACAGCACTGGAGGGCTCCTGGGGGAACCTCAGGGCAGGTGTCAATCATTTTGGGCCAGAGATGCGAGCAACATGACAGGGCCGTGCCATGCCACAGGCCCCATCTAAGGGGGAGCACATGGTAGTCGCGCGCTGATGCTGCCCCGGCTCAAAGGAACACCCACGGGTCTGATCTCAGCCATCCTGGGAAGGGCTGGAGGGAAACCAGCTGATCATGGACGCCTCTGGTCACGCTGGCCACCTAGCGTTGCAGGGTTACTGCCTCAGCATGGTCCCGGGGAAGGGTGTTTCTCCGGGGGACTGCTGAGTGGGGCTTGTTTTGGTGTGTGGCACTGGTGCAGATGAGGTGTTGCACGTCCTTCTCCCATGCCCTTGGAGACTCTTGGCCCAAACTGAACTGAATGGCCCCTGGGCAGGGCTCTCCTGCTTCCTGCCTCCCCATACTCATGATTTTTCCGTTGCAGCTAAAGTAGAGCTCCAAACTGGAGGGAAAACACAGGTAAACACAGCGAGATTTTGGGGCTGGGCTGCCAAAAATCCATAAGCCCCCAGAGGAAATGAATTTCTCTRCTTGGTGTCTAAGACGATCTGCAGAGCAAGAAGGGCACTAATTCAGCCAAAGGGCAATGGGCACACGAAACCCCTCGCAGCAGAGGAGGGAACTAGCAGGCGCAGGAGGCTCACTGGGATCCACTGCAGGATCTGGAGCGAAGCCCCGCTCCCCTGGCGGCAGCTTTCGCAGCACTGCTGGGGGAAGGAGTGCCCTAGAGAGCTAAAATTGCTTCCACCAGTCAAGACTTGTCAGCTTGCTTTGGCCATGCCCTGTGGAAGCACCCTGGGGGGTGGCAGTGGGGCTGATCCTGCACCCCTGTACTCCCCAACACATGATAGCACTCCTGCTGATCTCAGTGAGACCAGGATCACAGCCCTGCTAACGCTTTAGACACACGTTCGCTCCATGGTCATGAGCTTTGCAGGATCAAGGCCATAATCACTAGTTTCCACATCGCTCTTGTTAATAAGGCTATTGAACAATCCTGCTTCAACTCTGGGAATGGGAGAGACAGCTTTTGCCATTTTTTTCTGCTCAAGGAATGAAAAATTCTATTTTTCCATCCAAGGAAACTGTTCGCTTGAAATCAAGATACGTGATTCTCACAGTCCCTATAGCTCTGCAACCTTGGCTCTCAGAGGCATGTAAGATAGGGGTTTATTGTGCTAAGGAACAAAATGGGCAGAAGCACTTGCACAACTTGGCCATCTCACAATTGAAAATGGAGTTAAGCTGGCTCCCCCTAACCAGAGTGCCAGCAGCACAGGATTTTTCAGATGTGTTGCTTCCACACCTCCCTGAGCCAATTTTCAACATATTTAGGGTGCTTCCTGATAACAAGGCCAGAACCAACCCCACTGGGGGCAATGGGAATCTGTCCTTCCGTTTAAGTGTCAGGGGGATCAGGCCCACTCTGAAAAATTTGGCTGTGGTCCTGAGTGGTTCTCAGTGTGCCAGGGTCCCACTAAGACATCCAAATTGGCATCTCATAAAAATCAAATTGGCATTTCATAAAAATCCAGGCTACAAATGACAGCCTTAGGTTRGAAATCTGACTTGGGCCTTATCCTGCAAAGGTGTTCAATGCCCTCAGCTCCCGCTGCCTTTATGGAGAGCCGAGCAGGCTCAGCGCTTCTCAGGATTGCTAGCACTCTGCAGGATTGGACTTATTGKCCTTAATACTATCTCATTCTGGTTATTCCCTATTGCCCAAGGATAATCCCACAGCATTATTCCCATTATGCCACTTGCCATTCCCATTATAGTCTTTAACAATGTTTTAAACCTATCTTTCATTTTTAATTTCCTTAGCAAAATATGTGTATTTTAATAGTATGCATTTATGTAGTCTTCTAAAAAATGTGCTTTTATTATACATATGGCATTATCATGTAGCTTCACTACTTTATGAGTCTGGTAGATGAAAACAGCTCTGAATACAAGGGGAATCCATATGTCTAAATATTTTTAGCATGAAGACTGTTACCTGTTCCCAGTCATAAGAGTGTAATTAAACACCACATATYAAAACAGTGCACCACAGGAATCATTGCAGCTAACTTGTCTGTTTCGTTCAAGGGGGGATTTTTTACTAATTTTAGGCTGGAAAGGAAGGAAGAAGCCATCGTAATCATTTTATGTCTTTAGCATGTGTAAGTTACAAAGCAGAGCGTTGGGATCTTACAGACCATTGTACTTTCGATTCATCTTTCTCCTTGATTAATTGCTAAGCCGCTGCACAATGGTAGCTTCAAAATGAATTCATCAGCAAGTGCTGTGATGCTTTCCTGTGTCAGAGCCACCTGGGGCAGCAAGTGGCTCCAGAAGTGAGAGTCACATGAGAAGAATGAGATCTGGGCCCCATCCTGCCACTTCCTAAGTCCTTGTGTTTTCTCTTTACTGAAACACTGCTGCAGTTTCCTTAGGTGGACAGGAGGTCCAAGTCCTCCCCTGAGCATTGCTTTAGGGGGGATGGTGATTTCCATTACAGCTCAAGCCAGCAGCAAAGCCTGATCTACAACACCCTTGAAGATATTGGGCTGAAACACAGCTACTTCCCTTCCTCTCTGTCTTGATTCGGGCCTATAGCAGTCTATAGCAGTCAAATTTCGGACAGCCCACATACCCTCCCTGCTGGGCTGCCAAGCCTAATGCAAGGCAGGAGAGAGCTAAGGGCTCCAGCCTGTTTTCCAACCTGTTTCCTCAACTGGCTTCTGGGTCTGGGCAGGATTGTTGTATGCACGCTGCCAACAGGCTTCTACATCTAACTCGAGGCCATGCAGGTATGTGGGGGGCAAAGGGAGCTCCTGGGCAGTCAAGTTGTTTGCTTAATGATGTTTTAGTCATTGGTCAGCTTGACAAATCATATAAAAAACCCCAAATACTTTCAACTTGAATTAAAATAGACATTTGGAATCATTTTTTTGTGAAAATAAAAGAAAAAGAAATGTAGGAAATAAGGCCAGAAAGGCTCAGCTGGGTCAGCAAGTCCAGACTTTCACAGATACTTAGACTGCAGCCATCCTACCCCACATGTCCTCACACACCACCAGCCCAAGGATGCTCCCCAGCAGCCTATAACAAACTTCACACCTCATCATAAAGCAGCTGCAACCCTAACAAGCCCCAGGAAGCAGGACGGCAACATCCAGTACATTGTCAATAGCCCAAGTCCTGCAATTGAAGGGAGCTGTTAGGTGAAATGTCCTGTAAATCCTAAGAAATGAAGACAGATGAAGAACGTCCCTCCTCTGCAATAGCTCATGACAACCTGATCTACAGGGAAATTCCTTCCTTGCCCCAAATCTGGTGATCAGTTTAGCCCTGAGTTTATGAGTGAGAGACACCTAAGAGATTAGGGCCCCCATCCTACATCCTGTTCTTTCATGGTTCAGAGATGAAAAAGAGAGCAACCTAGAAGTCCAGCAATGCATAAAAGAAAAGTAAAAATAACTCTCACTGACCTCTGCAGATTACAAACAAAAGTCCTGAAGCATGTGATTAATAGAATAAAACAATGGTGCAAATAAACAACCAAGTTGCTTTTCAAACTCAGCTGCTGACACCTAAACATCAGATACCAACTGATCCATATCACAAGCCTCATCTTCTGTCCCTCGGAATTCTGTGACACAATTGTTTTCATCAGCATATCCAACTGCAGCCTCAAACATTTAACTTCTCTGTTCCCATCACCAGGACACCACTTCTTGGGTGGATAGAAACCTCTCTCTAAATTTCCAGTCTGAACATATTAATGATAAACTCACTTGACCTCATGCCAGTGTTATGCTTTAACCCAAATAATTCTTGTTCACTTTGAAGCTTACCTCCTAAACATCTTTCTAAAAACTCATCATATCCCCTTTCTGTCTCAGTTTTACTAGATTAAGCAATTCAAGAATGTTCAATGTTTCCTCATAAGATAAAGAGGCTTTAGTACAGACTAGCTTGAAAAATTTCAACTATTTAACATCTTCTTAAAATTAATTTTAGGATCAGAATGAAATAAGCATATTATTTTGAAACAAATGTAGTTTTCTAATGATTTAACAATATGGTTTCCTCTCACAGCCACAAGGGAAAGTGTATTTGAATTTTAAGAGTTGGTGAAAGAAAATATTTTTGCCCAGCTTCAACATCACTAGAAGCCGAGAGTTGCCCAACAGATATTTAGGAATGGAATTAAGAGAACAAAACAGTATCTGGGAAATGAAGTGAAAAATTTGAACCTAAAAATGCTGGCAGTTTTGCGTCATAGGGATCTGAATGAAGCACGTGGAAAATAACAGAAAAATCAGAGAAGGATTTTTTTAACTCTTGAAATTTGGAATAGTTCTAAACTTCACAGAAATGGCACCTATTGCCGCCTTCTCAGCCTTAGCCATCTTATTTTAAAGTTCATGCTCTTTGAGTGCTTTTCAATTTTCCTTTGAGAATTTGGAGTCCTCCGCTGATGCTTATACCTCAAATAGAGTCAATTCAGGTTTTAGATAATGCAACACTTACTTTTTCTCTTATTTTTAGCTACTATTCACTGGCACTTCCCCCTCTTCCATACCATCTCCTCCCAGTTTAGGGCCTATCTTCTCATAACCTATGCTTCTTTCTAAAGTCAACTATATGGATAAAATTAGTTACATATTTTCATAGCATTTTTTGCTTCGATTCAGGATCTTCTTACTAGTAATGGGGAAAATATCCTACTGCTCTTCCCCTTTCCCTGCTCCTTCCATCTGGTCCAACACGGCCTCTACATCTCCAAGTGCTGCAGTGTGAAGAATGGACTAAAAAAAAATAATGACTCCATTACATGTCCTATCTCCTTCTCATAAATTTCAAAGCCAGATGAGACTGTTATCACCTGCTCTGATCTCTAGCCCAACACAGGACATCCTGAGAGAGATTCCTCGCTTCAGGATAGGAAACAGCAGCCCTGACTAGGGCCCAATGTAATAATGGCCATCTCCCAAGAAAAAAAAAAAGGAGCAATCCTGTTTCATGTACTCTTGTACAAGACTTTTGATTACTCCTTTCAGAAAATAGACTAACAGAAATTTTAGGATGAGAAAAATTCCATATGTATTCTCATTGCTCTTAAAAGTTTATTTCACACTAACATAAAAAAAGACATTCTGGAGAAAATTATTATTATTATTGCCACAATTGCATGCTTAAAATAGTACTTCTTGTCTTTCACTCTAAGATCTGATAACAAGAGCATAATTATATCTTAACCTCATAAAATCACAGTAACTGACATTTTGCTGTGCTCTCAGGGCAGCACAGCACTGGTTGCTCCCTTGAGGAGAGAAATGACTGCTTTGTTGAAAATGACACATTCAGGATACAATACAGTACTCAGTAGAGACCTAAATGTAACTCCTATTAAAGTAAATGGAGTTTACCACTTAGAGTAACTGGCTTTGGGAATTCCTCTGCCAGCCTCAAAGGGACGGTACCAGAGGTAGAAACTGCCACCTACTGAAACTACAACCACACCCTGAAGTACCTGCCATAAGATACCTCTCCAAGACTTCTCATTTAAGTATCAGCTGGTATGCCCTTGTTCTACATATGGTGTTAGGTAGACAAGCTGTGGGGCCAGAAAATGTGTTTTTCATTACCCCTTTTCTCTTGCATGCTACCAGGTCCCCTAGGAACTGCTGTGCCACTCTGTGCCTAGACATTAACCTCCCCATGGCTGTGTAAGACAGCAGTGGGAAGGAGCAGCTGGTTCAACCAGCAGCAATGCAAGCATGCAAATCGAGCAAGTGTTTGCTCTGGAGGCCATACGCTGCTCCATCCTCCAAGCAGCAGTTGGCTCACTCCTAGTGGAGGTAGAGCGTATGCTCCGTACATCCTATCCTGTGATTTTATTACCCAGATTTACTCTGTCTGTAATGGTGAGCGCAGGTCCTCAAAAAAGCATTATTTACCTCTGWTTAATCACATTGAGCCCACAAAAATGTTCAGAAAGGTTGAGCATCTGCATTGCTTTAAACGTCTGCCAGAGCATATGTACTGTACCAGCCAGTGAAGGGGAGAGCTCTGCTCTAGCCAATGGCTAAAGTATGGCATGGATTATCCCCTGAATTATCCTGGAGAAATATAAAGTACCCTCTGGATGCTCTGTGGTGCAGAAATAGCAGAGTACAGGAAATAGAAGAGAGTCTTGCACCATTGGGTGAGGGAACTTGGAAATGGACAGCCCCGTGAAATCTCAGATGAGACCCACATGCGCTTCAAATGTGTCTGGCATTTCCCTGTACTTACATATCCCTGGATTATTTGTCTCGCTACAGTAAATTCTGCATTCCTTATGATAGCAAGTTGACCCTGCTTGGGCTAAGTCTTGGCTTGCTTTGCCACACAGAAAATCCCTGAGGAGAAACCTCTTCTGCATTGGCTCATGAGGTACAGGTGACCAGCACTCCAGGGCCTTGCTGAAAGGCCACGCTCCTCCCATGGACTGGAGGGCCCATGCTGGAGATCCACACTCCTACAGCCCCAGCATAGAAAACCCTGCAGGAGCAAGCCAAGGAGACTTCCCTGTCTTCCCCGTGTGGGGAGGGGGCATTCTGGCCTGGAAACATGTGCTCGCTATCACTTTTCAGTGGCAAAGGATTCTGCTTTCTCCTCAAGCTGAGGTTTGCAGGAGCAATGTCCTGCCTCCAGCCAGTCAGACATGTCCTGTATCTCCCTTTATGAGTCCATGTGCGTAGTCTGCCGTTCTTTTACAGATCTCCTTGCACAGGCCCAATCTCTGTTCTGCAAATTGGCATGACGGCAGCATACCAAGTAGGAGGTTTTGGCTTGTGTGTAGAATTTGGAGAGCGGTTTTGTAGTAAGTTGCTATACTTTTTGGCTTGCAAGCCCTGGGAGCATATGGCCCATTGCTTGCAAAATGCTGATATTTTAAAATTGGGGGAGGAATAGAGCATGGCACATTTATTTTACTTCTTCAGTGCCACTATTTTTGCCAAAATCTTCCCTGCCACACCATCCTGGATCATGCTGTTCTATCCATCTTTAAAGTGAACCCTCCACTAACTAAAAAGTGGATGATGTAAGATAGCCCCCTAACAGGCCTGAGAACGTAGCTTTCCTCTACTCAATCTCCAATCTGAAATGTCATCAATTTATAGCTAAAGTGAGTAAGCAGCCAATGCATGACTACTTCTGCTCACTCCTGAACTCTTTGCATCTGGCCTTGCTCATTCTTTCAACAAACATCTCTTCTTTTCCAAGCAATCAAAACTTTATGGACTGCTATTTCCTTCCTCTCAACTTCCCAAGAGCTAACACCAGCACACTTGAGATGCTGCAAAMTTATCACTTCCACC
The DNA here is from genome assembly GCF_003343035.1 of Apteryx rowi. Classification (NCBI taxonomy): domain Eukaryota; kingdom Metazoa; phylum Chordata; class Aves; order Apterygiformes; family Apterygidae; genus Apteryx; species Apteryx rowi. The sequence goes on from NW_020451082.1 coordinate 396,357, forward strand.
TTGAACTAGTGGTTGACCTGAGGAGATAGATGCCAGGACATGAAATAGAGTCCTTAAGTACAGGCAGAATAACAGTGCTAATCCAAGCACAGTTATGCTAAGCCACTACAGTAGCTATCAAAATGTATTTGAATTTTTTTTTGTGCTTTCCCCACACTATTTAATAATGTTGAAAAGCACAGCATTTTGTTTTTGGAAAAAGTTAATAAACCATTAGATAAAGGTGACCTGTAAGATATTCATTTACTTGAATTTTAAAAATGCTTTTGATAAGGTCCCTCATAAAAGACTATTAAGGGAAATAAATAATCATAGGGCTAGGGATGAAGTCTTTGTTAAGGATTAGAAATGGGTTAAGTGACAGAAAATAAAGGGTCATAATAAAGAGCTTCCTCTGAGAATGGAAAGAGGTTAATGGTAGGGTACCACTGGCATCTGTGTTGGGGCCAATTTTATTGACTATGTGTGTGAATGACTCAGAGGAGACAATGTAGAAGAATTGGGGATACTTGGACGATACCATTGTATTTTGGTGTGCCTGGCTCTGTAAGCTTTTCTCACAAAAATAAAACCATTGAACCTAGATAGGCTGTATGTAAAAGTTAGTTATGTGCCCAGCATTTGCAGGAATTGACTTTTGATTAATAACGAGAAGCTGTGAAGAACTGCAGAAGTATTGCTGGCAAATTCGCAAGCATGATGGCAAAGCATCCGGGTTAAGGGTTGCTCGAGCAGTGCATATTATAAAAACTCTCTAAATCTTTCCATATACACACACAGTCTCTTACCTGTGGGGTCTTTTAAGAACAGAAAACAAGGATTCACAGAAGGTAAATCGTGGTGGGCCCAGTTCCACCTACCTTAATTAGTTTGAACAGTTGTTTAACATGCAAAGGTCTGTTTATTTCAGTGAATTGTGTAAGGATATAAGAATGAAAGAATCATAACTTACGTATGTCACCTCTCAGTGCAGTAGTTAAAAGATGGCAAACAGGATGTGTTACTATACTAAAAAAAATAATGTCCAAAACCAGAGCATGCTGTAACGACATTATATCAGACAAATCTTTCCTCTTTTTTTCTCTCTAGCTTTGTTGCCTGAACCATAACTAAAAGATATTTTTTTGTTGGAAATGTCCACAAAAATAACTCAATGTTCAGATATAATAATGACACATGATCTCTCATCTTGTGAATAATCTCCCTGTCAGAGTGGCAGAAGTCTTATCCTTAGAGGAGAACTGGAGAGAACTTGACTGAAGAATTCAACATGATAGACAGGGAAACCCATTCAATGAACAGTTAGCATATGCCATATCCTGCAGGAATACAGCCCTTCTGTTATCTTATGAAACTTGCTGCAGCAGGAATTCACCAAATCAAAGATGTGTTGGATTTTCTTAAAAAAAAAAAAAAAAAAAGTGGAAAAAGCTTTGTCATTAAGCAGATGAGGATGGGTACATTTCCGCAACCTATTGTGATGAGTCCGGGGAGCTGGGAGCCAGGACGCATGAACCGATCGCCTTCCTGCCCAAGTTGCTAGCTCACAGGGTGGCCTTCCACTGGTCACTTTAGTGCTCCCTGCCTCCATGTCCTCCTTACCCACTCACCAAGCTGTTATGAGGCCTAATTAACTGTTTTATAGTAGTGACTCATTTACTAGGCCTGGGGATTCTCAGCCAAACAGGACCAGAAAAGTGAAAACTATTGTGTTATTTTAAGTGTAAAATACTAATGACTTCAGCAGCTTTTCACTGCTCACTGGGCAGCCAGCAAGCAGCTGGAATTGACAGCTTCTGGCTGCCTTGTTACCACTCATGTATCCATGGAAATAGATGACAGATCTGCAGAAACAACAGAAAAGTTTTTAAAACGTGACTTTGCTCCATAATAGCAAAAATAATCACACTGGAAGAGGTAAATTTCACCAGCGGAATTCAAAGCACTTTCCATCATTTGCTTCCTTTCCATACGACTTCTGCGAGCAAAGCAAAGAGTAGGGAGGAGGCGTTGCAGCCCTATCGTGACATGCAGCCAGGCCCTGGGAGGAGGAAATCAGCAGCCRGTCAACAGCGCGGCGCTGCAGTATGAGACAGGAAGTGCAGATAACAGTATCCAATTGAAACCATCGCCTCAAGGGAATTATCTGGTGTGGAATTTGGCCCAGACAGTACACTTCGCACCCCTGCTCTTTGCAAAAGCATCCCTGGTTGCATTTTTGCTGCTCCGTTCTCTAACATCAGGAAAGAAAAGTGAATTTAAAACCAGCAGAAGCTGCAGATGCACAACCAAGTAGCTCTGGCCACGTAGACAAGCGCTGACTTTCAGACTCCAGGTCTGAAAATCATGCCCTAATTAATTTTTTCTAAGTAAATGTAGAGTTTGTGGAGCAAATGAGACTCAGAACCTTAAAAAATTGGAATCAATCAAGTTAGCCCTGTCATTAGGCTGTACAAGTTCTCCAGCCTCCACCCCCTTTAAGCACTACTATGGACCAACTTTAGAAACAAAAGAGTAATTGAGTTTCCATGCTCTCCAACCCCTCTCCCCAGCCCTACATTTCCCAGGAGCTCTTCACAGCGCAGGACTGTGCAAAAGATATCATCTTGTGTGCATCTTGTAGTATAATTGAATCAAGGTTGTTCAGCACTAATAAGGTATCTCTGGAGTCCAGATGTTTGATTCATGCAGCGATGTACAGAAGGGCAGCCCATGTTCGCGCAGCAGCAGACGCTAACAGCCGCTGTCTTGGCCAGCACCCAGAGAGCCCACGGGTGCTGCAGGTGCGGCTGCTACTGACCCAGAAGCTGCAAGGGATCAAACAGCTTCCCTTCATTCTCACATCAATTCAACCATCCCTTCCTCAGGCCTGTCTCTCCATATATACCACCAGCCTCTTTCAAGACTTCCTTTGTAGTTTTCCTTTACTAGCACTGCCTTGTGCTCAGTTTCTGTCACTGTCCTGTTATTCTTCTCCTGGCTGAAATATAGCTAACCCTCCATGGGCCCATCAGCTTAGACACAACCTAGAGGACTACCCCCGCACAGGAAAAGGGACAGAGACATCAGAGGAACGTTTGAGGAATGAGTTGCACTATCAGTTAAAGGTAGGATATTTGCAGCACCTGATTTTGATGAACAAATCCTCTGGACTTCTAAAATTAGCCTCTGTGGTAGCCTTTGATCCTCTTCCTGTGAATATTTTGACACTTGTGGATAGCATTGATACCTCAGTAGGGCTATTCATAAAGAGAAAAATGTGTCTCAGACCACATTGGCCAGACAAGAGCCTACTTAGGAAAAGACTGGGAGTTCTTAACTTGTGTTAGAAAGCCATCACTTGGTCTGTAAGTGGGAGTAAGAAGTTCTCAACAGCCATCTTCTGCTTCCTAATACAATAGTTTAGTTACAATGGTCCTTGTCTCCTTGTTACAYCTGTCTTTGCATCTCAGAGACAATTCTCACAACAGATTTTGCCTGCTGGACAACCAATGGGGTGAAAGAAAAAACAAAAACAGATTCTTACATCAGTTCAGCTAGCACTATATGTGTGACTGATCGCTACTGGAAAATCTAAAACCCAGATAAAAATCACCATTTTTTTTAATGTTTGAAATGAGCCATGTTGTAAAGGAAACCTGCAATAATAAGATAATATGAATTCAAAATAAATACTTCATATGTTTTCAAGCAAGCAAAGCAGCATGAAAGCACTGCTGAAACAGGTATTTAAGTCCTATTATTTGAAGGTTAGTATTTTCTTGTTCCTAATTTGTGGTTTATTTGGAGGAATACTGGATTTTATTGTAATATATTAATTTTAGAGGTAGTCTATTTAGATGCCAGAATCCTTGAATATCATTAAATTACAGGCTTCCAGTGGTTATATAGAATAAAACTGAGTGTTGATATCTATCCTCCAAAACACTTACCAAAAATCCACCAAAGAAGCAGATGAAATCAGTTTCCAGTTTATATCAAGAGAAACAAGACTCATATTTTAAGGTGGAAATTTTAAATGCTGGTGTCCAAGAGCGGTTACTAGTATCAGGTGTCAGGGGATCAGAGAGACTATTATTTTTAGGACTAAAAGTCACCCTAGGCATACTGGACAATGACAGGAAAAATGACTTTTTAACAACCATGTTTGATGGTGTCTTCCTCTTCATCCTCCAGCTGAAGCTTGGGAGAACTGCTTGTCTTTGAATGCTAGAATACAAGGATGCAAAAAGATCACAGGGATACACCTACAGTGCAAACTACAAATAGGGTTGTCCTTTTCCAGTTAAAAAATTGTTCATGTGAATATCAGTCTTATAAAGGAGATAGGACTAACTGAAGTGGAAACAGGAATCTTCTGCTCAGACATAGATTAATTGATAGCTTCTTGCCAAGGTGACACAAGCATTGGCTGAGATGAAGCATCCACCTATTTTGCACTTGTACCTTTGTTCGCTCTTAGACCTCACCCCTGCCAGGGAATTGCATCACATGGGCAATGGAAATCTGACCTTTGGGAATCATTTCCCATCAGCTACCACTAGCCTGAGCTACATCTGACTATATACCAGTATCACAAAATCACAGAATGGCTGAGGTTGGAAGATGCCTCTGGAGATCATCTAGTCCAAAAAGTAGAGTCAACTACAGCAGGTTTCTCAGGGCCATGCCCACTTGGGTTTTGAATATCTCCAAGGATGGAGACTCTACATCCTCTCTGGGCAGCCTGTTCCAGTGTTTTGGCCACCCTCAAATAAAGTGTGGTAAAAGTAAAAATGTTTTTTCTTATGTTTTCTCATTAAATGGAGCTTCCTGTATTTCAGTTTGTGCTCATTGCCTCTTGTCCTGTCACTGGGCACCACTGAGAAGAGTCTGGCTCTGTCTTTAATCCCTCCATCAGGTATTTATATACATTGATAAGATCTCCCTGAACTTTCTCTTCTTGAGACTGAACAGTCTCAGCTCTCTCAGCCTCTCCTCATACGTCAGATGCTCCACTCCCTTAATCATCTCTGTGGCCCTTCAATGGACTCACTCCAATATGTCCATGTCTCCCTTGTACTGGGGATCCCAGCACTGGACCCAGCCCTCCAGGTGTGGCCTCACCAGTGCTGACAGAGGAGAAGGATCACCTCCCTTGACCTACTGGCAATGCTCTGCCCAATGCAGCCCAGGATGTTGTTGGCCTTCTTCGCTGCATTGCTGACTCATGTCCACCTTGTTGTCCACTAGGACCCCCAGATCCTTCTCTGCGAAGCTGCTCTCCAGCTGGTCAGCCCCTAGCTTATTCTGGTGCATGGGGTTGTTGCTCCCCAGGTGCAGGACTCGGCATTTCCCTTGTTGAACTTTATGAGTCTCCTATCGGCCCATTTCTGCAGCTTGTGAGGGTCTCCCTGAACAGCAGCACAAGCATCTTGTTTATCAGCCACTCCTGATTTTGCATCATCTGCAAGCTTGCTGAATGAGCACTCTATCCCATCATCCAGGTCATTAAATCTAAACAGTACTGGTCACAATATTGACCCCTGGTGTACTCCACTCTGACCAGCCTCCAGCTGGACTTCATGCTGCTGATCACAATACTTTAAGTGCAGAAGGTCAGCCAGATTTCAGTCTACCTCACTGTCCATTTATCTAGTCCAGACTTCGTCAGTTTGTCTGTGAGGATGTTATGGAAAACCGTGTCAAAAGCCTTGCTAAAGTCAAGATAAATAACATCCACTGCTCTCCCCTCATCCTCTGAGCTAATCATCTCATCATAGAAGGCTATCAGGATGGTCAAGCATAATTTCCACTTCATAAATCCATGCTGACTACTCCCAAGCACCTTATTGTCCTTAATATGTTTGGAAATGGCTTCCAGGATTATTTGCTCYCTCACCTTCCCAGGGCTTGAGGTGAGACTGACCAGCTTGAAGTTCCCTGGATCCTCCTCCTTGCCTTTCTTGAAGATAGGAGAGACATTTGCTTTCTTCCAGTCCTCAGGAACCTCCCCCCCCCCATGCCATGACCTTTCAAAGATAATTGAGAGTGGCCTCACAATGACATCAGTGTCAGCCAGCTCCTTCAGCACTCGTCAGTGCATCCTATCAGGTCCCATGGACTTGTATACACTCAGTTTGTTTAAATGTTCCCTAGCTTAACCCTCTTCTACCAAGGGTAAATCTTTCTTGCCCCAGACTTTCCCACAAGCTTCAGGGACCTGTGTTTCCTGAAGGATGGTCTTACCCATAAAGACTGAGGTGAAGAATGTGTTAAGTACTTTGACATTTTCCATATTCCTTGTCATCAAATCCCCTGCCCCATTCAGCAGCGGGCCCACATTTTCACTAGTCTTCCTTTTGCTGCCAATATACTTGTAGAAGCCTTTCCTGGTGCCCTTCACGTCCCTTGCCAGATTCAGCTCCAGGTAGGCTTTGGCTTTCCTAATCCTGATCCTGCATGTTTGGGCAATGTCTCTATATTCCTTCTGTGTCACCTGTCCCTTCTTCCACTTCTTGTGTGCTTTTTTTTTATGTTTGAGTTTTGTTGGAAGCTCCTTGTTCATACATGTGGGCCTACTGCCACCTTTGTTTGATTTCCAGCACGTTGGGATGGACCACCCTTGAAGAGATGATTCTTGAAAATCAAACAGCTCTCCTGGACCCCTCTTCTCTCCAGGACAGTCTCCCACAGGATTCTTCCAAGCAGGTCCCTGAACCCCAGGGTTGTAATCTTGCTTTTTGCTTTATTCCCTCCCCTCAGACTCCACCATCTCATGGTCACTGCAGACAAGGCTGCCCCCAGCCTTCACAGCCCCAGCCACTTCTTTCTGGTTTGTAGGGATCCAGTCCAGCACAGCGCCTCCTCTCATCAGCTCCTTGATCACCTGTGTCAGGAAGTCATCATCAACGCACTCGAGAAACCTCCTGGATTGCTTGTGCCTTGCTGTGTTCTTTCTCCAGCAGATATTGGGGTGGTTCAAGTTCCCCATGAGGATCAGGGCCTGTGAACATGAGGCTTCTTCTAGTTGTCAGAAGATTGTCTCTACTACTACTAATCTACTTCCTCTGTAGCAGGCACCCATCACAACTTCATCTATGTTGGTCTGTCTGTTAATGCTGACCATAAGCTTTTAGCTGGYTCATCATCTATCAGAAGGCAGAGCTCCAGGCATTCCTGCTGCTCTCTCACATAAAGGGGGACTCCTCGTATTGTGCTTCCCAGCCTCCCCTTCCTATAGATCCTGTATCCATCTGTTGCAACACTCCAGTCATGTGAGTTATCGCACCTCATCTCCATGATCCCAGCGAGACCATAGCCCTGCCACTGCACACACACCTCTCATTCCTCCTGTTTGTTCCCTGTGCTGCGTGCATTAGCGCTGCATTTCAGAGAGACCTCCAGTTGTACTGATTTCCCAGAAGGGGCATGAGCGCTTTCCCTATAATGCTGTCCTCTTGGCACTTCCTTATTTGTGTGCAAATGCTTCAGATGGGCCCCCTTCAGCTCTGTTTTGTTGATTACGAGGTCTCTGTTGTTCACATCACCCTGCACCCTTTTCTGTATCTCTGTCTCACTTCCTGCTCCCATTGATGTCATATCTTTGCTATTGTTATGACTTCAGTTTTCCTTAGACAAGATAAAAGCAGAGATGGTAGGAGTTTTTGTCCAAAGCATCATTTCCTCCCGCCCCATCACTGACCATCACTCTCCATTCATTTTCCTTCATCGCTTGCCCCTCGTGTTATGCATCTAGATCAAGCTGCAGGTCCTTGTGTTTAGAACTCTTCTCTTTCTTGCATCTCCAACCATCTTTTTCTACCATCCCCTCTTTCTGTATTGGCCAGGTACCAGACTTGCTGCCCAGTTCCTGCCTTTATCTCCACACGCAYCTGTCTCTGGTTTCTTTCCCAGTGCTCTTTAGACTCCAAGACAACCTTCCAAGTTGGCCGTTCTCTCCTAATTCAAAAGCCTCCTTAAAACACGCTTCTGCAAGGCTTTTCTGAAATGAGTCTTCCTGCTATCCTAACATTAGCCTGCTACCCTGAATCTTTAGCTACATCCTTATTGCAGGCCAATTCTAAAACACCAGTTTCTGAGATTTTGAAGAAATGTAGTTTCCTTAACAGGCAATACAAACTTCTTTTTAAGCTCTCCTTTGCACCTGACTTCACTCACATTCGTCTTATATCAGCTTATACCCCTTTAACAACAGTGAAGTTATTTCTGGTTTGCACTGTTGTGCCTTGTGATTAAAACCAGGCCCATTGCCTATCTCTAGATATAAAAACAACGGCCACTAAACATTGCATAAGACCTTATTCTTAAATATCTACTGTGAAAGCATGCAATTCTCTTACAAATTATTAAAGCTAAGCTATAGCAGAGTCCTAAAGGACTAAGCAGGTCAATTAGATTGGTCCTTGTACCCCAAGAGTGATTACCCACAGCCATCAGCACACTGTAACTGCTTGTTGAGCAAGTGAGTTAGGCAGCAATAAGGACTTTTAAGCAGCCAGCAAAAGCACTCAGATTCTTCTACAGGAGAAGTTTATTACAGAGCTCAGCATCTGTGTCTTGCAGCTGCCAAGCGTCTTCCATGTGTTGTTACAGCTGCTGATTCTGCTGCTGAGGAAGGGGGAGCAGAAGAGGCAGCGTCAAGAATGTTCAGTTGCTGTAAAACGGTGCCAAGCAGATATTCACGTTATCTGCGTGCACAAAYGAAGCCGTTTAAACATGTGAGCTCACGGCTCTTTGCTGGCTAGTCTCACACTACAGGAAAATCATGTGACAAAGCCACTAGACACTTTTCAAACTACTCCAAATACAGGATCTGCTGAAACCCTGAAGTAGCATACCCAGCTATATCAGTTCTGTGACGTGACATGCTCTGACTTGTGAGGACAGACAAGAAAAGAAGCAGGAGGTTTTGGGTAGCGCCAAGCCCAGGGGAAGCAAACTCACCACCTCCCAGGCAAGACACCGAGGTGCTCTGCAGTGTCAGCCAGCCACTGTATTTTTAGCTACTGTCACATCATAATTCCACTTAATTCTACATAAATAATTTTGATACATGCCATGATACAGGAGCTCTGCCACTACCTGGTGCACTGAGAGCACAGCTAAATTACTGGAGGCCAAAACTAGGTCCTTTTTGTGTCAGTGGCTGCAGGCATATGTCATGAGTTCCTCCCATAGGAATCACATTGCCCTCCAGCTGTGAATGATCAGCTAATCACTGCTAATTTCAGAATGCAGAAGACCACCAACATGGCCTTGAGGCAGGATCTGGTGAATGTGTATTCATTGCCAGACCAAAAACTCATCTCAAAGGGTCTAGGTGTTGTTTTCTTCAGTTTGACTGTGCCAAACTTGTATTGATCCATGGTACCATCAAACAAAGGATCACGAGGTCATAGGATAGTTCAGGTTGGAAGGGACCTCAGGAGCCCATCTACTCAAACTCTTGCTCAAACTTAATTTTCTTAAATGTAAAAAAATTTTCTGTGTTTCCAGGTGTAAACAAACTGCGCTGACCTCACCCAGCTCACAGTAAGCAGCTCACTATGGATTGCTTGTCCCACTGGGAGAYGAAAAGCAAGAGAATTTATTTGCATGTAGACCAAACCTTCTTACTGGGACCAGGACATGTTGAGCACAGCTTTGTCACAGAGTGCTGAGAAGACAGCTCTTTTTTTTCTGTTGCGATCTGAGTTCAAGCACAGTCCCTGTAGATTAAAACACCCAAAGGCTGTCTTTGAGGCATGGCATAGAAAATGCTAAGAAAGATTAAAAGCAAAGAGCACAGGCCAGGTTATAGCCTGGCCTTGAAGGCATCTGAAAAACAAAGACCACCCTTGGAGAACTGTTTATAGAAATACAGTAAACAAAAGTGAGGSTTAGTAATTTTCTCAACCTCAAATCCAGATCCTGAGACAACTTGTTTTCTTAAAAGAGTACATTCTCCCAGTCTCTAAAAGAACATGAGGAAAAAGTATCCCTATGGCCATCAGTCATGCAGCTGGTCTCCTCTGCCAGGCACCTCTGCCCTCCATCCTTAGTCTCTCCCAGCATCAGATCCATCATGTACTTCTGGCCACAGGTGCCTGCAGCCAATGTTTAGGGTGTATAGATTGCCTCTCTGGGCCCATGCCTGTRCATATAGCCTGTACATACTGGGCCCCAGGGAGCACACCAGCTGGGGTTCTGGGGCTGTCTCTTGAGTGCTCAGAAATGGGGGTGTCTTCCCCCCAGCAGGTTATGGGCTGGGACCTCACAGCGCTTCCTCTCAGGCTCGCTGTTCCTGCCTTCGTCAACAGAAGCTCTTGGTACCGGTGGTTCTCTGCCTCCAGATGGGAGAGAACGCAGTCAGGGCGCATGGTCCTCGTAGAAATGCCACTAGTGGCATGCCACTCAACTCTCTTTTCTTCTGTTTCCCTTCTGTTCCCCCTCTTGGCCCACAGTCCTTACAGATGCTATGGAGAAAGCATGGAATAAGGCTGTCATTCTTTGCTGAGCAAGATGGCAACATGCACTGTCCTTTGGCTTGTATAGTTTATGGGCAGACGTTATTTGCACATGGCACCTCATCACCACATGTGGACAGCAAATCGGAAGCTGTGTTGTACTCCTGAGCCAAACATCCCTTTGGGAGTGCAGATTTGCATGTAAGCCCATGAATGTACCCAGTCCTGCCTCTGTCTTCTCTGTCACAACTGATGTCTCTGAGGTGTAATGTCTCTGAGGTGATGTCTCTGGGCTGTCCCATAGCCCTGTCCTGGGACCTTTCACTGGGCTCTGAAGGCCAGGGACTTGAAAACTTGGAAAAAAAAGACAAATAGCACACTATTACCGATTCTTGGGCGATGTTAGAGGACCTCTTTTGTACAGGATCAATTCAAGGAGAAAATCACCAAGGAAGGACAGACCTTATCCTCACTGAGGGCAGTAGAAGTGGTGAAACTTGCATAGCTATCTGCACCCTGGGTGTTGCTGAGGGGTAGAGGCCTGGCCACTGCATGAGCCAGAAGCAGTGCAGCCAGAGCATTGCTGCTGGCTGGAAATGCTGGGTGGTGGGTGTTGAGCGCTGACAACATGGTGCTTTGCTGGAGCCAGGCACTTTATTGTCTTCCACTGGTGATCCTCCTCAGACTGCTGGTGTACCTTGGCTAGAGGCCCCTGTCAGGGCACTGTGATGATAGGAGGTCTCTTGTACCTATCTGGATATGCCAGGTGCTTCACTATCAGTCTTTCTGAAGATGTTCCTGGGATGGGAGCTGGGGTGTCTGTCACCTTGCCTCTTGTCTTGGTGGAGATTTAACCCACTTGTACGGGATATGATTATACTCAATCACAGACTCAATCATAGTCTTGGCAGAAAAACGCCTCAAATACCGCATATCAGAGACAGAAGTGCTTCCTCCCTAGTTCTCTCACCCTTCCCCAATAAGTTATTCTCATCTTTGGCCTTTCTTCAGGTCTTTGGGAGCTGTTCTGTAGTCCTCTGATTCCCTAGTTTCTCTATCCAGTCAGATTCTCTGCAATGACGTAATACCAGATTTTTCCAAAACTGTGGTCTTGCCAGTGCTCTTTCTTTGCAGCTGACTCAGAGATACCAGCACACTTGCCTTGTGTGGTGACATCGGAGCATCAGATAGAGGGCTGAGCATCCTCATTGTGCTGCCATGCATGATGAAGCACAATAGTTTTAAGACATGTAGAAGGCATAGGATGCAGAAGTGTTGAGTTGTGACATGAGGATATGGTGTTGTGGACCATGTCATGCGGTCAGCTGGGGAGGTGTTAGCTGTGCTGGCCAGGACACACAGGAGCGCACAGTGTTTCGGGGCGTGCCTTGGGGGCACCGTGGTGCCAGGAGTCCTGGGAGAGCCTGATGGGCTCCAAGAGCTAGACGCAGGGATCACCTCTCCTTCCAGCACCCTTGCAGTGCCCTGAAAGGACGGTGTAAATAAGAGCCAGTGAGATTATTCATGTACTGCGAGTGAGGAAAGCTTCAAAGGAAGCAGTGTTGGGTATCCAGCAACTTCAGCTCTTTCTTCATGGCATTATGAAGCGTACAAAGCAGCACATCTGGGGAAAGGACATAAAGGTACTGTGGAAGCTGTGGGTAAATCTGAGCTGGGTAATCTCTGTGTGTATGTGTGTGTGTGTGTGTGTGTGTGTGTGTGTGTAGTCTTAAGAAAAGATGGAGAACCTCAGAACCTGGAAATATATTTTTTTACATTAGTTATGTAAGAAGAAACTTCCTATTTGTCTCTAAAGACTCAAGTCAAGCCCCTACAGTGAGTGTGAAGCAAAGGAATTTGTGCCTTGCATCAGGCTGTATTGTATTAGGATATGTTTTAAACAGTGTTTAGTGATTGAAAGTAAGATACAATAGCTTTATGACAAAGAAGCTTACGATGAAGGTCCTTTGTAATAGCTTTTATATTACTGTAAATCATAATGCTTATGGTTTACTTTTTATTAATTCAAATGAAGTGCAAATCAAATGACAGCTGACAGCCTATCAACAGGTTAGTTTAAATAGCCGAATATTATTTTACTTTATATATATATCAGCTTTTAACAGGATTTTTAATTTTAAATAGTTTTGATTTTTTTATCCGTGTAATATGGCTGGAAGGCTGCAAGATGAGAGCAATTTTTAATTCACGCTTGTAAGATATGGGTATTTGGAACCCATTAGAAATTGACTTTTTGTTCTCCCTTTTAATTTTGATTCTTTCATCAGAGATGCCAAGACTAATGCTGTCATGACAGATGGGGAGAGCTCATAGAGACATTGTACAAAAATTACTGGAGCAATGTGTCATTACCATGTAGTACCTTCAAAATGTCACAATGGAAGTAAAATTTATTGTGGAACAGAGCACTGTATGTAAGGACAAGGCTCTGATTCTGCTCTCAGGTACTGGGCAACATTACACCAGCTTCATTTACACCATATAAAACAGCAATATAAGCATGTTACACACTTATTCAAAATCACACAGCTACCCACTGAAAGAGAGAGAACCTGCTCTTGCTTGCCACCTACTTACTTCAGTCATTCCAGATTATTTCAACTCTTTTGTATTTTGTTTGGAAAAAGAGTTGAACACAATAGTGCTAATTATGAGAGGGTCATACTATTTATTCACTTTAATAACTTGCACACTTTCAGTAGTGCTAATCTATGTTAAATTTTTTTTTTTTTCTGCAAAAAGCACAGGAATATGGCAAAACTTTTTAGTGTGCAGAAAAGGTCCTAGTAGAAGAAATGAGGTACTCTTTAGCAGTGCTTAGGTAAACATTTGAAGGCGAAAGGAGTTAGCCATCACAGCACAGTCTAGTAATGGCACAGCATAAAAACACATGGAGAGATTATGCAAGCTGTGTTAAAATACCACCTTTAGTTTCAAAGTAAAGTGTCAGCAGTGACACACACCATTTTAAAGATACACTTCCACTCATAAATTGAAAAATTTGGTTTTCTTGTTCTACCTGCTGTTTTTTCCTGCACGGAATACTGTCATGATTTTGCTGTCAATGTGTATCAAAGTGTGTCTCTATGAGAAAGGACTATTTTGGTATATTTGACTTGCCTGCCATTCAGAACTGTGTAGCTGTGAGTGGCCCATAAGAAAATGAATTTCCAGCAATTGTTAACATGTTTAAAATGAACATCAGATCCACTGAAACACAGACACTTCCATCTTAACATGAGGAAAAACTTTTTCACTGTGAGGGTGACAGAGCACTGGAACAGGTTGCCCAGAGAGGTGGTGGAGTCTCCTTCTCTGGAGATATTCAAAACCCGCCTGGACGCGATCCTGTGCAATGTGCTCTAGGTGACCCTGCTTGAGCAGGGGGGTTGGACTAGATGATCTCCAGAGGTCCCTTCCAACCTCAGCGATTCTGTGATTCTGTGATTATAAACCACTGAGGTTATTACCCAGAATATGGATAGAAACAGTGCAAGGCTTTGTGATATGCTTTGTCCCAGACCCTGGAGCTTCCACCCTGGCTCTTGGTAAGTTCAGGCTCCTTGTCTAGTAGGGCCTGATCCAGTGCCACTGCAACCGATGGCAAAATTAACTCCCAAAATCTGGGCCAGAAAAATGCCCATCTGTCTTTTTGTTGAAATTGCCTGAGGGGATGAACTGAAGTGATATTTTATGTGGTGGTGCTGCTTTTCACAAGAAACTGGATGGAAACCACAAGCTTGTTTCACGCGGTCCAGCAACAATCTTCAGATGCATATAGCTATCAGTTACCTCTGGCTATTTAGAGCTAAAAGATTTTGTATCCCATTACTACTCCACTGCCTTTCACCTTCCTCTCCCCCACTGAATGTTACAGGACTTCATTCCTTAAAAAAGACTGAGGTACCTGAAAAACTCAGCTTTGGTAGGTCACAGCCTCCACATCCAGACCTCAATTCACCACTTTTCGTTAGGCAATGTGTAATCTGCAAAAACATCCTATCTGCCGAAAACGATATGGGGGAGGAAGCAAAAACAGAAGAAAAAGGAGATCACCATGTCAGAAATACAGTCCAAGAACTCTTCTTTGATATTTATGGCTGCTGAAGAAAAAAAGAGTGAAAGAATGCCAATGTTGACATAAAAACCAAAATAGTAAATAAATAGTACAATCATCAGGCCCTTTGAAAACAAACTAACCATCTGGAAGGATCAGAGACTTTTCTCCACATCATCTGGTGCAAAGGAGCCCAAATTTGTCCCTAAGAGATTTACCTTCCAATCTCTTTCCCCCACAGACTTCCGTTATGACAATGACAACTCCAGAAGAACAATAGTGTATCAAGATATTTTAATGACTGTGGAATAAATTCAGTGATAGGTGCTCAGTGGAATACTGCGTGTAGGCACTATGAAGATTATACTGTTAAACTGTAAAGGCCCAATTTTTCATGGTACTGAACGCTTCCTGAAAGCTGCAATGTTTCAGTTCCACAGCRCTACTGAGAATGAGGCCTCAAATATTCCGGATGTTGTTGATCGCTCGAGGCAAAACAAAAAAGGTCCCTTATTATTCAGAAACTTTGCATTCTTTATTTTAGACACCAGAGAAGCTGTTTAGAGATAAGCTCTTGGACTCTGCCTGCTGTTGAAAGGTGCATACACACCCTTGCATATCTCTATCATATTATTTGGTCATGGGAGGAAAATGACCCTTCTTTGGAAATCTGTTCAGCTGTCAAATCAACCTCTTTATCTACTTTCATACCATTAGCTGAAAAGACAAGGATCCCCCTATCAACCCAAACTGGTGTTAACTGATTTACCTTTCATCAGAAAATTTTTCAGAACTCAGAATTCTGAGACCCAAAAGCTGGATCTTTGGGGGATTTCCAAAAGTGATCCTAGAAACCTCACTTGGCAAAACACTAGGTGGGGGAATGCATTCAAATTTGCAGAAATGTCCCCATAAATGAAATGATACCGTGAAGTCAAGTGAAATGGTGGCTGCAAAATGAGTGACCTAGATTACACACATCGGGTAGCATGATTACGACTGTTTGTTCTGGAATTAAAACCTACCTCCCAGCCCTATCATGGACCTATCCCAGCCCTTTGACTAGGGCAATAAAAAGAGATGTTAGGACATTAATATTTACTTACCTGAGCCCCAAAATATTAATATCCATAGGAAGAGACAACTCGCTAAAAATACAATTTTCTTTTAATAAGCTTTATTCTTAAATTAATTAAAAATAAAATTTAGTGTTGCCTCAAATATAGCTGGCAAATTGTTGCAGCTTCACTGCTTAGATTCCAGCCCTAGGTTTAGATAGCATCTTCCTCCAGGCGCTGCCCTAGAGAAGTCAGTGGCACTACTTGTACAGCAAGGCGTTACTAACTATGAGTAAAGGTACAAGGCTCTGGCCGTGAGCCATAGGAACTGATGACATGTGAAAGGTTTCCGCTTCAGTTTTACATGATGATACAAGGGACAGAGAGATGTGGGGACAGACCATCTTTAGCTGTCTGGCTGTCTAGGTATTTAAACTGTGTCTATCACCCTGGCATTTCTGTGCGCTGAGAGAGCATCTGTAGGAAACATTCCCAATTATTCTCTAAGTGACATGGTCAGGGCTGATTATCCTAGATGAAACCCCTGGAAGAGCTTCATCTCAGTTCATTTATAGAGGAGGGACTGAGGGGAGCAGAGGAATGGGGATAAGAGTAAAATGTTGTAAATGCTCCTGTTGTAGAAGCTAGCACATCCTCTCAGCTCTGGTGATCCCTAAAAGGAGTCGCACTCGTTAGCCTCCCAGACCCTCCGATGGAGCTGCCTTGCCTGAAGAGCTAAAAATGGCATCCTCTTAGGAATCCTATTTAAAGGAGTTTTTCCTGGGCACGTGGTGCAGCCTTTCCTTGCGTGCTTTGGAGCATACCAGGAAAGGCTGCACCTCTTTCCCCCGAGACACCCACTCCCTTGTCAGACCCAGGCAGGGCTGCCCCAGACTCAAGGAAGCTTGTGGAGCCCATCTGACAGAGGCACTTGGCCCCTCACTACCAAAAGCCAGGACGGATCCATGCAGAAAGAATTCCCATGCATGCGCGTGTGGGGCAAACATGGCCCTAGTGCGCTGGAGCCACCTGGTCGGTTAGCAGTCATTTCAACCATGCTGCTAGTGTGAAATCCTGATTTTTCACAATAAGAAAGAAATTCGACAATGCGAGTTTTACGTCAGCTTAAGGTTTGAACCTCTCAACCTTGACAGAGTCTCCGTAACATCTGATTTTTATGGGTACCTGAAGAGTCCTTCTGGAATATTAATGTTCTCTGGTTCTTTAGGTGTATATTGCAGGTATAACAAACATATTTTTATTGGTATTTGATGGCTGCTTCATTTGCCCAGTACTCACATCAAATTTATGAAAGACTATTTCTGAGCAATATAAATGTGGGAAATCCCATTTGTTGAGAAATGGTATTAATCATGTTAGTGCCTGGATCCCCATGCCCTTATACCAACAAGATATACTGCTTCAGGGTCTACAACCAGCTCCTAAAAATACATTATCTGCTGACAGATTTCATGCCTCAGTGGAGATGGGATATCCTCATTCCTTAAAGATTCACTGTCACCGGGCGGGGAAGTTTGAAGAAAAAAATCTGTTAATGTCAAATGTTCCACTGGTGGTTTGTCTCCAACGCCCTCTCATCTTTCCCTTTTCCCATGTATTCCCTACACCTTTACTTGTTTAGGACTAGATGTGCAGAAGGAGAGATGTGGGTACTGCGTAATCCAGGGCATCAATACAATGCACAGGAATAGCACAATGGATGGCAGTGAAGGTCAGGATCAAACCTGGGTGTTGTTTAATATCTATATGAATGTATTCCCAGATTATGAGCAATGGGCACCTTCAGTACCCTCCATCAGTCACAGCTGGCTCTGCCTTCTGCTATCCGGAATCACACATTATGAAAAGGAGGGTGGCACTTGGCCTCCACATGGACATCCCACCTCCTTATGTAGCCATGACAGACACTCCACAGGAAAAAATGGGCTTAGCCCACCCTCACCTATTGTTCATCCTCCTGCCTTACAGCATGGAGGTGTTTAATCAGCAGTGAGGGACATGCAGGCAGGATACAGGTCCATGGCCAGCGTATCTGGATGCTGGACATGAGCCCTTCCCTGTGGCACAGACCATTCCAGAGAGGATCATTTCCATTCCTAGGTGGTGTGCCCAATGTCTGGTGCAAAAGAGGCATGTCATATCACATTACATCACTTCTTCAGTGTATGTTCATTTAGTCTTGTGTTTGTGAGCTTATTATCAGCACATTTTGATTATCCTAGGTATGTTAACTACATAAGGACACACTGTGCAAAAAAGCGTAGTCTTTTTATTTGACTCTTTGCATTGCCTGCCTCTATGAACGTAGGCCCACTGGGATCCAGCTGAATCTCCCTTAGTCTGTCTCTAGCCATCCCTCACTCATCCTCCCTTTGTCTCTCTTGTTATACCACAGACCTAGCTCCACAGATGTGACTACCAAACACGTGGTGGGTTCATGCCAGCTGCATATGGCAGGCAGGGAGAATTTCCCCCGCAGAGAATAAGCAAATGAACTAACCGCTAAAGAGTCTATCTATGTGCAAATAAACAACGCCCAAAGATGTCCCCACACTGCTGCACCTAGAATATTTTCAAAGATTGCTCCTCTTAGGACTTCATTGACTTGAATTTGATGCTTGGGAAAAATCTAAGTCTGACTGAGACTTGCCAACAGAGTGACTTCAAAAGTGTCAGGGCTGCCACATCCTGTGTTGGAGCCAGCGCGATGAGCCACCTGCACATGTGCCACCCTGACATGTTCCTGAGCCACAGATTCCCTGCCCATGCACAAGTCACCTCTGTAGCACCTGTGCAATGAGTTTGAGGCCTCCAGGAATGCCCAGTGACCTTTCCTGTGGTATTTCCAGAAATCTGGTACCTCATCACACAAAACTGCTAGGCAGTAGACTATGCTTACAARCACTGTTCTGTCACTTATACCTGTTGGCCAGCAGATCATATCTGATCACCTTTGGAAAAAAATGCTCTAGTTATTTACTGTATAGACCAGATCACCACTGGTGAACATCATCAGAAACTGTCAGGGGTCTGTCGATAAATCTCTTCTGTTTTACACCATTCAATGATTAGCCCCCAGCAGTACAGGGGAAACAGCATCCATTTCTGCAAATGATATTGCTGCTGAACACGGAGCTCTGGAGATAATTGGTCTTAACAATGAAAGTGTATCTCTCTCTTCAGACCAGTGCAATCCTGATCCGCCCTCATAAATAGGCCAATTTGTGCCAAATATGCTGACATTTTTTTCTCTCCTGTATTGAGGCCACCCATCCACTATGCACAGGACACTGGATAGCAGCTATAATGGATTTTTATCTCAGCTGATGGCAACCACAAAATAATGTACATTCTTATTACCAGTCTTTGTAGGACTGGATAGGATATGATTTCCTCGAGACCCCTTCTGTGTACTGAATTATATGGACTACCTCCAAGGAGCAATGACAACTCAGAAAACTGAGCTGGGTTGCTGGGTTGCAAGCTGGGTTACCTCTGTCCCTGACCCACAATCTGCTCTCACTAACCTTGTGGTGGTGTTGACAGGCTCCAGAAATAGCCTTGTCCAGTGTTTTCTTACTAGAAGTCAGGCCTGGGGCCTATTGGTGGGGGAGGTGAATGAAAAACGACAAAGAGAGCAGTTCAGAGGGGTCTCATGCCTCTCTACTCACCGTCTCCAAAGATGACGTTAAACCAGACCCAGCATTTAGCACCTCGGAAACATCTGAGTGGTCCCTTTTAAAGCTGGAAACTGAGGGTGTCTGAAACTTTTCGTGCTTTCTGCCTTTCTAATATTCTTCCCCACATTCTTTCACCGCTAAATGAATGGCAAGACTTCCCGAATGTTTTTTTTCAACTCTTTCTTACAGTTTTGATCTAATTTTAATGCAAGGGCACCAATCCTAGTTTATGTCATAATAGATGGACAACAATAGTGCAATTTAACAAAAATAAAATGCTAAACAGTGCTACATGTTGACGGAGTCATGATGGATAAAATTTGTAGTGTTTGGATGGTTTATATCTTCAAAGAAGAGCTGGCAAGTATACAAAGTAACAAATGTATTTAAGAATCTATGCCATTCAAATGATACTACCACATGTCTGTTTGGGATTTTTCCCATCTAAATGTGGGAATATGGGCACAGGTTCACTTGCATACTGTGTTCTTCTAACATAAAGTGACTGCATCTCGGAGGGTGTGTCAGTGGCAGCTGATGTCACCAGAAACACATTGCAAAGGAAGATAGCTGTATTAAGGGTACCTTATGTGTGCCAGGCACTCTTTATTTATTTATTTCCTGGAAGAAGGAGGGGATCATGCTCAGAGCAGTCTCACTGGAAATTTATATCAGCATGAAAAAGAGAAAAATGTATCATTTGCATTTCAAGGCATTGCAAGCACCTATCCTAGCTGAAGTCGTTGGCAATTAAGATATAAAGGGACCAGATTCTGACGTGAGTGGCAATGATGTAAAAACCCACTAACTCTGGTCATTTTGACTGAATTATTCTGCATTTACATCAGTTTTGCTAAGATGGAAGCTGGCTCAGAGTCTTTACATAATCTATATATTTTGTGCCTTTTTCTCCCTTTATTTTTCACAATAAGCCACTTCCTTTGCTGATTATTTTTTATTTGTGGAATGTATTCATATTCTCAGAGTTCATCTGCTAAAAGTATCCTATTTAAAAGACGATGGCATCATTAGCTACCCTTTCTTGCTATAAAGAAAGGAGCAGTTCCCATATTTTTACCCAGTTCAGTGGCTCAGTGGATGCACTAATCTTGCTGAACACTTCAGTTTAGATGGTATATCAATGAGGCATTCAAACAGAGCAGTTTATACACAAAAATTCTGTCTGCTTTGTAAAAGATTATCCTTTTATAAACACTCTGCGGAAAACATAAAAGCAAATAGGGGACAGCACATAGGACAGGAAAGATGTTAGCAGGGAGATTAATACTGAATGGGTYGAAATGAATGGTGCTTACCAAAACGAGGTCCAGATACTTTGGCTGCAGTGATACATAAATAATGGGAATGACACATCGTTTATTCGGGATAATGAGTTGATCCGAAGTAGGGGCCTAGAACAAGAGATTAAAGATTAAATATCCATCTCCTGATGAATATCAGTAGCAAACTTTAACCTTTTCCTTCCAAAAGCACAATTTCTTTGAACAATCATGTCAGCACAACAGAGTGAAGAAATGAGCTAAAGCAAACTTAAATCACATTCTTATCTTATCCTGTAGGAAAACACTGCTTCATATTTTAAGACAGAGAATTGTATTTTTATTTCCAGGCTTGTAACTCTTTCAGAATAATTATACGAGAACACAAAGATTTTGTTTGATGTTTTGTATTATAAAAATCTGGCTTTAGCTTTTATTGCTTACATTTTAGTTATCTGCCATAATTGAAGAAAGAACATACCCATCCTGAACATTCACTCGGGTTGAAAGATAATGACGAAAAGCAGCCTGCTGGAAAAGCACAGCATACCACATGCCGAATTAGAGTCTTGAACGCAAGGAGGGCTTGGAAGATGTCACAAGCTTTGGATCAGGAAGGGCTGGAAGTGGAGCGACGGGGGTAAAGGCAGAGACTACTGAGGATAGGAAGCTGCCTGTACTGCAGTGCTGGCAACCCGTCCAGGCTGGTCAATTAGTGGTCCTTCTAGCTCAAGATGCTGTACTGCAACTGAGGCAGAAGACATAGGRCAAGTGGGAATCTGGATAGCTGTGGCTTGCCCAGAGCTTGGAACAGAGCAGCTGCCGAATGCATTCAGCCAGCCAAGACCAGCATTGTGGTTTTGTTGCTGATGGCTGCCTCCTGAAAGAGGGATAAGGGGAAGGGGGAGGAGGGAAGAGGGGGGCGAGACTTTCAAATGACATTTAGAAAACAACCGGGCTAGGAGGCAAGGGTGAGTTCAGCTTGCTTTCACCTGCTCTGTGGGAAAGGGTTCACAAGTGAAATGAGTTTGTGGTTTCATTCTGCTCTCCAGGGAATGTTTTGTCCTGGTGCCAAACCAGCATGCATGTACAGTTGGCAGTTTCTCTGCAAAAGAAGCCCAGATCTAGGAGCTGTGGAAAAGTATCCATTTTTACTTGGTAAATATTTGCATGCAAAACCAGATATTCCCATAGGTTTTTGTGAGGCTCTGTGAATTTGTTAAAAGGAAGGATTTTTTATTTGTGCTACTGGAGTGCGCATGCAGTGACACACAGTTCCAGTGAGGAGATGATTCTGCAAGGTGTATGAGCTCACTGAAACGGTATCTTGAAGGACACCGAATACCTTTCAGAGGGCAGGCCCTACATTTTGCAAAATTCACAAGTTGACAAAAAAAACCAAAATATCACCATTTCATACTCTCCTTTTTCACCATGAAAGCAGACAGGAATGTGCCAGGAGAAAAAATCGCTTTACTTTTCCCATTTTTTTTACCTTCCCTGGTCTTTCCCTCCTACCTTCTGGAATCCTTCCTGTTTCATGGGCAATGCTGGCTCTAATACTCTGTTTTTCCTCTCCTTTTAAGTCAGAGACTTGAGTTCTCTCAGGCATTATTCTTCCTGAGCTGTCCTGTAACAGCCTTTCTACTCTCCTCATCCTCAAACCTCCTGAAGATCAATCTCTTCTAAGTCTGATACTGTAACATCTGTAACACACTGAGAAAAGGGTCATAAGTTTCAGGAAGGCCAAATAAATGCAGTTAAAGGAGAAGGACTTGGGGTGCTGGAATGGTAGAGGAGGCAAAGCTAACAGATCATTAATAAGGGTGTGAAAACAAGGCATAAGGCTGGTATCATCTTGGTCAGCCAGGACCCGACTCTCCCATATCTACTAAGCTTAGGCAGTCCCACTCTGGTGAGTGGGTCAAATTTTCCACTGAGATTACTCCTGGAGGAAGGGGAGGGCCAGCTCACTTGGTGCAGAAGCAGCAGTCTCTGCTCCAGGGACCTGAAGGGCTACTCGCTGGAGACGCAGAGCACCGTGCTTCGCTCAGCTGCT
This sequence comes from Apteryx rowi, assembly GCF_003343035.1. Lineage (NCBI taxonomy): Eukaryota > Metazoa > Chordata > Aves > Apterygiformes > Apterygidae > Apteryx > Apteryx rowi. The sequence goes on from NW_020451082.1 coordinate 418,981, forward strand.
TTGCCCATTTTCAGCACCCTGCACTGATTTCCAGCCAGACAGGCTTTTATCCTTGAGATAGGAACAGCGACTTTCCTTTTATTCAGAATGAAGCAGCCATTTTCAAACATTATCACAGTGCTGATAATATATATTACAAACAACAGAGCTGTGATGGGATGCCAGGACTCTATTATTGACCAGTGCATGATCTGAGGAAATTGCATGCAGTCATGCCACACCGCAGTTCACTTGGCTGTGAAACGGGGGCAGGTCTGCCGTGACTGTCTCACTGAGGGCTGGCAAAGGTCAAGGAGTGAGTGGCAGGTACCCCACTGCCATGCCCCTTGTTTCAAAAGGCCGAAGGGCTCCTTGCACAGCAAAAGATGCTTGCACACTCCACGTCCCGCTGGCCTGGCTGGTGGCTCTCGCCGTCACCCATGTCGAGTCGTGCACATGCCCCAGGGCATCACAACGCCTCCATTAGGCAACTGATCCGGGCCCCAGTAGTTGCTATTTGGAAGTTGCCTTTTGTTTTTCCAAGGAAAAGCAAGACCTGTGAGCACTGGAGAGCAGGGCAGCTTTGGGCACGGTGCTGATGCATGGTGGTTTCACCCAGCCTCCACGCTGAACAGATACTGCTTTTCTTACGGGTTGGAGCACAGCCTCGAAGTCATCATGTGAAGCAGCGCAGAGCAGCTCCGCTCCCAAGGCCACCGCAAGGCTCGAGAAGCCCCTGCAGAGTGGCAGCAACGATGGAGATGGCCAGCGAGCGCCGCAGGGGGCAGCTGCCCCAGTGCCACGTGGCCCCAGTGCCACGGCCACCCACCTGGTCGGGGACACGCGTGGCCCCTCGTATGGCTGGGCAGTGCTTTTATAGGCAAAAGGTTCGCTTCCACTGCAAATTCCCTGTCTACTGCTGCTGCTCTCATCAAAATTGATTTATTAGTTACCACCAATGTGTTCATTCTGATGTCGCAACAAGCTCTTGTAATTTAAAAGTATTTTCTCACAGGCAACTATGACTGTGTTTAAAATTAGAGTTTAATAACACGAAGATGGTGATCAGAGCAGAACAAGACAGAGAAAAGACTATTCTGGGAATATTTGTCTGAATCCAGCTGACAGAACTGAACTGTTTAGGGTTGCTTTCAGTATGCTCTTGTGAGCTGAAATCACAGTAGTTTTTATTCACAGAAAAATATCAGCTTGAACACCTGAGTGTTTATAGGAAGTGAGGTTTGGGTTGTAAAATTAGATGGGTGGCTCACTATGTAAAATGTTCACTCAGGGAATCACAGCAGCGCTATGCTACCTTGTGAAACTATGCTAGGAGGAACTAAAACTCAGTATGGATGTTCATAGCTTGACTTGTATAAAGGAACTAAATTCTAAAACATCTGTGAATAAATCTGTACAAACAGACACAAGTTTTCTTAGGAAATGGCCAAAGCAACAACATTCGGCGCATCTCTTATCAGCTGGAAGTTCTTCTATCTGCTTTGCTACAGGCCAGAGAAAGAAGTTGAAAGGTAATTCAACGTGCCTTTAACCACCTAACCTCTATGTGAGTCTCCACTCTTGTGTAACTATCATTACATACCTGTTGCATCTGATCTTACCTGTGTTAGCTGGGAGTAGCCTCCTAAAAAGCAGTGTCACTTACACTGGTCTCACACAGGAATAATTCCTGTGATTTCGGTGACCCTACTCACTGTATGCGAAAACCAAGTGTAAAGGGAAAAAAATTATATTGTTATAGGCTTAATTCTTCTCTCAGATAATTTAGGAACAAGCCACATAGAAGAGCTACTTAATTATGATTAATACTTTTAGAATAGGTAGTATGGATTTAAAAGAGACCTATAGACAGTGATAACTTAAAACCTGAGGTTGCCCTATAAGCCATAACTGCACCCATTTAAAATAAGGCAGGTGGAGGCAGTGGGAAGGTCAGTGACTATCCAAGGTCTGCCGGGGGTTTCTGAAAGAACCGAGAGCAGACCTGCAGTAGCCTCCACAGGGCCTGAGGTTCATCTCTTCCAGCTGTGGACATTTACATTAATGCTACTTGCCCTAGGTTTTCTTCTTAATCCATGAAGAGAAACTGGCACTTGTCGAGTAAGATTCACCTCATCCTAAAGTAGTCTTCTAAAATAGCTGAGAAGAATTCCACCAAAAAATGCCTCTCTCCATGAACTGTCTCTCTCCATGAATTTTGCAGAGAGCTAAGAGCTATTAGCTCATTTCGTTAGTTGAATCTCACCCTTATGATACTTACTACTTTATTATTAACCTTATAAGGTGATACAAGTATTGATATTGAAGCTATGTTTTTACTGATGTTCCTGATTTGCCAGATCCTCATGGTTTCTGACCCCATTCATGATGTCATTTTTTATTACATAGTGTAAGTCTTTGAGGAAATAAAAGTGTTCTTACAGTGCCTATATGAGTTTACTAGATGTATGTTGCTCATTTACTGGCTGAACTGGCTTGAATTGGGCAAAATGGGCAGAAATGTCATTTTCTTCCATCATAGGGTGGGAAGTTTAGAGCCTGTTGTAGACCTTTGGGTCTATCTGGATACTGAACCTGAATCAAAGTGCTACCCTGAGCGGTCGTGGAATATGGGAACATTTAGACTTGTATCTGAAATCTGGATTTAGGTCCACTAACTAGTGGCTGTAGACAGAGGCGTATCAGAAAATCTTACCTAGACCATTCCAGGATGGAAATGGCCTGTCTTCACCTGGTCCTGTTCAGTGAATAGGATTTAAGTGCACCTTGCGGCCACCTGATTCTGGGGCAGCTAGCCAGGTCCTGAGGTGCAGTGGAGCGTCTGTCAGCCAGCAGCCAGAGTGTGTGGGGCTGTACAGGCAAGCTGGCCCTGCTCCTGGCCTGTGGGGGCCAAGGGTGGCAAAGCAACACTCTGCATTTTTTGCAATTCTCTTCACATCAGAGGAGCCTCCCGGAGGAGGCTTTTATTGTACCCTTCCACAAACCAGCTACACCTCTCRAATAAATACATACTGGGCAAAGTTCAGAAAAGCATCTTTCTGGAGATTATTTCCATCTGCACATCACAAAGGATATATTGATTTAGCTTTACTCCTGAGATCAGAGTGGAAGCACTGTATGGCCAGGAAGCAGACACATGTGCTGCTTATCAAAGCTATACATGCAGTACAAGAGATACCAGTGTGGAGACCAACCAGTTATATTTGCACCAGCACAAGACCTGATCTATAATTCTCTAAAACAAAGGAAAAGGAAGTGCTGAATTCTACTGTTCCTCGGCTGTGCAAATGGCATGTCATGACTGCACCAATCTAGGCTGAACTTGCAGACATGAGTAATCCCAGCAGCTGATAATTGCTGTAACTGTCATGGACTACCCCAAAATTCATTTATTTGATTTATTTATTTATATTCATTGGAGCTGCAGAGAAATGTGATAATTGATGCAATGGGAAAGGACATGCCAGGATATGTACAAAAGGGTGAAGTTGTATCTCGGAACAGAGACAAGCACAAAGCGGGATATGTCGCTAGAGCAAGGTTGTATTCTCCCTGCAAGGCTCTTTCACCTGTCTGCAGGAAGAATGAGTTACCTTTTCCCCCAAATTCATGGCATCTGGGTTTATAGATGGTGACATAACTAAGCTCAAAAATTACAAAGTAAGAAAGTCAGTTAGCTAGATCACACGGTGTCACTATATGCTGGCAATGTACTAACCTCAGACTGGTCTGGACTTTCAATATAATCACCATTTATGGAAGCAGATAGCTGACTCAATTCTCTTGCACCGTTAATCCTTGCTGTTACTGGAATAACAGAGAAGAGGGAACAATACTAGAGAAAAATAAGCATATATAGGGCAACCCTTGTGCTTGACTCAGAGCTTTTTCTGTCTTTTTGTAGCTTTGCAGTTCACCATAAGTCAGGTCATGATCAGCAAAGATGTCTCAAGAAGTGGGATTTAAGATATTGCCATGCTTCTTTCTTCACTTGCCTCCAGCCACTTATACCGCTGCCGCAGCTCAAGACTACCACCCCCACCACTGAGTCGGCAGCACACAGCACGTGAGCGCTCCTCAGCCACTTCGGTGCAAAATCTTTAGGTTGGATTTAAATGGCTGCCGAATGGTTTAAACTAAACTGCCTTTGCTCTGGAGCCCTTGCATTGAAGCCTTTATGCAATGTGAGCTGCTGCTGTTTTATGTAGCTCCACAGCAGCTGAGGTTTCAGAATAGACCAGGACTGAATCTGTATTGTTGGGCGACAAGAGGTGGGCATATTTTTGCAAAGTAACCACAACTCAGACTTCTTTCCCTAGACAAAGAAGCTTCATCTGTGTGTGATTTGGACAGGAGGTCAGTCAGCCCAATCGTGACAAGGCAGAAGCCAAGAATCACTGGCTCTGACAAAAAGGTTGCGAAGTGCCTAGAGAACAAAGGTAGCATTGCAATCCAAGGCACTCTTGTGTCTCCTCTAAGTCTCACATCCAACTGAAATCAGAGAAGCATCAGAAAGAAATCTTTGGTGGCTGCAAAAGAAAGCACCCTTTGAGCAAATGATTGATCACCCAGCAATGCTCAGGTGAAGAAAGAAACAAAACCACTCCAAAACACACAGCCAGCTTCTACACCCAAACTGATACCACTTGTGAGTCAATGATGGCTGAATTTAGGCATAGCATATCACCCACTCACAAGGAGAGAGCTGACTGTGGTATCCACAGTCAAGACTTCCATCTAACCCAGGTACGGACTGAACTAACTTGGTAGAAAGGGGTCAGTGAAGCCCAAACCCACTGACGTCTCCTCCACACTGGCTTTTCTTTATCTGCAGTAAGTGACCCAAGGCATTTCCACAAGCAAGCATGCAAGCAAGTCTCTAGCAAGACAGAGCTCATCATGAGTAAGGGCTGCAGAACCAGGCACAAAAAATGGCATAACTGCTTTTCCCTGGGAAATTCCACCCAACATCTGCACAGCAGCTGGATTTCCCAAGTCTATTATCTCATTTCACTGAACTGAATGGATTTGCTCTCAGAACAGTTGCAGATAGGTATATATCACTCATGGCTTGATTTACCGTGGTTTACCTGAATGAAATAATAATTAGCTACACTGTTTCCCCTCCTTCCTCCCCCAAATGCTAATTAATTGTAWTTCATAACAGAAAATTGACATGCAACTGGCTACTTTGGTCCAAAATGTTAATCAGTTCTAAAAATCAAAACCAACCCTAGTCTTTTCACTGTTCAGGTCATTATTGTGTAATAAATTCTATTTCAGTCACATTCTTTCCATTACCAGAGTTTAAATGCATTTGTTTTTTTTCTATAGATTTAGCCAGACAAATACATCACTAACATATTGGCCTGTCATGGGCATCCTTATGCATCTTGGGCAGTTCCTTACTCCAAGAGCGGTCCCACAGGGGAAGGCATGGCTGAGCTATTTAGCACGAAGTAGGGACACCAGGCTCTGGCACTTTAGGTTTGCACATTTTGATCCAAGACCCAGAGCCCCTTACAACAGCTTTATCATATCCRTAATTTAAAGGCCATACATAGTTTTATTACAAAAATACCTTGAGCCTTCTACTGAAATATACATACATACTGACAGGTCCTCAGGAATGGGGAATTTTATACGATGAGTGAGAAGTACAAAGAACACATTCAAGGCATGTATATTTTTAAGAGGCTATTTTATGGGGTGTACCTCCTTACATGCTTAACAGTCACAGATAGGTTTTGAATGAATTGTCACATGCTTCTTTTCTCATTTTTTAACTTATTGTTGTTCATAACCCTTACCTCTAGCAAATGAATTGGGCCATGCAATTCTGTGTTTTCTAAAGACRGCATCCTTTTTTCTTTCTCCTTATAACAAAAACTCTTTGAAGTCCTATGCCGTTAGTTACAAGTATTTTGATATTTCCCCAGCAAGGATGTAATCAGAGCCAAAACAAGCCTCCAGGTGCCAATATTACACCTGACAAATTAGGCACACGACTGGAAAAGGGTGGGCCCATCCTTCTGCTTAATGTTCATTTCCTCTCATTTCCACATTAACAGGAAGTAGTTGGAATGGAAAAAAAGGCTTTCCTTAAAGACCCCGACTATCAAAAGGCCTGGAGCTTTTTCTTCTGGCAAACAAAAAACTTGGAAGCCAGCAAAGTCCTGTGATTTGGATCTCATTTACAGTGACTTATTTAACCCCTACTGACGGCACGATGAACAGGATGTTATGATTTATTTAACACTTAAAGCGGGTGTGAGAACAAGGTGGATGGTGCCCTTAGATGCAGTCTTTTCATAATTTATTGCTCTGAGTGCTTAATTTTTCCTCAGGGAAGCCTTTGACAACAGACTGGCGGAGTGTGGTTAAGTGTGTGCATTAAACTGCAAAAATATTAATATTAGTATTAAAAATAATAACAATAAGAGAAGTTATTATTTCACATAATAATAACTTTCACATATTGCTTAGCTGGAACTCTAAAGTAATATCCTCACCCCAGCTGAAGTGAGTTGAGGACATTTAATTTAGCACCGTAAAGTATGTTGAATTTACCTTGTGAAGACTTTAGTGGCACAATCCATCCACAAATACAAAGCAAACTCACTCTTACAAAACACTGCATGGATGCTAGAAGGCCATTGGAGAACAGCAACAAAGCCGGTTAAAAAAAATAAAATGAGTTACATCTCCTACACTGGTATCACAGGGGATTCTGACCAAGAACAGACTCACAAAAAACGTTATGTCTGACTGGCTTTAAAGTTGAACTGTTGCTTAATAATGTTGTAACATGCCTCAGAGGGTTTATCTTAAAGCACCTTCTTTTGAATGGTCTGTAATCTTTATCTGGAATACAGGACCATCCTTTAGAAACTGTTTTTATGTCAAAGTTACTCAGTGAAATAATGCATAGATCTCCTACCCTCTGGAGATCAGTGTTCAGCTCTGCTTCATGTCATTACATTGAAGGCCCTTGGTGACTTTAGCAAGCAAGATCTGTAGGAACGCTCGCACCTGTGGATAAGGGACTTCAACCTTGAATGATAAATACATATTTCAGGGATTTTTTTCCTCTTGAGCATACATGTGTGAGTGTAAGTTTTATTTTAACATAGACAGGCAGGTAATACATTTCACTTTTAGGAGATGAAGTAACAATTTTAGCAAATTACATTCATCTCTTTAATCTTATATTTCCATGCACACTGAGTTAAATGTTGTAAAACTATCAATTCTGTCAAAACCTAACAGAAAGAAAACAAGAAACCCTGCAATCTTAATGTCCAAACTGACTGGTGATTATCAGGAATTAAATGTGCAGGAATTCCAAATCTTTTCTGATCGGAGATGTCTAGATGACTTTTGTTTTTCCATAATTGTATGAGGTTCCTACATAGTATTTAAGAATCAATTATATTGCAATTGATGTAATTAACTCTAATAATCCAGTAAAAGTCAGTAGGAGGGCTATTCAAGTCAATAGAAAAGAGGGACTATATTATGAAGGTGTTATTAACCTATACAGATTTTTACTAGACATTTCCTTTTCTTACATAATAAATATACAGTGATGAGGAAGGCTGTCATTATAATTTAATGGGAACAATGGCTCATCACTTCCTTTCCTGTACAAGCCTTAACTAATTCTACATACAGTGTATAAGTAAAATGAAGTTAAATGAATCTAGCAAATTAGCTATTAATCATCCATCAATCATCTGTTGCTCCATGATTAAAATCTGTGCTGCATTCAGAGGCGGGAAAGGTATTTGGGGAGTGGCAGGAGTTCCATGTACATCTTCCAACTCATTTATTCATGCACTCCCATTTCGCATTGCCAAGGGTACTTACTGAAACCAGACCTGAAGACAGAGAAAGTCTCCTGAAGGAAGTTCTAGCTCTTCTCAGGATAAAGCAAAACTCTCATTTACATATTTATACATATACATATTTCTTTGGCTCTAACCATTGTGGCATATGAAAACCTTATTCATGCTTCTGAATTCAGTCAAACAACTCTTTTTGAGAAAGAGAGCAACACCATAATGTCAGGGAAACTGAGGCAGTGGTCTGCCGTATGCCGTGCAAAGTCATGAACAGGACGCCTCTTTCCCAGATCCTAATCCCATGTCTTATTCTCTAAACCTTTTGCACTGCCCAGCAAGGCAAAAGGGAGTTCTGCCTGAATAGGGCTATTGAAATTGCACTTTTTAGGAATTTCTATCTTCACCTTCATCAATCTGAGCATGAGCCTTATTAGATATGGAAGACTGCATTGATCTTATCAGCTGAAGTTCTTGTCTTGGCAGTAGACACACATCAGCTGTTTGTGTGGGTGTTATTTGACAATGGGCAGTTATTTGACAATTGCAATGGGCAGTTGTGGACAGTTCCAAAATGTACCCAAGTGTACAATGACTTGGGTGCTATACTGCCACCACCTTCCTACGTACAGCTGAGGTAATCAGGAAGGCAAGGATGGACAGTGTTTATTTATTCTGGAACCATTTAAAATCAAAACGATAATTGAATGAACTGGCTCCCCAACACAGTGTCACTGAATTTATGCAAAGAATGATGGCCAGAGTAAGGAGAGGAGCCTTGTTTGTTATGTTAAAATATAAAAAAGACACTCTTGGAGAAAAGAGGGAATAATTTTTGGAAGCTTCTCCTACACAGACCCCTCTCCATCTTTGCTCACATATTGACACTGCTTCAGGTAAGACACAGTATATACTCAACTAAAGAAACAGGGAACCACGATGTTGCAATAAATACAACGGAGAGGAGTCCAGTTATGCTTTGTAACTACAGCGTTGGTTTTTTTTAAATCACAGCAGTAGGGCAAGTGCTCTACAGATATCAATAGTTGCACCAGAGCTGACCTATGTTGCACAGAATGAATGAGCTTTGACTATAGGAACAGGGATAGGCAACCCTGCTGACTCCTGCTGAATAAACCTATTGTAAAGCTGGCAAGCAACATCCTTCCAGGGCTCTTGGACTTGTGGCCTCATCTGGTTTGGGACTTCCGCAAACATTTTTTCTTTATAATAGCATTGCTCTTTCCTAGTCTGCTAAACACAGAGGACATTTCTCATGTTCTCATTGCAGGCTTCACTTGCAGTGTGCTTGATTTGGTGTTCTCGGACAAAGCCTTTGCTTTAATCCAGGAGCCAGTTCTGTGATAACAAGCAGGTAAATGGAAAAATCAGGGCTCCACAGGGCATTAAACCTCTTCTTTGTTGCTGTGGGCCAGAGCAAAATGCCCACAGGTGACATACAGCCCCACATACCAATAATTAGTTCACCTCAGCAGGTATATCCCACCACAAAAGCTGTATTTTGAAAATGAGGTCTTCTTTCAGAAGCAGAGCAATGCCTAACTTCCATGGGGTGTAACCAGAACACAACATTGCCTATTGCAAATGCTTCCTAGGGTCTGAGCTTTGTTGCCCTACACCGTATCAATGCTACCTGAGAAGTATGTGGGTGTTTTTCAGGTGTCTTTGGAACTGCAAGCCTGTGCAAACAGGCTGTGCCAAAAATGATAGACTGAGAACTGTTAAAGTACAGCAATTCAGCAGTAAAAACTTCCTTTATTTAAATCCCCAAACACTACTTAGTTATATAATAATCTCAGTTCTTTCACGCTCCACAAGCTTGCCTTAAATTGTCGGGAGCAGCTCCTCAGCTGACACAGATAGTCCCCAGCRCACAGAAAGCAGTGGATCTGGGACAGTTCACACCAGCTGCAAATCTGCCCCAACTGCAATTGCAATCCACACACAAAAGATGGCAATAATCTACAAAATCTTAAAAAAAAAACTCCAAAACCCTCAATATGAATATTCATCTGTAAGAAAAGATTCCAGTGTTCAAGCTTCCACGGAAAATCAATAAGGTCTTATCTTTATTTTTTTACTTAAAAAAATACTTGGGATGACAGTATTAGGTAGCACTGTGAAAAACAACTAAATATAGCCGTAGATCATGGTGGGTGTGAATGGAAAACAAAGGAGTCAGGAGCCGAGCTCCTGCTGCTGTTACGTCACTATAACACCCATAATTATGTTATTATGTACACTGCCCACTTCAACTATATCTGGACACCACTTACCATGATAAAAATCTGATTAATAACATAACATATAATCTTAGTTTCTTTGATGAACATTAACTTCTATCTTCTATATTCTTTTTCAAGCAGACAGGATATTTGTTTTGCTTCCCTTGTACAGGGAGTTTGGAAGAGTGAACAGAGAGAAAAAAATAAAAAGGGTTATTTAAAACCTCTTTGCTTGGCTGCATAAGAAGATGCTAAGCCACTTCTAAAGCACTGCTGTGCATGAATTCTTCTTCTCACACACATCAAAATGTTATAAATATTATAAATCCAATACAGAAATTCACCTGGACTTAGGGCATGTTTAGCTATATAACTGCTAGGTTTTTATTTCCTGAGCAGCACAACTTTCGAATTTAAGATGTCCTAGTACCTGCTGAAGACTTTTTTTTATGAAATGTTGTGTTTTCCATTATGAAGTTAACACGGGAGAAATCCTCGCTCCTTTGAAATCAATGGAAAGATTATCCTACAGGCTCTTACACACACTTCATTTTGTTTCGCTCCCTCTGTGCCTACCCTACAATTAATATGACTCTGCCTGAATGTTCCCGGCCGTGAGCGAGTAGCACGGGCAGAAGCAGCCGTGGTGGCATGCGTCAAGGCTGCCTGGCCGCTGGGACTCAACGCTGCAGTTCCTGCAGCGCCGGACAGGCACGCACGGCACATGCACCCCAGGGGCGCGCAAACGCCTGGGGCTGGCCACTGGCACTCGTCTGCCCAGGGAAGCCGCAACAGCCACTGCGGATCGCACCTCAGGTGTCTCCGCCAGGGCCCACTACATCCCGTTTCGCTGCCTCTGCCGGGAGATGCCGCACGGCAAACTCTGCTATAAATGCGCTAGCGCTGGAACAAAGCGGAAGGTTTTAAAGGCAGGAAGCCCTGAGACGTTATTGAAAAAGATGTAGAAAGCGAGAGGGGGAAAAACAGAACTGGCAAGAAAATGAATGAAAAACAATGTTCTCCAAGATGAAAGAGATTTTTTTCCATCAACTAAATAAATATTGAAAAAACACACATCTTATTATGTTTTCAGCCCGTGAAGTTATCCTAGCTGGTTTGTTTCACATTCACCAGGAAAAACCCTCAAGATATTTCTAAGATAACTGCTAAACCTCTCGCTTTCATCTACAATAGAGGAAATCTGTATTGCCAACAGCTTGTTCTCAGAATTCCACCTTAAAACAGTTTTAGCACCACCAGACCAGAAGGGTTTGATGCCAAAGAGCTGTTCTGTCCTATTGAAAGCAGAGAATGGCTTCCTCTGCAATATGTACAAAGAGCAAGGAAATTTACTCAATTAATGTGAAACACAAAATGGCATCTGCCATCTGGAGATGCACACAAAAGCCATGGGCAGTCAAACACTTCTTAAGACTTTGGCATGTAAAATTAACATATTTTAAGACTTAAAGGGCCATGTGAACTCCTAGTTCACGAGCATTTCAGTTTTTGTCATGGAAAAAGAAAATAAACGATAGTATATTTCCAACGTGATGCCCCAGAAGCAACAGTGCTAACCACCTATAAAAATCTGCCTATGGCATCAAGACACTGTTGGATGGGAAGGAAGTAGTTATTTACTTAAATGTGTGTTTTAAACAATGGACAGAAATATGCTTTCACTGAACTTTACAACTGCTCTGAGGTGTGCTGTCTTACTGAGGCTGGTGTAAAAATCTTGTCTTTGTCTCCTGTGTGCGGCACTTCAAAACTACTCTGGATTTTTTCTCACTGCAAAAACAGAGTGATGCTGAGTATTCAAATTTATTGCAGATTCAAAGCGTATACGATGGGCTGCCTTTACTTTAACCACTTTTAATCATTCTTTTCATAAATAAAATGAYGAAAATTCAGCCCAAGGTGTCTGTTCCCTTTTGTGAATAGAAAAACATACTCCTTTAAATAACCCATGACATATGGTATCTAAGTGGCCATCACCATAAATTATTCAACTTCTGTTCCCTCATCAAACATAAATCCAACAAAATGCAAAACGTGAGGCCACGCTGCCCCGTGCAGGGCCGCACACCCGTGGCCGCCCCACTGCCGGCGCAGGACCTCAGCGGGGCCACGCGGAGTTGACATCTGCATCAAAAATTATCGTCCAGACGCCTATTGCGATATACAGATCTCTGCCTTTTACAGCACCGTCACCCCCTATTTTGACTCTCCCTATGATCACCTTACCCAAGCCCCACTGCACTTATATTTCATGATAGTGCCCTTTAACCGTGCCTGCTACACGACTATATACCACTTGTTTCACAAAACCGGTCTCATTCATTGTGCTGGAAAAAGAGTGAAAAAGAGCAGAGGCGAGTGAGGAAATAAAATCCTCTTGCGCTGAAGACAGAGGTCTGCAGCTCAGAAGAGATCTCCTGTGCAACGTTGCGTGGGACTCGTGGAAGCAGGTACAAATCTGCCACGTTCTCCTTGCAAAAGCAACCTTAATTCAAGGACCCCGCAACTTTGCAGTGATTATCTTAACTTTCTTTTCACATACTTACCACACGTCCTATTTTTTAAAGCACAGAAGCGGGCATTTCAGASTACAAGGGAAAGTTGCTTCACCAAGGAATTTAGAGCCAAGGACACCAAACCTGCAATACTTACTCCTTATGAATTACGCTAATGTCCCCACTGCAATACAATGAGAATATACATTGCATCCATTTTTTCAGATGTGTAGGAAAAGGACCTAAGCAGGCTTAGTAGAGCTGGAGTATTAGGGAAAGAGTGTAAGATAACACAGCTTCTCAAATAGTGAACCTGTCACTCACTGTGCAAGTTTCATGTTTTATTATATTGACAAGGACCTGTTTTTTAAGGATTTGTTTTCTGATCTGTTTTTAGTTAAAGCACTCTTACAGATAACCCAATTAAAAACAATGAAGYGAGGCAGAAGATGCACAAGTCGCAATTCCAGCATTGACATTCACATGGCCCATACATTTTGTTCTACATTTTATAGCAAAAACAACAGCGCATCAAACTGTACGCGCAGCCAGAGTAAGAGGGCTGCTGGGCAACTCACATGAACTAATTTCTTGTTTAGAACCACAATTTGTGAATTGCCAGGTTCTTGATAATGCACTGACACATGATTTTAATCTTATTTACCACTTTGCTGATTTGTGCTTGCCTCTGCGAGCGTGTGCGTGTGCGTGTGAGGGGAGAAACAGAGAGAGAGAGAGAGCAGAAAATTACTCATGCCTGACAATGTGGCCATGTAAATGGTCATAGTTGTGGGTTTCCCTGGGGAAACTTGCAATGCCACAGCAAAAATCCCACTAGCCTGCAATTACGGTGCCGGCAGCAAGTCCCTGCAGCGCGAGGCATGGTCCGCGGCTCGTGCCGGCAGGGAGGGCTCCGGCTGCGCCTGCCGCCTGCCTGCGCTGGCGCTGGCGCCGGCGCCGGCTCCAGGGCCGGGCAGCGGAGAGCCACGGCTTCGCGTCGCCCCACGCCTGCGGGCAGGCACAGGGCTCTCCTGGGGAGCTGCTTCCCCCGTAACTACTGAACGCAGGCAGCGTGGGGGCAGAGCCAGCGTCCAGAGCGATCGCTGCAAGACCTTTCAAAGAYGCTCAAAAATAAACATGTTGCGAATGCTTTTAAGCAGGCTTTCATTTATGCTGCAACAGCTGTTGTCCCAGAGCACAGGTCCTCTCCCAGCACGGGTGCATACATTTGCTGTACAATTCCCAGCAATCCCCTCCGACGGCCGAATCCCATCTTGCAACAGAAACCACTGTCGCCACTGATGTGAAGGACTCTGCGTTAAAAATAAAAACACGAGCCTCAGCAAAAGCGAGAAGAGTTCCCGGGTGAGGAGCATGAACCCGTGCCAGTGACAGACTTGAAGTGCAACATGACAGAGATGCTGCTGTGACCGGACAGTTGAGGAATGAGCYGGGGATCCCAGGCATGTCACAGGGATGACATCCCACGGCTCCGGGGGCCAGGGCCACTGAACCTGCTGCCGGCCAATCCTCCGAGCATCACTTACACGAGCTCTGAAGTAATCTTCTGGCCCACCCTTCAGGAAAAAGATAAGATGTCATGATCAGCTAATAGCAAGTGACAAGAAGAGATAAAATGCATGAGGAGGGAGGGAAGGTTTAGGATAGAAAAGGCATTATTCTTTGCTCTAACGCCAACCATGCCAAATATAGGGCTGAGTTAATTAATGAGCTATTTGAGCACTTTCATCCATTTTTGCATATACCATTCATTTTTCGACAACTTACGTATAAGACAATTAACTTGTAGCTTTTTAAACGATCAGACATGGCAATCCCTTCAATCTGGTGGAGAAAACATCACATTTTTACAGAAAAAAAAAGGTTTTAATTAGGGAAAAACATTGTGAAAAGTCTTTGTTCGTCTACTCTTCCAGCCATAGCCTTCCATCTGGCACCAGAACCCATTACCAAGACATCTGAGCATCTTCTACAAATAAAAAACTACAGGAAGGTATCAAGTTTCTGGCTTTTCTCCCTCTTTGGGGTAGAAAATTCTATCTGTCAGACTTAGAAGTTCACCCGCAGTTAAGAAATCAGTTTTGTTCCCCAATGAAATGTTAGCGTGCCACTTGACAAAGTCCCACCCAGCACTGGGTGAGAGCTTTAGGCTGGAAAACGCTTGCGAAGTTTGCCTCCAAGCACTGTGCTGATGCCCCCACGGACCGCAGCTGCCCACCCCCTCCAGCCACGCCGGTGCACATGCACAAAGCTCRCCACGCTCGCGTGGCTCCACAACCTGCAGTGAAAGCCTCATTGGAAGTGCCAGGCTTTTAGGACCATAGCTATGCTGTGGTTTTAATCAGTCTGGGGGGGGGAACAGCCTTTTGTGGGTGCAGTGCCTAGGACAAGGGGTTGTGATCCCCGTGTGACAACCACACGAATGATAAATAACAGCAGTATTCGGTAGCAAGCTGAGCGCATGCTACAGGCACAAAAAGGCTCCCTTTACACTGTAAAGAATTCCAAGCCGAACCAAGCAACAATATGTTTTGAAGCTTTTGCCAAAAAGTAGGAAAACCTATAGTCAGTGTAGCTAAGCATTTGCTAACAAGCGTGGTGTCTTCTGCTTGACATATTTTCCTGGTGTATTTGTTTGTAAAGGTAGAGATAAGTATAGTAACACAATCTGTTCTTTAATATCATAGGCAAAGAAAAATCACTAGTCACTAGCTACAACATTTTACAATATTTGAGAGACAGATGCAAGTATATGCTTATTTTTTATTCTAAATACCTTGAATGGGGCCCGACCCTGAAAACCCTTCTTTCCTCCAGTAATCCTTGAATGCAATAATAATAGTAATAAAAAGCAACTGCTGATGGAAGGAAAGAAAAGAAGATGAGGCTCAGATTCCTCATACAATGTTTGTAACGGCTATTTTCACTGAAGATAAGAAAGCAGATTTGTACGTGCAATATAACAGAAACAACCCATTCTACCCAGATCTAGAATTTTGACAGTTATCTATGAAAAATGCAGACTTAAAAAACTCTTGAGAATAATTATTAGAAACATACATCAGCCTTGATTAGTTACATGAAAACACTGCTATAAATTGATAGTTTAAAAACAGGAAAATTAGCAGTATGATTAAGTATGAATGGCTAATAAAAAGAATTTTGTTAAAACAGATTAAAGTTCAGATCAAGGTCACAAAAGGAACTGATTGAGGAAAGCTGTCATTTTTGCTAGGACTCTGTAGCTGTTTTAGCAATGCTGTTTCCTCTGAATCAGAGTCTTGTAATGAGAAATTACACTGCTGGGGTTAATAAAGAGTTGGCACACCTGTTTATAACAATATTTCAGTTAAAATATTGTGACCAAAGAAAAAACAAATTCCTCATGTGCAAGTAGAAGGAAAGGGATATAAATATGCTAAGTAGTCCCTAGTAAACTGTAAGGTGAATTTATCCCATAGCTCCAGTCCTCACATTTGCTGTATACTCACGCTAGGAAAAAAATCCATCAGTAGCCCAAAGCCCTCTTTGCCCCCCCCCCCCCCGTTTCTTCTAAAATAAAGAGCTTTACATTCGAGTCACAGCTCCACAGAACCCCATTAGCAGAGGCTGGCTAGAAAGTGCTGTATTAACGGGGAGTCTGGGCTGATTTGTCGGGGGGGGGGTTGCCAGCTTCACCCTTTCTTGGCTGCAGTTAACCTCCAAGAGCGTATGCCTCTGCGCTGCTTTCTGTCCTTGGAGGTCAAGAGCTGAACAAAGGCGTTGGATCCATGGGTATAACTTGAAATTCAGTATTTTCAAAGGAAAGATTTACAGGGAGACTTTTCCCTGACAAAATGTGTCTTTGTGCTTGCAGACTCCAGTGGTCCTCTGCTACAAATAGGACAGCGCTAACACCTAGAAACGGTGGGCGCAGCTTCAGGCATTTCAGGCAAGAAGCAGTCTTCTGCACACAGGTCTCCTCTGAAAGCCATTCCGTTTCCTTGTCACCTCACCGCTACGCACAGAGCTGCTGGGGATTTCTGAAGAGGCCAAAGAGCTGGTGTTTAGGATTACCTTTTCCTCACCTATAAATCCTGTCCTGAAGGTGTATAAGTGAAAGAGGGAGGGACCAAAAGCGTTCAGGCTGTTCTCAGCCACCTCATGCTAACAGCCGGCGGTGCTTGGTGATGGTGGCTGTCCAGAAAGGTTTAGTTAGGAGCACACAATCCTGCATTTAAGTTTGGGTCCGGGGTCCTCAGCGAGCACAAGCTGCACATTAACGAGAATTTTAGCATCAGTGAAACTGTTCAGCAATATCCACTGCTTTGTGGATACAATGCTCCAATGAAATAAATGTCGAGCCCGTAAGATGGGGAACCACTGGGGACTGGGTTTTTTTCGTATTTTTTGCTCCTGGGCTGGCACTTTGCACAAGGGGGAGCTGGTACGTCTGGTCCGCAGCGGGAGCTACTGTGGCCGCAGTAAGCATTGGGCTGCTGTCAGCGGCATAAGCTATTGTTGCAGTTATTACTATTACTAGGCCTGATTGGGGTCAGCAAGCCAATGCAAGAGACATTGTATAACCCAGTAATAAAAAGAYA
The DNA here is from genome assembly GCF_003343035.1 of Apteryx rowi. Classification (NCBI taxonomy): domain Eukaryota; kingdom Metazoa; phylum Chordata; class Aves; order Apterygiformes; family Apterygidae; genus Apteryx; species Apteryx rowi. The sequence goes on from NW_020451082.1 coordinate 436,188, forward strand.
GTCCTTGTCCCAGAACACACTCAGGCTGGTTTCCTGACAAGCTGTAACAGGTTCTGCGGCGGCACCTTTTCTGTTGCTAAATAAAGACCTTCTGTCTTCCAGAGCCTAAACCCACTGCTGAAAGACAGAAAGGAGAGCTAACTAACAGGACAAAGGGGCCGTGCGTGTGTGTGTGTGKGGGGGGGGGGTTAATTTGTTTGTTTTGATCTTTCTTGAAAGTAGTTCACACTGAGTGAAGTGCATTGACACTCAGGAGAAAATAAGAACYCAATTTTAGAAGGGACAACTGCTTCAGACCAAGCAGGATTCAAAAAGTCAGAATCATACAGATAAGAGTTCTGTGCCAGAAATCACATTTTTATTAGTACATAAAACACATGTCACTTTAAAATGAGTATCTGCAGCATGGAATGAAATAACCCTCCAGCAGTGAAGTCAATATTTAAATCAATATCTCTGGTAAGGAAAATATCTTACTCATTGATATAGATTGGATTTTTTTCCTTATGAATCTCTCAGGAGGTAAACAGCATATTTCTGTTGTAAAAGCAACTAAACAGCATTGCCAAGCAGGTCTAATCATTCCTCAAGCTCAATAACATGATGCTCTGAAATTATTAATGTTGTTATAAATGCCATTTGGCCTTTATGTCAGGAATATATTTCTCTTCCAGAAGAAGGCACCTACATTATTTTGGCCCTGATCCTGCCAAGCGCGAGCCATTGGTAGCTCCCAGGAACTTCGGTGGGAGTTTAGAGCACTCTGGGATTAATTTTTTACATTATGTAGGTACCTAATGATTCAGTTACTCAAGGCTAAAATCCATAAAAGATGTTAATGTCTTCATGTTAAATGCTGCAACATCCTCCATCCACTCCAGTGAAGCTGTGCTGCATTAAAGAAAAGATCACCGATTGCTGACACTATAAAAAGGGTCAGCGGGATGAACGTGTTCCTGGGGCCAGCACCATCACCCACGTTCAGGGACTACTGGGTCCTGCCCTCTGGACTGGTGGTGCGTTTTGCATTACGGGGTCATTATAGAGAGGTAAATATATATAAGCCTGGACAGAGCACTGCCCCTCCCAGTTCATTGTTCTAAGCACCTTTTCATAAAGCCACGCTCACTCTTGCTTGCTATGATAGTTTTGATCCTTTCTGCACCAGGACAAAACTCCAAAAGGAAGGGTCAGGATGATCCCACCTTGCAACCTGGTGGCCAGGGCACTTCTGTGGGAGGGGAGAGCCATGACTTTGTATGGCTTGGGGATGAGGAAAGAGTTAAACACAGATTTCCCACTTCTAGGACAGGCACCCTAACTTGTAGGCTATTCTATGAAAGATGGGAACTGACACCACCATGAGGACATCTTGCAAAGAAAGCAGTTTTGAGCACATTTTTGCTGGAGCCTGTAGGCATAGATAAAGCAGGTGTGCTGGTTCCTGAAGGGATTTCTAGATACCTAGATACCTAGTTGGTGACTGATGGATGGCTCTGACAAGCACAGAAGCAGCACTGTAGCAGCTTAGGGAGCATAAGTGTCTTCTGAGCTGGATGATCTAGGATGACAGTTTTGTATACAGACACCTATGGTCTGTCTATGCTCTCCTTTAGGCTCCTAAATCCATTGGCTTATTCAGGACCTCACAAAACATCTAGGCACCTGTGTCCTATTGAAATTAATAGCACATAACCCTTGAGACTGTTTTGAAATGTTATTAGATGCTTYTCTACCCCTGAAAAAATTGTTCCTCCATGCCATGCAGGACTGGGCCCTTTCATCTAAAAACAGAAAGGTCACAGATATGCATTCTTCAGGTAATGGGAATCATTTTTTTACTAGAAAAGATAACTTCTTAAAGACTGTTGCTACATAATATAAAAATAAATTAATTCAACACACACAAAAAATCAAAATCATTTTCCCCAGGTTATAATCCCTTTACAAAAATCTTCCTCTCTCTTGAAACAACCAACCAAAAGAATGAAAGTCTATAAAATTAAACCACATTTCCTGTTCAATACCAGCTTTGATTATTCAGCAGGGTAGAGTACAGCTTTAAACTATCAGATGTGCCTCCTTTTCTTCTGCTTTATGATTTTAAACTTCATAAGACTTTTAATGCTAGGACAGGGCACCTCACAGTATTTTTTTTCATGTGGTTTCTAACCCTTCCACATGGAGGTTGCTAAAATAGTCTACATCTTTGAATCATAGTAGGGTGGTACTGGCTAAGAGCTGTCACTCTCCGGCAGCTCTTCTAGTGTGATTAATTGAAAGAAAGCTGTGTTGGGATTAGTTTTTTAGAAGACAACAGTTTCCATTCCTCAGGCCTTCATACAATAAGAACTACCTGGATAGCTTCCTAATTTTTTTTTAAACTCTTGTCCAGCACCGCTTTGGCTCACACTACAGGTAAGACATACTTTGGTTAAAAGACACAGAAAACTATTCAGAGAGGTAAGCAGTGACTGATTTAACCAAACCCATACTGAGCATAAAGCCATACTAGAGGAAAAGGATTAGAGCTGAAATCAAAATCAGCTTCCATCTCACAGCCTTTTGTGTAATATGGTGTGAACCAAAACCTACATTTGCCAGAGTTTTGCATTTGACTTCTAAACAGAATCAGCGATTACACCTCCCRGAGGTGTAACTGTGTGTGACACCACGAGAATTCAATTCAGTTGGAGAGCAAAGGGTTTCCTAACTTGTGAGAGATGGATTGCTCCTCAGCAGGGCTGATATGACAAATGATCAGATGGCTGGGGCTCCCAGAGTCTGCGGTTTGCTGCAAATAAATGTACCGAGGGAATTCCTGCTCTTGGAGCCTCGATCCAGCAACTTGCACAAGTTCTGGGCCACATCACCAGCTGATATAGACTGGAATGGCTCTGCTGGATCTGGCTGACATCCAACATTCACTTACAATTTCTGGATGGAGAATTAAGAGGAAGAGTGGGATGACATAACCATAATGTTGCTAGATCTGAGAGGGATGAAAGGGAAGGGGCAAAATGTCTGCTACCAACAAAMCACCAAAGCTACCTCTGTCGCCACGGAGCGACTTTTCAAAGAGTCTAGGAATGAGGCATAAACACAGAGCCTTGCAACGTGACTAAAAATGCATTTGACCTGAGGAGTCCTGCCGAAGCCAGGTAGCAAGGCCACCAAAGGTCATCAGTGATGGGAGGTCAGATTCTGGTGGCAGCTGCTTGGTTGAGGACTTCTTCGTGGGATAAGGCTGGTGGAAGCGGTTTCTCTTTTAACCTTCCCATCAACCCCATAGAAGGGGCAGGCTAGGGAAGAGTGAGGCCCTGCATCAGACAGAAACACATCACAGCAGGTTACAATGGAGGTGGACTATGTAACTGTGCTCCATCTTTTGAGGGGCTCTACCCAATTTCTATAAATCCAAGTCATACCCTAATTTACGTCAGGGCGCTCATTCAGGCAGCCTGACAGCTGGGAAACCTTGATCATTCAGGGGTAGCTCTCTTACTTAGTAGACTCCAACCCACGTTGTTTAGCTTGGTTAACCACAAATGGTTAATCTTAAAAGCAATCTGGCAAAAATACGGTTTGGGAACCAACTCACCAAATTTACACAGTGGCGTTTAAACTGAACAGTACATTAGGTGATATTTATTGGGTAGACAAACTTAATGTCCAACGTCACTCAATAAGTCTTTTCCCATGAAAAACCTGCACCTTAGGTGCTACCAAGTGCTAATTTGTTAAGGAACCCTTAACTGAGTGACAGTTAATTATTGACAGATTTGAGCTACTTTATCTCTCAATCAAAATCTGGCTCTGTCCCAGGCAGCAAGCAATTTACTGCCACAAAGGTAAATCTAGCCACGTGCATGCTTTTTATTCTGAGGCCTGGATGACTCTCCCTCCCCCACCCCCAGTTTCTGCTAAAATTTTTCTCTGAAGGAGCCGATGATCCCCTGGTGATCACCAACCCACGTCAAGGTGGTTACCCTGCTTAACCCCACTTGGCACGGAGTGGGAATTACCAAGGGGACATCCATCTGGAGCTGCCTGAGATAAGAGGTGTCCAGTGTTAATAAACAGGCTTCCTCTACACCTCAGCAGGGCCTTCCTTTTCTAAACAGTCTTCCTTTAATGTTGTAAAATGTTTTTTTCCATTTACTCAACAATCATGCCTTTGCTGGTGGGGGAGGGCCAAGGGAAAGAGAGAGGGGCGGGAGAAGAAAGGAAGAGAAGAAAAGAGAAGAGAAGAGAAGAGAAGAGAAAAGAAAAGAAAAGAAAAGAAAGGAAGAGGAAAAAAGGAAGAGAAAAAATGAAGAAGGAGAAGGAGAAGGAGAAGGAGAAGGAGAAGGAGAAGGAGAAGGAGAAGGAGAAGGAGAAGGAGAAGGGAAGGGAAGGGAAGGGAAGGGAAGGGAAGGGAAGAGAAGAGAAGAGAAGAGAAGAGAAGAGAAGAGAAGAGAAGAGAAGAGAAGAGAAGAGAAGAGAAAAGAGCCAGCATATGTTCCCAAAGAATCTGGACACCTGCTTTTGAAATGAAATCACTAATGCTAAAAGTTCTCCCAGCCGGGCAATTTTGCTTGCCTCTTGCACACACACAACATGCAAAGAGAGAGAAAGAGAGAGCAGAGAGAGAAAGAAAGAGAGAGAGAAGAGAGAAAGAGAAACAGAGAGAAAAAGAAAGAAAAAAACAAAAGAAAAGAAAGAAAAAWGAATGAACATATTAGTAGCAGTAGTAGCAATAGCAGCAATATCACAGTCATTCACTGTAGTATCTCTAAACATTCATAAATGTTTTATGCATCCTAAAATGCCATATACAAGGGATGTGGCATCCCACTGAGGTTAATGAATGAATGAGGTGCCCTTGAAGGTTAATTTGCACAAACAAAAGGTCAAGGGACATCTTCAAAACAAAATATTGATTAAAGCAAGTTAAATGTTTTGACTTGAAGGAGACATGAAGGATTAAAAAGCAAAATAAAGCAGTATGGATAAGAAAGGAACAGGAAAGAAAAAAACATCATCCCCAGACACAAAGGAAATGGTAGAAAACATATCTGAATCAGCTAGTCATCTGCTAACAAGCTGTAAAGATTTCCAATGACAAGTTGTCACATTAGTTTAGTGAAACTGAAGCAGCACTTATCCCTTTTCCTGTGCTTAATCTCTCAGCCCGCTGCACAGAAACATGCTACCACGTTTAATAGGATTAGTTTAGTTCACTTTCTCTTCTCTGGAGTTTTTTTTTTTTAACAATTCTATTTCCATCAGTACCAGGTTCTTGAATTAAATTGCAGCCTGCAGAACCACCAAAGTTGTAGTCACTCTCCAGGTTAAAGACATTCTCTTCCAAAGGTTTCCTTTTTGAAAGGAAGAGCTGGGGCAAAGGGGAAACAAGGAAAGGCTCTAAATTCAGCAATTACACACATTAGGCACCCCGTTCTTCTCTTTCTCACGCACACACTGATCATGCTCTGTTGATTTCAGTAAAGTTATTTTTAATTCACATCAGCATAAGTAAGAGCAGAATCAGGCCTTAGTGGTTTGAGGGCATTCTTGTTTTTATGTATGAAAGCACTTGGACCTTCCCCACCTCAGAAAATAAATAAATAAATAAATAAATAAACCCTGCTATGTATTTGCAGCTCTGCTACCTCACTTAGTCTGAACAGACACTGCAAGGAAAACGATCAAAGAAAAGGCAATTTTAACAATATACCCCTGTCACTTTCAATTTTGCTGTCATGCCACAAAGGGACAGAGGAATCACTCGTGGTCATGGACACATTTCAAAAGTTTTCCTAAGTTTCTTGCATCTGTTTTTTCCCTTGAAGAAAGAAATGCAAACACAGAAAGCCGTCAGCTTTTCTCCTCAGCAGCACCAAAATTTGGAGGATGATTTAATCCTGATGTGCCAAACCTTGCAGCTGACAATAGACCTGACAATCCCTGTATCGGGAGGAAATCTAGTATTTTGAGCTGAACTGTGTGACATGTACCAAGCCTTAGACAAAGACAGAGGGAAGGGAGAGGAGAGYCCACAGATCTGAGCGCACCCAAACTCTGAATCCAAACTTCGCCAACATAAATTATTTTCTCTCGGGATCCAACGTGCCCATCAGGCAGAATATAAACAGTGCAACTACCTTATGATTTATTAATTACCAAGAAAAGGACATGGGACTTCTACAAGAGTTCAAAGACAGACTGGAATCTGCAAGTTTGTTGCTTTACACGCTAGCAGGGATCACACTTGCAATTGTTTGGGGAACTGCAGGGTGGCAAGGGACGAAATCAGCAATGCACCCACTGATGGTGGCAAGAGGCTGCCCAGCCACTGCTGGAGCCACAGCAGAGACAGTGGGCCCTGGAGCTCCCAGCACAGGGATCCCCCAGCCCCGGTTCTGGGGGAATTGAAGTCTGGAGGAGGAAGAGCCTTTCCTCCACCTCTAACATCTGGGCGGAGGAGTATTTTTGCTGCTCCTTGATTTGTTGAATCAACTTGCATTCCTTAGGAGGTTGCCTATTTTCTGCTAAGATTAAAAGGAAAAAAGAGCATTCAGTGCCTGAGAGGACCAGTGAGCGGAAAGCATGCGTTTCACTACAGTGGGGCTTACTGGTACGCCAGGTCTCAGGGATGGCTGTTTAGACTTGAGAAAGTTGCAAGACACAGTGCTGGAGGAAGGTAACCTGCAACCAGCTAAAGAAATGAGGCAGTGGGGCTGATGCTAGGTGGAAGAGCATGTGCACAGTGCCAAAGTCYGGGGCCAGGCTGGCAGCCGGCAGGCCTGTGGCTACTCCTCTGCTGAGTGACCTTGGGGAAGGTGCTTCACTTTCAGTGACTCAGTTTCTCTTTCTCTACAATGGGTAAATCGTCAGTGGCCGAGGCTAAGTTGAGACGCAGTGGTGACAAGCACAGTGTCAGAGGTAGCTATTTATTTATTAGCATTTGGCTTCACCTCTACACACATCCCTGTGTCCTTTAGAAAGGAAAAAAAAAAAAAAGGAAAGAATTCAAGAGAGTCATTCACCTGCCAAATTTAGCCTATCTCCCTGTGCATCCAGACACACTTCTGCACCCTTGTCCCAAAGCCCCTGCAGCACTTACAGCTACAAGCGGAGGCTGAACATGTCACCCAGGCAAACTGAGCCCGTGCTGAAGAAAAAACAGGGAGCGAGCCCTCCTCTGCACAGTGCCCATGGCATGCAGTCGCGCCGAGGCCCACTGCCGGCAGGGGCCAGCGGGGCCACCCTGCTCCGTCGCTCCAGGGGCTAGCTCCCCTACTGCTAGCGATGGGACAGGAAAATAACGTTTTCCCGTGCTGGCAGAGGCCGGGAGGCTGCCGCCATCCAGCACTGGGGTTGGGGGCAGCAGCTGCGGAGGCCGAGCGGGTCGCGCTCGGGCGCATCGTGGTGTCACGGTCACCACCAGGCAGGGGTGGCCACAGCTGGATGCGGGGTGGCAGCGACGGGGCAGCTCGGCTCGGCACGTCTCGGCACAGGGGACAGCTCCCCGGGCGCGGTGCGGCCCCAGGCGGGAGCCCCTCCGTGGCTTGCGGGGCGGAGGGAAACACGCGTGGGAGCGCCGGGAGAGCCGGGAGCGCCAGGTGCGCCGCCGCCCGACGGCCTCGCCCGCTGCACCGACCCCGCGGCGGCAGGTTTCGGGGGTGGTTTAACCGCTTGCGAGCGGCAGCCCTGGCAGCGCGAAGGGGCCGTTTCGACGGGTCCCGCGTGACTCCTTCGTGACCCGGTGCGGTCCGGGTTTCCCCGCCGCCGCGCGTGGGAGCGCTGCGGCCGTCGGGCGGCGGCGAAAAGCGGCGCCTCGGGGAGTTGCACGTTTCGCCCCAGCAGGAAAGGGCCGGCGGAGGCGGGCGGGCCCCGGGAGGAGCGGGTTTGGGGCCGGGGCCGGGGCCGGCTCCCCAGGCTTGGCCGTGCCGGGCAGTGTGCCCCCGCCGCCCCCCGAGGGGCTTCCGCGCCTCCGCCCCGCACCCTGTGCGTCGCGGCGGAAACCCACGCGTGGGGCCGCGAGCCGCGTCCGCCTCCAGTGAGACAGATCCTGAAATGGAAAAAGAGAGGCCAAAAAAAGAAGAAGAAAGAAAAGGCAAAGGAAAGCAGCTCCCCGCGCCGCCGGCAGCAGAGCGGGCAGGCGGCGAGCACCGCCCGGCGCCTCGCCGCTGGCCCCGGGGCCGGGCCGGGGGGCAGCAGCCGCCGCCGCCGCCGCACCCCCCCGGCCGGTCCCGCTCCCTCGCCCCGTCGGGGCTCCCGCTCGGGTCGGGCCGCCTCTCCCGCTGGCCGGGGCGGGCGCCGCCGCGGTGCGCGCCGCGGAGGGGCCGCGCCGCCCGCCGCACGGCAGCGCCGAGGAGGCGCGGACGGGGCCGCGGAGCCCGCGCCCTGCTCCTTACCTCCGCCGGGCGCCCCGAGGCGCTCCGCGCTGCGCTGCCCGCCGCGGGACGTTATTGCCTCTCCTCTCCTCCCCTGCCGCCTACGAGCCTGAATGCATTTTCCTAAGCAAACTTTCGCCTCTGCGCTCCCAGCAGCCAGGCGAGTCTCCCGCATATACGAATATGCGTGTCCTGGGAGAAAAGGGGTGCCGTGTGCGGCCGGCCCGCACACCTCGCACATCCGCGGTCACGGCGGGGTAAAACGCGCCCGGCAGTCTTTGGTGTGATTGCAGCGCAGACCTATTGGGAAGACCCTGTCTTTATTTCGAAATTCATTTTCTCCTAAAGATTTAAAGCAAGGTCCACTCAGAAGCGGGCTGTAATTAGCTCGGGATGGATTTAAGTTGACCTAAACTTTAGCTGCGCTGTCTGTGATGCCCTGTTCACAGCCGTCCATAATAAATAATCACTCGGGTTTCCTAAAAGCCTTTTGTTTTGACACATTGCAACCTGATGCTCTTTTTCGTGTTTATTTTTTGCCTCTCACGTGAAAAGTGAGCTGCAAGGCTTCCAGTCAGAGTTGCAGCCGCGCACTGAGTTAGCGAAGCCGTTTTGCGCGTCGGCGCGGGAAGCCTTGCAAGCAGTTCGAGCGTAATTTACCTATTTCTCTTAAGTTTGTGACCGGGCAGCGGGGGCTGCGGGACACCTCTCTCATGATTACGGGGGAAAGCCGCGCACAGCTGGGGCACGGCTCCGCGGCGCGCACTGGTGCGCAGGGGGGGAAGGGGTGCCCCCGCGGGGGGGGGGGGGGCTCAGGAGACACTGTGCGGAAAACCGCGCCGCGCTTTAAGCCCGACGGCTTTCCTAAAAAAAAGTTGCTCCCGGTGGCGGGGCGGCTTTCGCGCGCCGGCGCTCTGCGCGGGCGCTGCGCTGCGCGCGTGGGGGGGCCCCGCGCCCGGCCAGGTGCGCGGCCGAGGCCACCTTCCCGCGGGGGGGGCGGGGGGAGCAACCCGCCCCCCTCCCGCTCTTCGCTCTTTTTTCCCTCTCCCTGCCAAGTTCTGCGCTCCCTCGGCCCCTTCCATCCCAAGGAGCCTCCCGATTGGGCGCTCGGCCGGGCCCACGTCACGCTCACTGTGACGTGTAGTCTTCCTGTTTCCTTCAGCTGTGTCTTAAAGTAAATCTTGTGGCGGTGCGGAGCGCTCGCTCTG
>NW_020451082.1:445888-447148 GCF_003343035.1 Apteryx rowi
CGCTCGCTCTCACCCGCGCTCGCCCTCCCTTTGCCCAATTATAATATTCATCAGCGCCGAGCTCGCGGGCTGCGTGCGTGCGCGCGCGCGCGCGGGTGTGTGGTGTGGTGTGGTGTGGTGTGGTGTGTGTGCGCGTGTGGTGTGTGTGCATGTGCGTGCGTGTGTTTCCCTTTCTCTCTTTCCACCGGCAAAAAAAAAAGAGGCTCAGTTTCATCGCCTTTGCACGGAGTAAGTATTCTCTCCCTCTCCTCACCTCCTTCCTCCTTTTTTTTTCCTTCCCTTCTCTTTCTTTCTTTCTTTTTATTTTTTTTCTTTATTAATTCGCAGTTGCTTGGGCTGTTTTAAAAAATCTAGGGGGAAAAATATTAATTCCCCAGCAAAATACTGATCACCGTTATCAAATCTGTGCTTCTTTTTCCAGGGGGCAAAATTGCAATGACTTTATTAGCTGAGTAGTATTAAATCCCCAATACCTAAAGCAGTACCGATTTGTAAGCCCGAAGCCTGAATGGACTCCTCACCCTAGGCTGCCCGGTGCTGAAGAGTAAGTGACCTGCTCGTTGTTAGGTGATCCTCCTCCCCCTCCTCTCCTCTCGCTCTGCCACCTTTTGTGGACTCCTGCTCTTTATTTTATTCCGTGGGTTGGAGGGCAGTTTTGTGGGGACGGAAAAGGCACCGAGTATTTTACTTCTTTTTGTTGTTCCGAGCTTCCTCCTTCCCCCCTCTCCCTTAAGTTCCCCGTCCCCTGCTTTAAACTCCTGATCTGGTCCTCTGAGCCTCCTCTTTGTCTTGTTTATTATAGCTGCCTTTCTTTTTGTCTCTTCCAATTTGCTTGTCATTTGCATGTCGCTACTTCTCCTTTTTAACCCAAACAGGGAAGGGCAGGGACTTTTTCTTAATTCTTATTCTTCTTATTGTTCCGATTACTTTTTCGTTCCCAAGGGTGGGACGAGCTGCGAATTGTGGAAATGTATAGAAAATGGGATTGGAGCGGTAGGTAGCGAGCACATGAGATCAAATGCAAGTTGCGGGATAAGAGCCTTGGTCGGGGATTATCGGTACTTTTTTTGTTTGGTTGTTGTTTGTTTTTTCTTAAAGGGGGATTTAATTTCTTTCTTTTTTTTTCTCTCTCTCCTTGATGGAGATCTTTCTTGGGTTTATTTTTGCCCCCTCCGTTGATGTGCTGCGTGGCCCCCAGCACTTTGCCGTGTGTTTAAAGGGAGTTAAAGTGCAGGAAGGGATGGTGCTGGGGGGTGGGTG
>NW_020451082.1:447548-465048 GCF_003343035.1 Apteryx rowi
TAAAAAAGAGAAGTAAGTCAATAAACAGCTCCGGCCGGTCCCTGCGCCCGAAAAGCGCGGAAGACGCAGCTGAGATGGGGTTGAGCTCTCTGAGGGCTGAATGTCATGTACACGCTCTCCATCCCCGGAAATAATAGATATGGAGGATATTAACTTAATATCTTTGACAAAGTAGGGGATGTCAATCATGTCTGGCAGGGGAAACGGCCGCGGACTAGAGGTGCCCTTGAATGCTGGGCAAAAGTTACCAAGCGAGGATTTTTACACCCTCTAGTTTCCCACAGATCCCAAGTGCTTGCGGCAAACACTGTGGCGTTTCTGGCTGTGCAGTGAGTGTCACCCCGAAACCCACATCCAGGCTGCATCCAGGAGTGTGGGCATGGGGCAYGTGGAAGTGCGTCCACGTATACATGTGCATTACTCAATGGCAGAAAGGTCCGGTGTTGTCTGGTGCAGGTTACAGAAACACAGCCGTGTCACTGCGAGGTGTAAAAGCTTAGATTATTTGTCACTTCCATCATCTGTAGAGGTTTGGCAGTGTGCAGAGTGAGTTATACCGAGGCAGTTTTCTTACCCATAGATTTGCATGTGGCACATAGCCTTTATGTCTTATTCTAGCAGTTTTTCTGCAAGTTGCCATCAATCATGTAAAGTTTACGGCCACCGCAGCCCATTTTGCATGTATTTTATCTGCTTTTTGTCCGAAGCTTACCTTTAACAGCTATATCGCATACTGTGAAATGTTTATTAATACTCAAACGTAGATAGAGGACCAACATTTCATGGGCTGAACTGTGATAAAAAGTACAGTGTATATACTTTTTGCTAACAGCTCCATATTAAATTGTTCTGTAAACTATCTAACATTCACTGAATGTTACTGTCTGTATATATAGCTAACTTCTCTACCAGTGAAAATCTGAGGCCTCTCGCTGTATATGACTTATCTTTTTTTATGTTCAGTTGATAAATTTAGATAGTCATAGGAATGGACACATTTTGAAATTGGAATTTAATTTGTGTACAGGGCAGAATTGAAAATGCTACAATTTATGGTCTTTAAATAATGATTTATTCTGTCTCAAAGTGCTGGCTAACTGCACTTAACCAATTCAAGAATTCTAATTTAACTGTGTTGTGTAGTATGGAAAAAATATCTTGGAAAACTTGGGCTGAGTTCGTAGTAGGAATCTTGTTAGTGTTTCAGTATTGTCTCTGCACAGAGTCCATGTGAGTTCTTATTTTCTTCCTGGTCAATGAAATAACAAGAACCAAACTGGCTTGTAAGGAGGAAAAATGTGAATTTTATACTTAGCATAGCTTGACTTCTTTTTTTCATTCRGAGAAGCTGTTTCCTCAAATGGTACAGCCCACAGATACACGATGAGGGGTTGTGCATCTCCCCAAAATAAAGGCCTGTACTAATGAGATGCTGAGCAACTCTTGTTAGTGAGCTCTGTCAATTCTCCCTGAAGTCGATGGGAATTGAGGATGTTTGGCGTTCACAGGCTTTGCTGAATACCTTGTTGGATTGGGCCCTATATCATCAGGTATTTAAAAAAAAAAAAAAAGTAAGTGGCTTTTCTGTTTTAGACTAAAGACCAGGTAATGTAATTTTGAGCTAAATTAGGTTATAATGCTTGCTTCTTCTTGTGGAGCAATACTAATAAAGTAGCTGTTAATGCATAAATAGTTGCTTATTATTTCTGCCTTGTTTCAAATTCTTTTATTGCATGCCTCAGCTAAAGGAATTAGATAACTCTTTCTCCCAAGAAAACTTGTGTCAAAACTATCCAAAAAGGTAGTAGTTTTTCATTAGTCTGATGAAGTGATTTTAGCACTGAACAGCTCTATGGTATATGTGTCATCTGTTCTTCAGATTTTAACTCTGGTTTTGTGTGTGCAATGCTGTTGACCGAAATAATTTTCGTCTTGTGCTCGCTGGCTGATGCTGGCAAAGCCATGCCCAGCGTAGCGCTTTAGAATGAAAGATCTAAACATTTCTATTAGCAGAACCGTGTTAAATTTCTTGTGTAGTATTGGCATGGGGGGCTGAGAACAAGCAGTCAGACACTTGACCAAAGAAAGTAGTTGGCTCATGAAAAGACAGGAACAATTTCGGCTCTATAAACCAGTATCTCCTCGAGTTCATCAATGGATATGCTTCAAGTTTAGCACTTTGCTACTATGTATTCAATGGTTTTTCCTATCAGTTGGGCACCAAGGGCTTTAGGTTAGTCTATGTTCTTCCAGACTTGCTAAGCAGGATGAGTTTAAATTTAAAGCTCCTTTCTGTCTCATAGATGTATGAATTAATCTAAGAGAAAACGGTCAGGATCTATGTAGATCAGGATGAATTTACAAAATTGGTTACAGAAACTGATTGCTTTGTAATGAGCGCAGTTAAATGCCTGACACCGTATGCCATTCTAGCTGAAGGTTTGGGAACAGGAACTCTTAGATACCTAGAAATTCAACTGTTTCCAGCTAATATATTGATGTATATCTAATGCATAGAAAATAAACCCATGTGTGTAGATGCTGCACTATTTAGAAGTTACTCATAGTTACATTTAATCAAATTGCCTTAAAAGTTTTGAAAGTAAGAAGTTATTCACAGTTACATTTAATCAAATCTCCTTAAACAAAAGTTTTGAAAGTAAATTTGTAAATGAAATTCTGCAAACTGTGTTTTTGGGTGGACTTAGAAAGTACTGAGGCCCTCACTGTGTTTTTGAAGTACACAGGAATGGAAAATGTTCAGTTTCTTTTAAGAGAAAGCCACATCTTGCAAACTGAGGCCCTAAATGTAGAGGGTAAATTTAACATAAACTATGCTTGGCAGGTAAGGAGTATCAGAAGTGACATGTAAAGCAAATCTAACCTTCACAAATTTAAAGCTCTGTAACTCAGAAATGCCACTCTTAAAGATTTCTACGTAGATATTAACAATCTAATCTACCCTTCTAAATATATATTTCTGGATGGGTGTACAGAAACAAGATGTGTGAAATGTAGTTTTGAGACAATATGCAGCCAAAGTACTGGTATTATGTAAAGGACATGAACTTCCTAATTTTTTCCAAGAGTTCCCTATTTATCCACTTCCAGTTTAATCAGTATCAAGGTCTGCCTGTCACGTCTGGGATTTTGCATGCTGCTGTACGTGGCATTCTCCTTTCCTTGAGATACGAGTTGGTTTTGGTCTCTCCTAAAGCAAAATGTTACCTGGCCACTCGATACTCGTTCTGCTTTGTCGGACTAAAGTAGAACTGTTTCCCATATTTAAGCTGAAACGAACGGTGGCCTTAAAGCGGGCAGCCCGCGAGCTCAGGATTGCGCCAGGGCCAGTGGGAGATGTTGCGTAGCGCCCGGGTTAGGGCTGTGGTAACTGCGGTGCGCTCAGCGTGGGCGAGGGAAGGGCATCGCTCGGGAGCACCTCCTGCCGCCGGCCTCGGCGGTGGCAGGAGCTGGGGAGCAGCTGTCGGTGCGGGTTACGGGAGAGGGAAGTGGGCGCCGGGAGGAAGGATGCRTGGCAATGACCTCCCAGCCCGGCACAGGACAGCCGGTTTCCTGAGCTGCTGCCTCAAGGGTACGGCCAGCCCTCCCCGCGCATGTCCTTGGGGGGACTGGGCCAGGGAGACGGAAACGCTGTGCAGGCACCTAAAATTTGCTGGGAAATGTGCAAAACTTGAAACCTGACGTGAGGTTTTTGGTGTGAGTCTGGGCATGTACCGCTGGATCTTAATCAAGCGTAGTTTAACTACAGAAAAGGAAGGAAAAACATGAAGTTTTTTTTTTTTTTTTTTCCTATTGGCAACTATTATCTTTAAGCAAAATGCCTTTAGAATATCTTACATGCAGTAAGCAAGAGCTCTTACAATTATCTTGCAATTAGTTTATATCGCTTTCAAATGAACACCACTAGACTGGAAGGTCAACCTTGACCCTGGTTTGCACCGAGCCAAGATTGCCTGCTTAAAACCTCCCGTGACTGTGGCGGTGTGTCGCCCCTTTCCCCCTCACCAAGAACTTGGCCTTTTACTTATGGAAAGACCCCTTCTGAAAATCCAACTCTTCAGATTTTTTTTTTTTAAAAGAAGTCCTAATTGTTAGAGCCAGCTCCTGGTCCCCCAGAAACTCCTTTTGCATTAACTCGAAGTAGGAGACCGTCTTTTACACCACGTACTTTGCAACAGGGCCTGATTCTGCCGCTGGTCCCTAGCAGGGTTTTGCTGTTTGAGCGGTGCCCTGGATGCCAGGGGAATTGCTTGCAGAGGGTGATGCTACCTAGTGTGCAGGTGATGGAATTGGGCCCCTGCAATGTAACTCCTTGTTATTTTGTTATTAGCATTAGGTCTCCAAACTTCACTTGCTTAATGTGCTTCTTGATAAGGAGTGATTTCTGCAGGCAGTGTCCTGATAACAACGTAAGGCTCTGGATTTCCCATCTGAATTCATGACTTTTTTTTATTTTTATCATTCTTTGCTTTCYTGTATGCAAGGAGCCAGTAATGTAAACAAACATCATGTCCCTTGCCTAACTGTCTCTGACACCAAATCTCTGAAAATTCTTCTAGTACATCCAGGATCTGTGGGCAAAGGCTGCAGAATAAACATAAGGTTTTTAAGTATTAAAAGCTTTTTTTTTTTTTCCCTCCTGGTTGCAAACTAAGCATTGACTACTGTCTTGATTTTACAGATTATTTCATGCTGAAATTATGCCTATTTGCATGGATAGTCATTCTTTAAAACTAGCCACAGATGCAGTCCTAGGGAGCACGTAGATGTTTTTACAGGTGAACCGAAAGAGATGGGAGCAATTCCAAAAAGTCTGCATGCTGCCTTTGGCAATATACCCTGTTATTGTGAAGACTGTGCTCTGCTAAGCAAATGTAAAGTTTAATATTAGATAAGCGTCGCATGAAAAATGTTTTAATTTTACTCAGTGTTAAATTTTAAGAAACAGGAAAGAATGTCTAATGCTCTGTGTGCGGTGTGAGTTTAGCATCACTAGTTAATAAGTCACAAATTATGTCAAGAGCCTTTTACAAAATGCAAGGAAGTGTGTTATCTTTTTATGCTGTGTTCCTGGGAAACAATGAGAGTTCATATAAAGAGAAGGTATCTTCCTTTCTCACGCAGCTGATTGATGTTCTTTCTTTCATCTTTCCATATTTTTTCTCGTCTTTCTGCATGTCACAGGAAATAAGATACTGTGTATTCAAAATATTACATGTAAGAAAGGCTTCACTGGGCATTTGAGATACTGTTTTTGGAGATTTTTCTAAAACAGAGAGATGTGACACTGAACATGCCTCGTTTCTGCTATGCAAAAAATTTAATGTCATATATTTTAGTGTATGAAATACAAAATTTTCCTGCTTCAGCACTGAGATTTACTCAGAGGATATAAGTTAAGAGAAGGGAAGGAATGCATGGGGAATTTAAAACACTGTTGTGGCTAGTCACTGCTACGTGCGAGGCTACGTTAACTAGCTATGTTTTGGCCTTTATTTGATCACATCTATGTAAATATTATAATCCTGACCATAAAATATTTTAATGCATTTTTGCTTTACTGAATAAATGTTTTCCTAATGATTTAAGAGAGGTTTTCTTCCCAATTTAAGTCTAAATGCGCGTATGTTTTCTTCACCTTTCACGTATCCTGTCCTACCTAAAATTAAGTGAAAGTTGTTGTTTTGACCTTCGAATAATTACTTACCATTTTTATCTCTCTTTAAAAAACAAACCCACAATTACAGTTTTTTACATTGCAATTGAATTTTTTTAATCCAAATTTTATACAATTTCTTGTTTTAACAATAAATCTTAAATAAGGAGTACTTTCATCTTCTTTTGTAACATGTATCTCAATGCCCTAAATTTAATCAATTGGTTGTCAGAGGCTGTGTTCTTCTAATCTACTCTTTCTTCTGAAGATAAACAGTATCATTTTAGGCATTTGTGCAAGAGAATCATATTACTGGTGCTTAAGCAGTTTTTGCTTTTTTAAATCTTAATCCATCTTAAACCAGTGGAGCAGAAATATTTAAAAATGTTTCATTTCAAGCAGAGTGCATAATAAATTGCAATAATTGTAATGTGCCATAAATCCCAGAGCCTATGCATTTTGCATTTTATTCAGGATTGAGGTCAGGAAATTTGGAGAAATTTAAAGAAAATGATTCATCAGTCCTTTTGTTCTGTTGGCCAGGGTCCCAGGATTCTTGAGCTGAGCCCAGCTGACAAGCTTTTGAAGATGGCACAATAACAGTCCAGTGATGCCTGACCATGACAGCACAGCCCTCTTAAGCAGGCAAACCAAGAGAAGAAGAGTTGACATTGGAGTGAAAAGGACGGTAGGGACAGCATCTGCATTTTTTGCAAAGGCAAGAGCAACGTTTTTTAGTGCCATGAATCCCCAAGGTTCAGAGCAGGATGTCGAGTATTCAGTGGTGCAGCATGCAGATGGAGAAAAGTCAAATGTACTCCGCAAGCTGCTGAAGAGGGCGAACTCGTATGAAGATGCCATGATGCCTTTTCCAGGAGCAACCATAATTTCCCAGCTGTTGAAAAATAACATGAACAAAAATGGTGGCACAGAGCCCAGTTTCCAAGCCAGCGGTCTCTCTAGTACAGGCTCAGAAGTACATCAGGAGGATGTATGCAGCAACTCTTCAAGAGACAGCCCCCAAGAGTGTCTTTCCCCTTTTGGCAGGCCTACTATGAGCCAGTTTGATGTGGATCGGTTATGTGACGAGCACCTGAGAGCTAAACGCGCCCGGGTTGAGAATATAATTCGGGGTATGAGCCATTCCCCAAGCGTGGCGTTAAGGGGCAATGAAAATGAAAGAGAAATAGCTCCGCAGTCTGTGAGTCCCCGAGAAAGTTACAGAGAAAACAAACGCAAGCAAAAGCTGCCACAGCAGCAGCAGCAGAGTTTCCAGCAGCTGGTTTCAGCRAGGAAAGAACAGAAGCGCGAGGAGCGCAGACAGCTGAAGCAGCAGCTGGAAGACATGCAGAAACAGCTGCGCCAGCTGCAGGAGAAGTTCTACCAAATCTATGACAGCACTGACTCTGAAAATGATGAAGATGGTAACCTGTCTGAAGACAGCATGCGCTCCGAAACCATGGATGTGAGGGCAGGCGACTCCGTTGGCCGGTCAGACAACGAGATGTGCGAGCTGGACCCAGGGCAATTCATCGATCGTGCCCGTGCCCTCATCAGGGAGCAAGAAGTCGCAGAGAATAAGCCTAAAAGAGAAGGTCCCAAGGAAAAGGAGCAAGGGCCAAATTCTTTCCATCCCGAAGGCAAACATTTGGCTGAGACGCTGAAACAGGAACTGAATACGGCCATGTCACAGGTTGTGGACACAGTGGTTAAAGTTTTCTCATCTAAGCCCTCCCGCCAACTTCCTCAGGTCTTCCCACCTCTCCAGATCCCACAAGCCAGATTCGCAGTGAACGGGGAGAACCACAACTTCCACACAGCCAACCAGCGCCTGCAGTGCTTCGGGGACGTCATCATCCCCAACCCCCTCGACACCTTCGGCAGCGTGCAGATGCCCGGCGCCACCGACCAAACCGAGGCGCTGCCCCTCGTTGTCCGCAAAAACTCGTCCGACCAATCTGCCTCTGCCCCGCCGCCTGGGGGCCACCACGCCTCCCTCCACCAGTCCCCRCTGTCGGCCACAGCGGGCTTCTCCACCTCCTCCTTCCGCCACCCCTTCCCGCTCCCCCTCATGGCGTACCCCTTCCAGAGCCCGCTGGGTGCCCCATCGGCCTCCTTCCCAGGCAAAGAGCGCGCCTCCCCCGAATCCCTAGACTTGACTCGGGAGACCACGAGTCTGAGGACCAAGATGTCGTCGCACCACATGAATCACCACCCTTGCTCACCAGCACACCCGCCCAGTGCCGCCGAAGGGCTCTCTTTGTCGCTCATAAAGTCCGAGTGCGGCGACCTTCAAGACATGTCTGAAATCTCACCTTACTCGGGAAGTGCAATATCCTTTTCTAAAGAAAAACGATAATTGGCTGCAGTGCTGGGGCCAAATCGTGGGGGCTCGCGTTCCACTTTCTCTTAGCGGTGCGCGTAGTGGCCGGGAAGAGAGGACTTCATGCCGTCCCCACGTGCCGGTGCTTGCCCAAGCGCGCGGTGCTAGCACAGCATTCGGAGCGGGAGTAGGCAGGGAGCTCTGCAAGGCTAGTGGCTACATCAAATATCGGGTATTAATTAGCAGTGCTGCTTCAGCTACAGTATTCTGCTGCGTGCCCCATTTCACCTGCTTGACCTCTTTGCAAAGAGAGTTTTTAAGGTGATCGCCCTCCCTCCCGCCCAGACAAATAAAACCCCAATCAAATAAAAAAGACCCCCCCCCCAACCTTTTAGACCATCGGGTGGGAGAAGGAGCCCGGCCCGGGGCCCAGGTGTGGCACCGTTTCCTGGTCCCGCCGGCCCGGGGTGCCCCACCGCCGGCCGCGCTCTGCCGCCACGGGAGCCTCTCCCTCGCCGCCCCCTCCCCGCCGAGCCCCACCGGGGCGCGACCCGCTTTGCAGCCCGTCGCCGCCGCCGCAGCTCGCGCAGAACAAATGTTTGGTTGTTTGGAAGCCTTCAGTCCTCGAGTGAGTAAACAAAATAAAGCACAAAAGATACAGGTACTGATATATTCAAGCTGCATCAAGTTCTTTCCCCCCACCCAGAGGTCTGTTCCTCAGCCCTTGTGCAGCTGCCTGCTATGCATGATTAACCTCTGTTCAGCCATACACAGAAATCTTTTGTCCTAACATACACAAAGCAAATTATTTTGGAAAGCTAGAGAGAACAATTAAATATAAAAGTTCAGCTGTATTAAATTTACAGAATGCTTCCCCCTCTATAAAAAATATATATATATAACAAAATCCCTCTTTTTAGCTCAATATCAGGCTTTTGTTAGGGGAAAAAATACATCTCTGCTTTTATTTAGGCATATCTAGATATATTCAGTATTTTTTTTTCCTGGAAACTAGTACTAATTTTTTTTTTTCGTTTTTAGCAGTAACACCTCCCACTCCTTGCATCTTCTCCCCTAATGTGTTTTTTTGGTCAAAAGATTTTTCTTCCAAGTGCAGTTGTATTAAATGTGAACAAAATACCCAATGCTAAAATTGAGGATTCTGAACGAAGGGTAGGTTGACATCTTATGCCTCCTCTAAGACCCCTCCATAAAGCAACAGCAGAAGCATAGCGTTTTAGATGTAGCTAATTTCATTTCCAAGTTGATGAAAGTAATTTAACTGAATAACTGTACCTCTCCCTGAGTAGTAATGAGGAAATTGTCCCCTTTCCAGGGGTATCGCTTGGAGGCAGATGCACAAGGCTGTGCCCCATTGCTGGGTATCTCCTTGGCAATTAATAACTTTGGTTGTTTTAGATTAATTAAAGCAGGTTTTATATAGCAGCGCTGAGTGGGTCAGGCGCCGCAGCAGAGGGATGGCAGGGCTCCAGGCCCGGCATGGCGGGCGCACGCTCCCGGGAGCCCCCCGTTGGGGGGGACGTGCCCCCCGGGGACAGCTGGAGCGGACGTGGGCACTGGGCGTCGTTGATACAGCCGTGGTCACCTTTTGAACCAGAAACAACTGCGGTGCCACGGTTTTGGGCAGGCCCATGTGGATGTTGCTGTGTTGCAGCCTGGTTTGTGTAGAGGGAAGGGTTCCCGTTTGGAAGCTGCTTCCGCAGTTGCTCGCCTCCTCGAGAGCTGAGGAGTAGGGGAGGTGGCGTTTGAAGGACCTCTTTCCCAGTAGAGCTCAGACGTGGCCCCGACAGGGGGAGGGAAATCTTGGCTTGCCATAGCCTTGCAGGCTGTGCCCTATGGCAAAAAAGGGGCGGCAGTCCAAAGCCAGTGTCGTTCGCTGCTGTTGGTGGCTGCTTCTGGAGGTTGGAAACAAAGGTCTTCCTTGCGTATCGAAATGCAAACGGTGATGCTCCCGAAGCAGTCTTGAGGTCAGCAGGAGGGACAGCTGAGGGCAAGACTCAGGCCAGAGTAATTATGTCATTTCTAACAAACAGTACGGTGGTATATTAATTGTTTTGGTATAAAAGTAATTTCCCCTTCCTGGGAGAGGAGTGATAAGAGCTGAAAAATTACAAGTGTACAAACTAGGAGTATTTCTGTAACGGCAGCTGATCCTCTCCATCCTTCAAAGGTCTCTTCTTCTCCCCCTCTCCATTGCTCTGCCTCACCGTGGTCATCGAGGGAGCTTGTTGGGGCTGCTGACACAGGGGTGCGAGTGTCCCTGCAGCCGGGGCCGCTCCAAGTGTAGCCGGGGGGGAAAACAGAGCGTTAGTGTGATATGTACTGTCCATTTTCCTCCTTCCCTACGCAACACTTCTTCCCCTGCGGTTGTGAAAGCACACCGACTTTCCCACTTGGACACTAGTAATTGCAGGCTGCAGTTGGGTCTGGTTTTAGATACGAAGCTGCTAGGGAGAACAGATTTCTTAAATAGCATCCGTACACGGCGTGTGCCCTGGTATACAGTGCAGCTGTGGGGACGGCTTTTCCTGGTAGCTGCTCATTTGCCCAGGTAGCTGCAGTTTCCAGGGAGAGGTGCAGCACGGAGGCTGGTTTGTTTGTGGTAGAGTCTGTTGCAGCCCTTTTATGTTATGTGGTTGAATGTGCATATATAAGAAATATATTTCTTGAGAGGCAGCTCTTTCTTCACTGCAGAAAGCAACATCTGTTTTCCTGGACAATACAGCCGGGATGAGAGCATAAGACTAGCAGATACAGCCAAGTTCAGGTTTTAGTAGTAGGCTAAAATACCGAACCAGCTTGTCTTCTTTTCTTTTTCTTTTTCTTTTTTTTAAACCAACACATGTAAAATGCATCTGATCATTCTCGTATTCGCTGAGTTGCAGAAGGAAATGGTTAATGTTTGCGTATGCTTCTAAACAAGATAAGAGGCACCTGCAGCATGAGTTCGCGTCTTGGTCGTGAATGCAGTCTATATCTTTGCAAACTAATCTGTTTAATCAAATTATAAGTTTTATTCAAATTCCAAAAGAAACAGACAGCCAATTGTTTTTCTGCATGGTCTTCCTTTGTCATGCCTCCTCTTTGCATCTCAAGAAAAATAGCCTTGTTCAGCCCCAAAACATTTGCATAGATCAAAATTGAAGCACAACAGTAGTTTGTGTGCTGGTAAGACATCTGTAAAGGTGAAGAAGTTTAGTGTTTTCTCCATGGCAGGAGGGCTTTAGAACATTAGTGAAACTTTCTACAATTTATTTATTTTTAAGCRGAGTTTCAATCCAACTGGAATGAGTTTCATACTCCCAATATGTGAAAGCTATAATTAGTGAATTACAACATTTTGAAATGAGGAGTTATTACATCTGACTAGAATTAAACTAATTAAAGTTAAAAAAAAAAAAAAAAAAAGGAAAGCAATTGTACAGCAAGCTGGATAACTCTGTGCTGTTGATAAAACCTGTGGGATGCACGAATACTTTCCAGCCAGCCCATTCTTTGTAGGCTTTTGAAGATGCTCTGAAATATGGCAGTTTGGAGCTTTGCCGATTAAAAGCACCTAGTGTGTAACTTCAGGAGAAGCTTGGCTTCGCAAGTGCTGATTTTTTGCCTGATATAGCCTTCTCTTAGGTCTTTTTCTTCTGCTTGATGCACATATAGGCTAGAAAAGCCTATTAGGGTATTTGTGGAAGCTCGGGATGAGAGTAACAGAAGTGAAAGATCATCTCCACTGAAAAATATTTTTGGAAAAGAGGAGAGTTACCTGGTAGGATTAAAGTGCAAGTGAGTCAAATCATGTGCAATGGTACCTCTGTAGCTCTCCAGTTAAACCACACGAGAGTGAACATAGGTTTCATTCCCAGTCTTTCACTTCCCATTTCTTACATTTTGCCTTTTTGCTGCTGCTGTCTTAGGTGAGGCTACGTTGTACTTTGTAAACGCACAACACGGAGACGCTCAGACTGTTTGAACACTGCGTTAGGTTCAGCTGCTGTACACTGTTTCTCTGATCTTTTATGTTCTGAGCAGATGTCTTTCATTAATTTATGGATTTATCATCTTTTCTTTCTCTCCTTTTTTTTCCCCCTTTCCTTTCCTTTCCTTTTTTTTTTTTTTTTTTTCCCCCCTTTCTTTCTTTTTCCTTCTTTCCCTCAAAGGAAAGTTATTGTCTATTTTGCATTACCCATAGAATTGAATGTCATCTGTCTTCACAAAGCTATAGCTAAGAGAATTGAGGCAAGCCACATGAGCTGCTGGGACAGAGCTTGTTTGCGTTCCATTCGGCACCCCTCCTCCCTTTACCTCCTTAATATTTATTTGTGCTCGTTTTCTTTCCTGGCCTTGAATGGGGCTTAGCTCGTGTTCAGTACAGCTGTATGTTTACTGAATCTATTTCATCATGAGTCATTGTGCGTGTGTAAGTATCCTGGAAACAGCTAGTGCTTTCTTGGAAGAACAGTTGCTTTTCAGCCCAAGCACTTAAAAAGGAAATTAAGCAATTGGTCAGTTCAGTTTTTTTCTGAAATAGCAATGGGTTAGCTAATTCTTAGCTCTTAGGTCTATCATTAACTATTTTTTGATAGTTTATTACAGATCATATCTTTTATCACAGTAAAGCGTTAACCTTAGGATCAAGATACAAAGATTTGTTGCATTATTGATATTGCTTTAAGACTACCAACTGCTTAAGAACAAGTATAATTTTAATAAAAAATGGATTTCTTGGAATTTGAGTCTTAGAACATCTTTTAATACATATTTCATTCAATATCAATATCCTCTGGCATTATGGCAGAAAATATTTAAAAATCCTAAATGCAAATTAAATCAGGAAAAAGGAATCAAAATACTTAGACAATTGTCTAATATGCTTAAATCCAACAAATATGAGCACTTTTTTGGAAAGTTTAAGTACATCTTTTAGCTTCCATTGAAAGATGCTATATGCTAAACATGATATTAACGTGTTGTCAGCATCAGAGGAATTGCAAATTAAGGAGACTTAGGTTTTTTTGGTTTTTTTACTTTTACTTATTGAAGTTCACCTCCAACCGCCCACTTCCCTTCAACAATCTCATAGCAAAAAGGATTTCTGGTGTAGAACTTTTGGTTTGTCTAAAACTCTTATCACTAAGCAATAGGTGACAGCTTGCTACTATTATTTCACTTACGTATTTTGACAGATGGCACTGCAGAGTGTAATGCTCTTTTAGACTTCTCTATCAGTCTAATGGAGGTAACTGGAGGTTCTTTCAACTCTTCTCTTGGCACAAGAAGTATGTCAGTCATAAATTATCTTCTTTGTAATCATTAAGCATCTAAAACAAAATGCAAGTTCAGCTGAGCCGTTTTCCATGTACTTCCAGAAAATAAGAGGTTTTTCAGCTAATATTATCAATGGCTTTTTTTAAATGCCACATTTTTCAATTTAAAAATGAATCTTCTTATTTTGCAACTGAATAAATGAGGAGGTTTCAGTAGCTTTCACTAATTAGAGCAAAGGGTATTCTCTTGAAAGAGCTAGCTAATAATCAGTAGCCCGCTGGTATAAATTTGTCTGAATTTCCCATATCGAGACCCGGAATGGGATGTTCTGTGCTGATGTGTTCCCGGCCGTAAGGTGGAGGCACCTTGGCTGCAGTGTATCTGTGAACTTGTTTGACCTTCCCCCCGCCATAAGGTGTGAAATGGGTGAATTTTTCAACAATTGTGTTTAGGAGAAACAGTCCTTAGAGAAGCTTCTGGGAAGAACCCTTAATTGACCTTGGGGGGGGGGGGGCACGTTGATTTTCTCCACGTGCATCTTCATTTCTGATAAATTATAAAGCCATTAATTTGCTGAGGAAATGGCAGGGCCAGCCTGCGGCACAGATGTGACCAGAGCTGTCCTAGCACACAGTACACAAAAGAGAGCCAAGAAGCTGGGAGAAAATCAGAAAGCCTAGATTGTTATGGTTAGCTTCACATTCCCTTGGGAACTGTTTTAGTTGCTTCTGTTTACAGATCTAAAAGGTAATGATGTTTCCAGGATAAATAGGCTGCCTTACAGGGTAAGTGGCCATTTATTGATCCGCTAGCCCACATTTATTGATTGGTTAGCCCCAAATACAGCCTCGTTCTCCGAGGAGTTAGCTGTGTAAATCAGAACAAGACGAGTTTGTTGTGGGGGGATTGAAGGGCAGAGGGGGCTCTGCCTTTTAGAAATTTTGCTTTCATTTGGAGGGCGGCAATTGAAGCAAAGCAATAACGGGATTAGGGACTAACTCAAGATGTTAAAATTTATTGATGCTAATGAAGCAGGTAAAATGTACTGCCAGTGTGAAGCACTGTTCAAAATGATAAAGCACCTCCGATTGTTTCGCGTGCATTAGCTTTATTTAGTATAAGCTGCACAACACTGGGAGAAAATAAACTTTAGCTGTAATTGCAAAGGAGAGGGAGAAAAAGCTTGTGATAAGTTTTCTGCAGCACATGCTTCGTGCATTTGTTTCTGTAGCAACAAGTGCACGTACATATGGTACACAAGCCCTAAACTTGCAAAATTCCTGAGACCCAGCACCAGAACTTGAACACTGCAAAATACAGTGTTCAAGTTACCTTTCCTCACATACCTCACTAAGCTATTTTACAGAAAATAGCAGTGCAGCAGTTTAAATGTTAATAATTCTCATGTAATCTCAGAGTCTGCAGAATATTTAAGGGGGCACTTTTCCAGCTCTGTATGTTCGGAAACCGCTAGCTTTTTCAAGAAAAGCATTTTCCTTCACTAATTCAATCCTACATGCAGGAAGGCTTGTCACCGAATCACTTGAAAAAGGCCAAGCTCATGTTCTTTTACACCCGGTACCCAAGTTCCAATATGCTGAAAACCTACTTCTCAGACGTAAAGGTAAGAAAATCTCTCTCTCTTTTTTTTTTTCCTTCTATGTGCTATATTTGAGCATGAGAAAGTATCGTGTTATCGTATTAGGRATTAATAACAATTATTTCTGGGTACACAAAGGTTCCTGCTAACTTTATTCATTTGTTCTTCCTGTTGAGATGTACCCTGCTTTGCCTAGCTGAGGAAAGGGGAGGATGGAGGATTTTAATTTAAAAACAAAAAATCTTTCAAGTTTCAGAGCAAAATAAGAATAATTATTACAGTAAATAAAACAGTTTTCATTTTACATATCCTACTAAAAAATAGATTTCTGTGGTGGTAGAAATGTACTTCCAAGAACATTTTGGAGCAGCTCTCAAGTGCTCCCTTATTGTTTCATTTCGGTTGGTTTCCTCATATTTGTGCTTACATAAGCACAGTGTAGAATCCCTTTCTTTCTGTCAAAAAGAAACAGTACATTGAAATTCTCCATGCAGAAGCTGCTTAAAAACAAAAGTGATGATTGTCTCTTATTTACAACTTAATTTGTTGYTGATGCAGAGTACACTGAGCATAAGGAGGATGAATAAAGTGACAGATTCAGGCCACATTATTCAAATGAGGATATGAAAGCTGTCGACATACAGCTGCATCCTCCCTCATTCTACAGAATATTAGGACMTCCTGATTTTTTTCTAAAAGTAATTGTTCCTTCACATCAACTTGATTTTGTGCTAATCATCTAAGTTTTTTTTTAAAAAAAAACATAGATTGGGTTTTAATGATTATAATGGTGTACATGGTGTCATTATCTAAGTAACTTTATAAACATTACATTAGCTTAAATTAGTTTGTTACACTTTCCCCTCCTCAACAAATTACACAAATCCTTCTTTTAATCACTTTCAAGTTACGTTTTTTTTCAGTCTTGTTGGAAGATAATCCCACAGGTTTGTGAACTTGGCCCAGATTTTGTTGATCAGTTCTCTTTGCTTAGATTGTTGGCAGTTTTTCCCGTTATTTTTCATGCCGTGTTGCATGCACATGTATGTCTGAGTGCATTTCTGCCCTCGGCAGCCATGCCCTTGGAGGTTCCTCTTATTCAATGCCATGCATTGAGCGGGTGGTGACAGCATTTATAGAAAGGAGGGGGGAAGCAATACAGGCACTTCCTAGACTAAATGGCCGGTCAAGAATCATTAAGCACAAAAAAAGCTGTGAATCGCACAGCGGGCCAAGTGAAGGGTTTGCTCTCAGAGTGGTTCCACCTGGAATGGAAAAATCGGAGGGAACGTTTCAAGCGACGCTGCACCGATAAGCCGCTGGAGCCAGATGTAGCGTTGGCAGCGTGCTGCTCGGGAGGGTCCTGTAGTGGTGCTATCATGTGTCCTCTCCAGTAAATGTTAACATAGGCAGTTATACAGAGATGGGTGTTTTTTTCCTGTTATTGCTTCTCTTTTTCTCTTTTAAAGAAAATACGTGCTTGTGTTTGCACGCGGTGACATTGTCCTCTGACAGAGTTACAGTAATATGTAKTATTTTGTTTTTGTGCCACCTTATATTTATATAGCACCGGAAGAGGCCCCAAAGTACTTTACAAACTCCCTATGTAGGCAGGGGTCATTCACCCAAAATGCAATGCAATGCAGCCACCTCCCACGCAAATGCTGCTCAGGGCYGGCAACATCACAGAACCAGGGGTGTAAATATTAGATATGTTCATCTTTTCTTGGGGTTTTCCATACCCCTAAATGCTTCAAAGTGTTTAGTACGTATGACATTTCTTGGGCCAAATGGTGCTCCCCCTGTTGCCCACATGCAGACCCTTTAGCTTCACTGCTCCTACTTATGAAAGTGAAATAATGTAATTTTGCTTCAGTGAAGGCAGAATGTCCTTGTGGTTTAAGCAGGTGTTTCCGACCAGGAACGATGGGGACTGCTGCTGGCCGTGGGAACACTCTCATCCATGAGTTTAAAACACAAATGTAAATAGGTACCTTAATGAGACATTTCCATGTGCTGTATTGGCCAAATGTTTGGCTCTGAAGTTTGTGGATATATTAATAAAGATGTATGCATAACATGTAGTACTTGAAGCAGTGGTATTTAATTTCATTACTAATTGCCCTTAAAAATTAAAAGAAACTGTATTAACGCAGTGATTTATTTCAGAAATTTAAATATGAGAATAAAGCTTGGGAACAATTTAAATATCAGAGCCTGGCCCTCAGGGAAAGTAAATGTGTGTAGCTGTGTTAAAACCAAGGAAGCTATGCTGATTTACACCAATTAAAAACTGGTACTTTTCTTCTTTCCTCCCCCTGCCCCAAGATGGCAATAGCCCCAAAATATTGTGGCAAAACTGTTAAGATCTGGGGTGCTGCAAAATTCTGTAAATTTTTAAGTGAGAACTAAATCATACAGGTTTGTTTATTACTATTTTTTTTTGAAAAAATATTTCCATTTTCTTAGCTATCTGCAAGAAATGGAAGGTGAAGAACAATTGCAGACAGTCCCGATTTAGTGTGGTGAAAAATTATCCTCCATCATAGTCGTCATGACTATGGACACAACAACTGAAGAACACCTCTAATTAACTATTTCCCTTAGATAGCAAAAG
>NW_020451082.1:467548-482548 GCF_003343035.1 Apteryx rowi
TGTAGTATCATTGCCCTTTAGTTATTTGCCCCAGAATTTTTTGGCCATATATATTTTCCCCTCATCCAAAATACTTGCATAATCTGCCTGCTGCTTCTTCCATCCCCCCCCTCAGCACTAGAAACACTGAAATTGGAGTTTGAAGGGTGGAGGGGAAGGGAGGAAAGAATGCTTTTTAACAGAAATGGGGCTGGGGGGAAGGAATGTCAGTGCTCTTATCCTTCTTACTGTTTAAATTTAACAGTTCAACAGATGCATTACCTCTCAGCTCATCAAGTGGTTTAGCAATTTCCGTGAGTTTTACTACATTCAGATGGAGAAGTATGCACGGCAAGCCATCAACGACGGGGTCACAAGCACTGAGGAGCTGTCTATAACCAGAGACTGTGAGCTCTACAGGGCCCTGAACATGCACTACAATAAAGCAAATGATTTTGAGGTAGGCACTGATCTTTGTTTCTGTGTGCGTGAGCAGCTCTGTAGTTCGGGCAACGTTTAAAATAATGTACCTTTTCATCGTCTTAGTGACCGGTGGAATCTGTGCGTTCCACATCTCTGAATGACGCTAATTAATCTTTTTAGCTATGGTAGTTGGAGTCTTAAGCCTAGCTAGGACTTGACAAGAGATAAAAGTTTTCACTTTTTTGGTAAGTTTCTTAACTTCAACTTTTTGAAGTTTCCATTAGAAAGGACCRTAGCAAAGAAGTCATTTCATGGCTCTGTAAAGCTCCATGATTGTGTGACCAGATGCTTACAGTACCTTTCTCTGCATTCCTTCATTTGATTTACAGAACTGAAATGCATTTGCTTTGTCAAACTGCAGGATGAAACGACTACTAGAAGTAAATGCTCCCTGTTTTCTGTTGTAACGGGTTCGTGGCTTTGATTAAGATTCTTGTTTACAGGCCAACTGGTAGCTCAGCAGACTATTGTTATCRTTAACATGCTGAGCCCCGGTGATGCCACGGGAGAGTGTGTCTCAGTGCTGAGGATGGCATTTTGCATTGTTCAGGTAGTCAGATGTAATGATGCATTCGAAAAGGGGGGGTGTGAGGGGGAGGCTTGAGGAATCCCATCTCTTGGTGAAGTATAGTGGGACAGTGGCAGTGTTGTTATTATTTTCTGTGTGTGTCGGTGTGCACCTTTCACTTGCTGTGAAGTAGCATAGCGAGCCCAGTCCTGTAGCGAAAGTGACATTTGTCAGCACAAGGAGGGTGGTTTCCTGCCCAAAATCCGTCCGGGGAAGTTTTAGCAGYGCTCACTGCGCTCAGATAATGTTCAGATAATGCAAAAAAGTCTCTAAGCAAAGACTTTGTCAGCTCATTTCCCATCTTCTGGGCATGCAGCATTTTCTAGGAGAATGGCTGTACGAAAAAGACAGATGAAGAAAGAGGGGAGAAGAGGATGTTCCCTGAGGGATTTACCATTCATTGTGTCTGACAACGATATCTAGACTTAATGTGTGGTGTGCCGTAGCAGCCCCAGGCCCTTGCGAGGGATCAAGGCCCTGTTGTGTACTTTCACACACGCGAGTTAGGAGAGTCCCTGCCCCTGGGAGGTAACTCTAAGTATATGGTGAGAAACAATAGGTAGATACAGGAAAAGAAAGGGAAATACACAAGGAGATAAGCATTGCTAACTTTTTTCTGTCAAAATGAATTTACTTTCCCTGAAACTTTTTTTTTTTTAATTAAACTTTTTTCTGTTTGCAGAAGATAGGTTGAAATGTTCTTTGCTCTCAAAAATTCTAGCATCCCTAATGATTTGGGACACTTATTACTCCTTTTCAGAATGTTAGTTGCAATGTTAATGTAAATGAATTACTTCAGTGAAGAAATGTGGGGAACATACAGGTATTTTCAAGTAAGTTAGAAAATGTAAGTCTCAGATGTTTAGCACTGCTAGTGATTGCAGTCTCCTCAGCAAAGCAGTCTGGTAACTGTTAGAAAAGGAGTCCCTTGCTGCTTTCCCCATGTATGAAGGAAAAGCCTTTCAAATGTGTGTACATATATATATGCTATAAATGTCTATATGCTAATATATACATATATAAATAGCTATGATTTTCAAATTCTTTCACACAGCCTTTCTTGTGTTATCTAGTGTAATGAGAATTTCCTAGAGCTTTAAATCTTATTTTTGCACTGAAGATCCATCAGTTAAGAGATCATTAAACTGTACGGTACGGTTTTTAATGTAGCCAATGTAACTTTTCCCGATAAATGCCCAGCCCCACCCCCACAAGCTGGAAAGCAAAAATGATGAGTACTGTAATGTTGAAATTGGATCCAAAGGGATTTAGCAAACTGAGCATTTGCCATATTTAGTGTCATCAAAGTTCCTTCCCCTYATACTTCAGTGATGCATTGCTGATCTTCTGATTAGTCTGATGTGCTGTTTCTCTTAAATCACCTACGCTACTATTCCTAAGCACTCCTCCTTTATCTCTTGTTGAGCAAAATTCATGCATATATTTTAATACTCCTAAATTGACTATTAAGAAAATGGGATAAAGCTAAAATGTGCATTTGGTCCATATCAGGCTGTGCCACTGATCTGCTCAGGAAACTGTGATACTCTGTTCCTTTCCTAGTGTATTGGAACTGACAGCTTTTAGCAAAGTCGAATAAGATGTTTAACAAACTACATGTCCTATCATTTTTAGCTTTGCCGTTGTACCCTTGTGGCTGTGAGCCAGAGATAGATACAACACCTCCTTCAGCATGAAGCGACTTTGCATGTGTGTGTGTGCACGTGTGTGTATGTGCGTGTAGTTGGTTCCCTGTGTCTTTCTTTTGCTGTAAGGTCAGCTGAAAAAACCTGTGCTGAGTGTAGCTGCACAGAACAAGCAATTTGAAACTGTTTTTCCTAAGGGGAGAGGGAGACAAAAGTATTTTTTTTGCAAAAGGTGAAGATGCTTCTCTATTCTGGGACAGTTCTTTCAGGGAGGGAGAAGGTGGGTTATATCCTGGTGAGTGCAAGCCGCAAATGTCAGTGTCCCAGCACAAATGCCGAAGCTGGTCGGAAAGAGAGGACAGCTTGCTGTGCCACTT
This sequence comes from Apteryx rowi, assembly GCF_003343035.1. Taxonomy (NCBI): domain Eukaryota; kingdom Metazoa; phylum Chordata; class Aves; order Apterygiformes; family Apterygidae; genus Apteryx; species Apteryx rowi. The sequence goes on from NW_020451082.1 coordinate 470,602, forward strand.
GATATCTGTCTCATCTGTGGTGTTGCCATAAGCTTTTGAATGTCAGCTGCAATAATTAAAGTCAGGTATTGTTGCTATGCATAAAAAGAGGRAAAAAAAATCCCAAACCATTTCTTAACTGTCTTTCAAAATCCATCCTAATAGAGATCATCAGAGCTCACAGTTGCGAGTGTGACAGGATGTTTTCAAGCAAGGGAGACACCAAGCTGTGAGTTAAAATAAAAATATGGTTAAAAACCATAAATAAGATTTTTTTATTTTTATTTACTTACAACAAGCAAAAGAAATTGGCCTGAGGACAATACCTGGATTTTAGCCTTGCTTTGGCTCGCACTCCTCTACCATTCTTGCTCCCTGGCATTTTTTTTCATTATCCTCGTTCTCCATGTATTAGTGATTCTCTGCAAGATGCTGCGTTCTGTTTCTTGTGGGCATTTAAAGGCTCGTTCCTAGTTCTGAAGTCTCAGGGTCCCTCCCTCTGTCCTGGGGGTTTTGCTTGATGCCCTCCCACCTACTCCTTACATTTGCCATGCTCCTGTGCGTAGCGAGCAAATAAGCACCAAAGTGAGCGGCTGCACACACCATCTTTCTGCGCTCAGCCTGCCTGCTGTTTCACAGGAACTCACCCGATTTCGCAGACGTAGTTACTGAGATTGATCACAATAGTGAAACGTCTGCCAAGCTGCATTATTTTCACAAATAGACGGTACGCAGTTTTGGTACTGTGAGGCCTGACGCGATGATTGCCTCTTTTCATAGCACTAGTTATGGCACGTGCCATTGTTTAGTGTGGGGAGAAAACAATTTTTAAGAAGTTTGCTCTATTTTTGGCAGGAGAAGACCGTAACCCTGTGGAAAAACTTAATTAAGACCAGTTGTACTCAAATCTTAGCAGAATGTTTAACTTAAGGCACTTTGAATTAGTCCCACAAAAATCAATGAGATTATGTAAAACAATTCAAATAACACCACCTATAAACTCCAAATAATAACTCGGTCATGTAAGCGACCTACAAACACTTGACAGGAATGCTGGCTGCCAAAATTTTTAGAAGTGATGATGTTTTTAGACTGATTCCATTTTGGAATGCTCAACTGGAGGTCTGTTAATAAGAGCCACTTTGTCAGTAAGTCCTCGATGGTCCATTCCCTGAAGATGAAGTGTGCCCAACAGTGCATCCAAAAATTAAGACATCCTAAATTATGGCCTTTGAAAATTCTGGGCACTCGTGTGCTTATTCTAGGAACCCCTATTCTTCGCTAGTTTCATCTGCAGGATTCATCTTGAACTCAATTGGTGTTCATCAAAGGAGAATTAGAGCCTTTGAACCTGCTTATTTAAACTAAGGCCACTTAACATGTTTTTGTGATATATAGGAACTGTAAAGTAGAATTTATAACCACTCTAAAATTGCTTTATACAATGAGAGCAGTGTTCAGTGGCCTTAACAGAAGTGAAAATCAAGTGAATAATTTGCTAAGTTCCATCTCAGAGATAGTAGGTTCAGCCTGTGCAAAATGTTCTGCTGTGGCAGTCTGTGCTCTTTTCATGGTACCGGAAGCAGGTACAGTCTAGTGGGACAGTTGTTTATTTTAGTATTATATTCCCTGCCTTTTTTTCTTGGGCTGTATACTTCCTCGTTCAAGGGCTTTATTGTTACAGTGTTTCAATGTTGTTCTCAGCCTTCTTAAAGAAAAAGTTGGGTTGTCTTATGGTCTGCAGCAAGGAAAATGAAACTGATTTTGCAATTTGAGAATAGCAAACACAGGTGAAAAGATGCCTTGCTGTCATCATTCTGCTAAAGGAAAAACTGAAACATATATGCCTGGGTGGAATTTCTTTTTCACTTAAAAATCTTGGTTGCAAGAAATGTAATTGATGCCCTCAGGCATATTCTGTCTTTTGTTTTCTAAAAATTTTGAAGATACTCTCTTGTGAAAGAGCAAAGCTTTCCTTGAAAACTACACAGGAAATGAACCTGATTTGTAAATCAAGTAACAAAATCCACAGCTTTCAGGAGAAGGTTCATGCATTGCATGTCTCAATTAATGCTTGTTAATCAGTTTTTGCAGTTAGTTGAACTGCAGGTTGTAGTTTGAAGCTGTTAGAGAGAGAATCACAAGTGGAATACTGCTGCAAAACTACACTTGGTTTTTATGTTTGTGTCCTTTGGATTCAAGGTGTTTGTATAATGAAGTTGGCACATTGATATATGATCTATTTTTTAATGTCATTACAATTTTAGTTCCCTCTGTCTTTTTGTCATTGGGTTACATTTAAGCACAGCAAGATCAACTTTAAACTTCCTTACTCAACAGCTTTATTAGTTATAACGTACCATGACCTTTCTCAACATTCTTAAAGAAAAAGATACAGTGTAATGTCACTTTACTTTGCTTATTGTTCTTTGTTGTGGTGAACAAAGCATTTTCTACAGTGGCTATAGCACATAATTATACAGCTTTCAATAGCGGTGTCTTGGCACATATCAAAGTTCAGAAGAGCCTTTAGAAAAAAAAAGATGTTTTGTGGCAGCCTAGGGAGGGTCTCATCTTTCCTTCAGAAAATAGTTCAAGGCTCTTCTGTCAGGCTTCCCTACTTAGAGCTTTTTCTCCTCCTGCTTCATAAAGTTTAAAGGGGATTCAGTGGAGTTCTATGATCTATTTCCTTTGAAAGATTGTTCCTTTGCACAGAGAAGTCCTTTGACTTCAAGAGTTCACAGATTCATGTCTTTAGGTATCATATGTCTGACCTTATCAGTTACTCTATTTAATGTAGGAGAAAAAGTCTCAACTCTTTGTGTTTGTCTGTTTTGCCTCTGTGAAATGATTTGGTGAAAAGACCATCCTTTTTAACACACCACTGAGAGGCCGTTTCTGACTGTAACCTACCCTGTGGCTCTTCTTAAAAAAAAAAAAAAAAAAAAAAAAAAATTGTCCTTGTGTTTTGTGTATGGATGATTTCACAGTGAGAATAGAATTATACAAGGACAGGCACACATAAAAAAATCTTTTGCTCTTTTTTCCTAAATGATCTATTGGCTATTTTGGTGGCTGCTACTCTGGTTCCCCAACAGGCACGACCATTTAACAAACACAGAGATAGCGGCTGGAGTGCTGGGCCAGCAGTAGGTTTTCCCTTGCTTCGACCTACCCCAAAGGCCTTCATAATTAATTGTCCTTCAGAGATGAGGAAAGTTCAGAGACAGTGTGTGTAGCGATGTCTATTGTCTGACATTCAGTTCTCCTTCCCTCAGCTCTTTTTCTTCATTCCACAAAGGGTTATCAATAGGAGCAGAGAGCAAGCTCTCTTCTAACAGCTGCTGGTGGTGGCTGTAGCTTTCTGTGGAACGGATCATTGTGTGCAGCCATCTATGGATTAAATGGCCAGAAAAGTTCTAACAACCTTTTTTCATCTGGGCTACACAGATCTATTTAGCTAATTTAAAACTTTCTCAGAACTCCTTCTCTTTCATCCAGGAAAAATAAATTAAAATAATTCTATAATCATTAAAAATTCCTGCAATGAAACTTTGGTAAATAAATGAAAAATTCGATCTGTAAGCTTTCGTCAGAGCACACCCAAATAAGSATTGGTTTGTCTGTTGGTTTCTTTGAGAGGAAGCAAGGTGCATAATAGAAAAAGCATAAAAGGAAACATTGGTATAAGCTTTAACAGAAACAAACACTTGCCCAATTTAAAAAACTGCCACATTTCATACAGCCTCTGCTCATAACATCAAAGTGCAAAGAAGCTGGAGTTTGCTAAACAGATTATTAATATTGTTGTGCCTTCTGTGATTAATTTAGAATCCTCTGTGGCGTAATTATTAAACTTCATATACAACAGAACAAAATTATATACATGCTTCCTTGTTTTCCCTGATAATATGCTAAACAAAGATATGGTGCAGTTAGTAGATATGCAAGAAGTATAGTCAAATTAGGGCTGTTTATTAACAATCATTATGTTACTGCTCCAATTAATTGGGCGAAGCCAAAAAAGACAAATACAATCATTCTTCCACTGAACGGTTTAACTAGCAAATTAGGGAGGTTTTAGTGATTTTTTTTTTAAATCTTAAAAAAAAAAAAAAGAAACCTCCACTCCCGACCTTTACCTGTATTCTTCATAGATACATCACTTTGAAATGAAAAGGAATAATCATATAAAACATTTTCTGGGCTCCATCTCRCTTCCTTAATGTTAAGAAGGACTGGAACAACAATCAGGATCAATTATTGTACTGATTAAGTTGTTATGCCTGGCATTTTGAAGCAGGTTTTCTGTATTTAAGAAGAAATTACATACAAAGTAGATGCAGCTAATACAGTAATGCAAAAAAAAAGATCATAAAAAATTAAAGTTATTCTTATGAATCTTTCATTAGAAGCAATGAAAAGGGACACTGCTGAAGCCAAGTGCTTTGTTCTTCTGAGCTCCTCTGGTAGGGCCTGATCCTGCAAACAATTACATACTTGAGTGTTCCTTCTGTGCGAGTCCTGTTGGCGCCTTGAATATATCTCCTCCTCTGCCACAGTTTTGCCGGTTAGGCCCGTGGATTACTATTAGTGTTGTTTTACTTTATCAAACAGATGTTCCCTCTAAAAATTGACCCCTCTAAAAAGTCATGTAAAAAAATATACCACAAAATCACAGAGCTGTACTGAGACAAACACTTGCTTTTATGCAGGAAGAGCTGTTGTTAAATGATTTAAGGCTACTCAGAGCTTTTCAGATTACTCCCCACCGCAAATAACATGTTAAGTACTAAATTGCCCTAAGCGGTGTTTTATTACTGATCAATAAAATACTAATCTTGTCTTTTAGCATAGAAAAATATTTTAGTGGGATTTTTCCTAGTTTAGTTCATGAATAGCAGTAAACCAGAAAACACAACCCCCCAAAAAGCAAAATCTGTCCTTGGTTGTTTCTAATTTTGCTTTGGGGTAATTCTAGGATTGTTCCAGCTGAATAGTACAGGGTTTCTGTGCATGCGCGTGTGTGTGCAGTGGTGTGGTGTGTTTTGCTTTGAGTTTTTTTTACAATTATTTACTGGTCCTTATCCTTATTGCACCATCCTCCTCTAAAACAAAACAACCCCCTTCCAGAAACCCCCCAACAAAAACAAAACAAAACTTGGCAAACTCTTCTGACTCCTACTGCCATTTCATTTTGCATTCARCAAGGGGTGGTGGGAATTGAAACGTCAACTGGAGATTGAGAAAAGCACCAATTTATAGTGTGTTAGCCTTGCACAATTCAAGATTTCTTTTGCTAGCTGCACACATTATACCCAACATCTCGCCATTCTCTTGTGGCAGTTGTGAGGAATGGCTATTCCTTCCCGTGTGTGTACTACAGGCCTCTAAAGACTCTTATTTATTCTCTCCCATGTCACCTTGTGTACAGTCTGGTCTGTGACACTGATGGTGATTATGTCATTATTTTGCTCTGGGGGCTTTGGCACATCTGCAGAGCTGATGCACATCTTCTTTGTTACGCTGGCATACGTCCCATATCGCAAATGCTTCATTAGCCTTACTGCCTGCCTCCTTGCCAGACAAGAATACCCAAATCCAAGCTTCTTTTTGCTCTGTTCTTTTGTGTCTGTGATGAGCCTTTATTCATCTTCCTAGTTCTTCCCTGTTTTCTATTTTTCTGTGTAAAACTGATTTCCAGATGTCCATCGTTCTCCAAAAAAAATCCTAGATGAGGAGTGAGAAGCAAGGTGAATTTTAACCCATGTTAGCCCAGTCTTTTCTCTCATAAGCTTAAATGCTTTTTCTTTCATCCTGCATAGAAAGAGTTCCTTAGGCTAGCCAGTTACAATGAGTAGGAACATTTTAAAACTTGGTGTTTGCAAAAAAAATACCCAAAACAAAAAACAAAAACAAAAAAAAGCCCAAACCAGTGAATTCTCTCATCCATTTAGTGCACATGTTTCTTTCAGACTTTCTTCATTTCTTTTAGATGATATAGCTAAATTTTTCATTCAGAACTTTTGGAAAGCAGCAGTGTCTCGTGAATGAGAAGGGTGTTTTCTGAGCAAGACCTAATTGATTGAAAATTCTCATATGCAGTGTGTTCTTACTTCTTTTTCACATTAGAATATGTGAAACATTCTGTACTGTGAAAATTCAGGAAAAATTTTTGATCTTCTAAACTTTATCTAGCTGTTCTACATACGTATCATACCAGAGAGATCTAAACTAGTGGGTTAGCTGCTAGCTTTGTAAGAATTTTCTCTCCACACCTCACTACATGCTTGTTTTACATGACGCTGAACTAAATTTGGGGCCAGATTCTCAGGTTCTGGTGTGAGAGAACTAGTGCTGTCTTTTGTTGTATTATTATACAGTCAAGTGTGTGAATATTTGTTGAATATTAATTGAAAAAAAATATTTGTTTGTTTTAAAAAGAAAAATTGAACGAAGACCTGGGTTTGGAGCCACATAGCACATAATTATAATGTGTATAGGTTTGGGGTAGAGGCGACATTGTTTTTATTTTTATAAGGCTATCTTGCCAGTCTCTACTGACTTCAGTAGAAGTCATATAGAAAGGATTGCCCATCCTTTAAGACTTTGAGTAGGTCACCTTTAAGCAAAACACTCTTTTCTTGATATTTTCAAAACATTTTAAAATACCGAGAGTCGGACTCTGATAATGTGGCTTAGCTAATTTTCATAACATTTGGAAACCACACGAGGGACTTAGCAGCGTCATTGTCTGTGTTGGTGCAGCTCTCTAATGCAGCTTTCTGGAGTTCTGCCCTTTTTTACAACAGGTATCACTGGGGAGGAAAAGCAGGGGCCGCACAAGTTTACCAAGGGGCTTTCTCACTTTAGCTTAGAGCACAACAGTAACATTATTTTGAATGATACTTAAATCTATGGGGCAAAATTCTGTCAATTTGCAAGATGAGTCTCAGCTGTAAAGGCCTCCTGTTGAGACCATGAGGAAGTAATGGTGGGGCAGAACTACTGCAGAGACATCCGTGAAGGTTAAGTCAAGAGATATCGTTCAGTCCAACAGCAAGAGAGTCCTTAGCAGAGCACTGGATCGATTTCCATATTTACATGGACCCCATCACCGGCAGTACTAGAGTATTGCCACATTTTCTAGTGCAGAAAAAGAACCCAGTGTCTCCCTGACCTGTAAAAGCAAAAGTGTGGGAGGTGGAGGGAGAGAAGGACTGCCAGAGGAGCCGGCTGAGGGTAATCAGYATGTTGGAGTTGAATTCTCCCTGTAGTCCTGGAAGGGGCAAGGTTCATCGTTCTTATCTGCAGCGGTGAAGTTACGCAGTCTAGTTCTGCCTCATTTCAGTGTACCACCTGAGGGACTCGCGAACTGCCCTCCAGAGGGGGATGGTTTCAAGGCTCTGGTGGAAATGTGCTATCAGAAGAAAACATGGCCAGGTAGTAGCCCAGACCACTGAAAGAGTTTAAATGTCAAAGATGTGGCCTTGAACTTGCTTCTGTAGTTAATGGAGAGCCTACACTGAGAGTAGCAGACCAGAGTGGCATGAACTCTGTTGCTAAGCAGAAAGACAGCTGCATTGATTGGGACTTTCGGGGAAGTGGTGACATAGACACATAAATGCATTTAAAGCAGTAGTCTTCAGAAACTTTTTAGAGGAGAGAAGGGAAGTCAACACTGAAGGGAAGAAATGCTCTTTAACTGCCAAATATCAATGTTCAGGGAGAAGCTGAAATGACTTATCTCATGCAGCTGAGGAGGGGGCTGGCTCCATCAGATGAGGCCCAGCCTCAAGCTTATCTCATCCAGCACAGTCTGGAATTGCACCGTTTCCTTCTGCAAGGGATAAAGAGGAATCAAACAAGAGGCAGCTCAGTCCAGTAGGACCGAAGATATCTTCTTACCTCACAGGCTTGCAAGGCTCACCAGTCACAGGGATGTCCCACACTGAGGTTTATAACGGAAGTTTGACCAGCCACACTGTTCAGGGTGGAGTGGATGGAGCAGCTTATGCCACCACAATGGGCTCTGGCTGCCCAGAGATGCTTGGTTATGTTGGGAGGAGGTTCATCAGAGTTAATCAGTGGGCAGCCTGGGATGGGATTCGCAATGCCCTCATGCACAACCATGCACAGTTTCCTTCCCCTGCCCCTACCCTCTGTGATGGCAAAGAGGAAAGGAGGTATCGTGATGCCACAGGGCATGCTTACTACCTTCATACCACCCCCAAAAGGACTCCAGTGACTGGCTATTTCCCTGCCAGACTGATTAAACACCACCTGCTTCCCATCCCTCTCCTCTACCTCACTCCTCACTCCCCCCTCCCCACCGCAACACACACAAATTGAATAAGGAAAAAACACTATATTAACAGTCAGAGCTTTTTAAGGGCCAGACACAGATGACAAGGGTGACTGCAATGCAGAGAGGTGGGAAGAGTGAACAAGAGCAAGCAACACCAATTACAAATGTTTACTCAGTGCTGTGAGATTTTATGTGTATATTATAAGAAGTACTTTAGATATATAAGCCTTTAATTGTTACTTCTACTATAGTGTTAACGGTTCATCTACAGGGCCAAGTTCTGCTGAACATTAAAAAAAATCACTATGCGCTATAAGCTGCACAAAACACTTCTCTTGTGTATCTGTGGTCTAACCAGCCGGTTCTGCCTGACCAGTTCTCTTAGGCATGGAAATAAAACAGAAGAGCAGGGGACTTACTGCTGGTGAAAGGGGTACCTGCTCCTCAAAGTCCAAGCTACACTCCTGGCCTTTCTGAGTAACATGGTGTATTCCTGTCTGGCTAATCTGTCCAGAAGCCTGTGCAATAACCTCTCCGCTGTTCCTGCAGCAGAGCCAGAATTGGGTGGTCATCCTCATACTCACTTTTCTGGACAGGTTTTTTGTGGGCGCCTCTATGTGGTACCTGCCAGAATTTGGCAGCAGGGTACGTAATGTGCCACTTGGCATCGTAGGCAGCCTCTTGGAGCAGATTGCGTTTCACCATGACGGAACTGACTTAAAGTTAGACTATCTTGCATGCATGAGTTTTATTTCTCCTTCAGTTTTTGAATGAGCCAGCTTCTTGGGTGTGACAGTAACTCCTCCTGTGATTCTTTCTTATATTCCCCAACACATACTAAATCCCCAACCATCATAAGCCGCAGGAACCTTAGTGATTTTTCCATACTGCAGCAGTGCCATTGGCAATGCAGAGCGTTAAGGGCAATCAGAGTTTCCATTAGAAGCCTCTACATCTCATGCAGTTCTAATTCATCAGGAAAGCAGAAAGGGAAACTTGATAATCATCTCGCCAGTAAAATGCTATTGATCATTTTTTAGGATGAGGAAAGGGGAGAACTGAATTTCAAGGTGCAAAAGTCAAAAGAAATTGTGAACAAAAAGTCTTTTTATTTAGTGTTAACATGCTCTGCACCAAATTCATACCAAGTTTTCTGCTTAAAAACAGGCACGTTAAGGTCATGGTGCTTGCACGTGTGTTTCAGTGATGCTCATGCTTTGAACCAAGGGCACAGCAGTCCCAGGACAGAGACCCTCCAGGGGTGTCGGCAAGGCAGCGAATCACATGCCACGGGATGCCTCTCTCCTACTACTGAGTGGGAAGTGAGTCCTGGCAGACCCAGTGGGACAGGACGGAGGGGAGTTTCAGCCTGGAAAAGCTGTGGAAGCGCTGTTGTGTGCATCCAGCTGGGGCGTGCGACGCTGCCTGCGCACTTGGTGCGCTGGCCATGTAGGGAGCCTGCAAAGTACTGTAGAATCTTTATTTGTGGAAAAGCTTAATTGAAATGCAAGTGATTAAATCTAATGTATCACGCAGTATCCATTTTCACTGCACTACTACTTTCACTTCCCTGATATTATCAGACCTCTCAGCAACCCCTCTGTCAATTTTTTTCCTTATAAGAGCCATGCTATTCTCTCTCCTTATTGTGAGCTTGGTGGAGGAGATAATAGTAAGCCAGCAGTAGATTACTAGTGCCCCAAACCCTACACAAGAGATGAGGGATCTGAGCTTCATCTCAAACAAACACTTTAAAATGCATTCTTAAATCATTTGAGGGGCAAGTGTTTTCCAGCTTTGTGTTTCAGTGGTAGCTTACAAAGAGTAAAAAAGCTCCAATGTAACAGTAAATGCAATAAGAAACCTCTTGTTTGCCTAATTTTTCGCTTTTGAGCTTGGCTTGGGCTGATGCTCTTTACTTTCCTAAATGCTAGGCTCAGCACTGTGTTGTTACTGCTGCCCCAAAAGAGTGGGCTGCTCTTCGTGTGACTCTGAGGCCTGTCACAGTGGTAGAGCAGACTGGACTGAACTGCCATCCAATTTCTTGTCCCTCTTTTTCTCCTTCCAAAAAATGTGTTTCTTAACTGCAGTGATATTTGTTCATCCCTACAGCAAGTGTTGTGAGACCAAACTCGAGGGCAGCAAACAGGCAGAGCGCAGTGGCACCAGAGAGCTGCTGTCGTGGTCAAGGGGATCAGTGCACGCATAGCAGCAGGCAAATTAACACCTCACTCTCTAGAAAGATGGTTGGGAGAAAAGTGTATTTACTGAAGTGTCCAACAGTTGAGGTATTTCTCATTTGTGTTTTTAAAATAAAAGCATCCTTTCCAACTATTTCCCTCTCCTCATAAGTGATAATGGAAGAGGCATTAGCCTTTCCATTGCCTGAGCCAACCTATTTTTTTCTAAGAGGTGTCCAGGATGTTCAGCCAATTGAGTGATCTAATTAGCTGAAAATTGTTAATTTCCTTTACCTTATAAAGCACCTAACACAGAAACTGTTAAATAATGTTAAGTGTCAGACTTAAACTGAGAACATTGGGCCATATGCTGCCATGGCTTTCGCGCCAAAAAGTGTAGCAACTTACTCCAAAACCTGCCTCCAAATTCTGTGTAGAAGCCAAAGCCTCCTGCTTGATATGCTGCCACACCAACTCGCAGCACAAAGATGGTCCCACGCAGCAGCTCGCCATGCTCAGGAAAAGAGTGTGTGTGTGCGTGTGCGCGTGTGTGCGTGTGTGTGTGTGTGTATGTGTGGGAAGGGAGGTGATGGTCTGGAAAAACGTGTGAGGAGCCAGGACACCAGGAAGGTGTTGCACACGCTGCCCTTCAGAACCCAAGAAAACCGGCTGTAGGGCAGTGCCAATCTGGCAGGGCTATCTTGGAAACAGCAGCAAATCCGTACCTGTAGCAACAAATTGTACAAGTCCCTGGACTGTAGAGGGCCAGTGGATAGATGGATCCTGTTCTGGCCATTCGTTCAAGGGGKGTCCCTGGCTCCGCCATATGGCTCCTTTCATCCTAGTAGGGGCCTCAAGCCCTCTGCAAGCCCAGGGATGCATGCAAGGGGAGGCTAGTCCCGATATCACCAGCCTCCCCTCAAGCCTCAGAAGGGGTTTGATGCCTCAYTGCATTACTTCTGGCTTGACCCCAGCACTGCCGTGATGCAGTGTCTTACGGGCAAGGAAAGACTGGAAGGGGGTTGCCCTCAGTAAGGTTTCCTACATAACGTCTTTTCTCTCATGGATATGGCAATCCGTGTTTAGGTGCAAGCTTGCCCCAACACCCCACAGGCTCAAGTCTTCCTCATGTGAGGAAGGGGCTCAAGGTGATGTACGTGGAGTTTCTGGAGCATCTATCATCTGTAAGAAGGTTGTGTTGTGGCTCAGAAACACACCTTTTATGATGGAACTCGTTCCTGTTGTCAGCTGAAGTCTGGTTCTTATCCTTGCTTTTGGGGGCAGGGGGTGTTTGTGCACATCTAGTTCATGCTTTGTGTTAGGTTTTCTCAGAAGAAATACTTCCCCTGAATCATCCTCTGTTATTACTGTACCTGTGCTGGTACGGACTGATATGTGCACACTTTAGAAATTGTTTGACTTGGAAGTACACATAGCAAGACTGCTCCCTCGACATCATTAGACTCGCTCTCCATCCTGG
>NW_020451082.1:487548-618408 GCF_003343035.1 Apteryx rowi
CATTTATTTTCAGGCTCTGGACTTCACTAGTATTTTTTTTTTTTTTTTAAGAAAAAAAACCTACACTGTACGGTCTCTTTCTAGAAAGGAAAGATGTTGGCCGGCATACTATCCTGTGGGGATTAATCACAGTGCTGTTCGCATTACAACACGTAAAGTAACATGTGTAATCCAGTTTGACATGAAAAATTACTAATAACATCCCAAAAGGAATGAGGTATGAATGGCTCTGATGCCTTAGGAGTAGCAAGGGTCTTTGGGAACTCGGCATTATGAGGAGGTCTCTGCAAAGCCCCCTCAGGGCTTACTTCGCTGCTATGTTTGTGAGCTGCTCTCTGCACGTTGTGCTACAGAGTTTGGAGGGGTCTGGCGCTGCAAATGGGACTCAGGTACAATGAAGTCAGACCTTAAAAGCTAATTCCTAGCCTAGAAGACAAGCCTACGTGTCTTCAAGGAGATGGGAGGCCTGGAAGCTAGTGGCTCCCGGGTTTCACACTTCATACTCTGTGGAAAAGCAGCATCTCCTATTTGGAAAACTTTCWTATGCGCAGATAGAAATTCAATGGCAAAGGCCAAACTTATAACCCAGATTGTCACTTCCATGCTAAAGTTGTCACAAGTGTAACTATGTAGGAAGAGGCAGGACTTTTTCCATCTGGACTTTATGCTTCTCATGGAGGTGCTTGTAATTGCCAGCCTCCTGTCTCCAGTGGCTTGGGAGGGAACAAAGGCATCAAATATTGCTCCCTTGAAGTGGACACCAAAATTGAAAGGTGTGAGCTTTCTTCCCAAGTGCAAAGGCAAAAAACAGCAGTTTTTTGCCCTTGTGAGCTGGCAGAAATGTGTACACCAGGAAGTGGTTATCTAATATATTTCTTGCTTTCTAGTACCATTTAGTTAATGACTCCTTACCTTCGATTGGCTCCAAGCAATACCAAATGCCATCAGCAGCAAATGAGTGGTTTGTTGAACTGCATGAACAGAAAAGTGCATCATTTTTTTTAGCAATGCAAGAAAGAGACAAGCATGGAATCTTTTATAGATACGCTAGTGCCCAAGTATGAGAGTGGTTATTTGAAGTTTTAAGTTATTTCTTTGAGCTGGAGTAACTGAAAGGCAATAGTTGTTTTCTTCCCTCATAATCATTGCTGCAATGGGATGTCTGGAAAAATGTTTTCTGTGTGGCCTGTTGACTAAAAATTTCCACAAAAGGCAACCTGTCTTTGGGAGGAGAGATGAATGTGTGGGGCCAGATTTCAATCTTAGAGTTACATAGGGAACTTCCACAAGCTTCAGAGCTTCTGGAAACAGAATTTGTCAGCTGACATCAAGGGGAGCTGATGACATGTTTAGCTGATGGCAAAACATGGCTAGTAAACTGCTAGTGTTTTCCCAGCTGCAATAGGTGAGTTAGGCTCCAGAGCTTCATAGTGTCAGGGTAAGCAYGCACTTTTGCAGCCATGTTTTTTGAAAGTGACTTCTAAAGGTGGAAGAACAAAGGTCTAAAATACAGGATAACGAGCAGGCCCTGATCTTGCAATGTGATGTGCACCCAATAAATGAGTGAGATCCACCCAGATCTGTGTTGGCCATAGAGAGAGTGTAAATGCACCCTACTGCAGGTCGGAGAGCTGCCCTTGCCAGGTGTACTGTGAGTGGGCAAATAGCAGTGAGGGAGTATTTACTATTATAAGCATGCTGGCTAGTGGCCGGCCATGTATTAGCAGTTCTAGAGCTATGAAGCCGTATTTCCATAATAAAAATGGAAAATAATACCTTTATGGAGATGACATCAACCTCGCAACTGACCTGTGGTTCATTGTAGAGATTGCTTTTAAGTCATTTAGGGAAGAGGGTAAGAAGGTGCTGCTGATGTCTGAGAGAACTATTTAGGATGAATTGCCTAACCTCAGAGATAAATGTGTTTTTTAATGTGCAGCTGTAGTTCTGGGGCTTCTGAGGATGATGTACCCCTGCTAGCTGGCCGTTTGATTTACCCGTGGAATGACAGTGACATTTAGAAAACCCAGATGAGTTTGACATATCCCAGTACCGTAGCCACTCTAAGCACAATGCGCCCATTGAAGAGGTTGGGTTTTTATTTGTCAGTTTCTGAAAAAGAAGGGAAGACCATAATATCTCCCAAGAAAGCCATCTTACGGGAGTCTCATGCACAAAACAGCCACAGAATCAAGCCATTAGCTGAAAGCTTGATTGCTAGCTTGTTTTTAAGCTATGAACAACCATTCACAGATATCCTATTTCTTTGATAGTTTTCAGCACTGGTTCTGACCAAAGTTAAGCATAGAGGTACCGAGAGCTTTCCATGTGTGCATAGCTTTTGTATTAGTTCCCACATAGAAAGGAGAACATAGCTGTAACTGCATGGAGATTTCAAACAGAGATTTCTCTCCTTAAAGACAATTGTGTTTGTTTCCCCTCCTGCTAATTATATCCTATAAATCCCCCACTCTCCAAACTCAGACAGTAACATTTTGCTACCTACATTCTGTCAGTAGACTTTACAAAGACCTCTAACACATGTTATAAAAGTTATTGCTATAGTACTATATATAACAGCTTTGCATAAGAGAATAGAAGGCTGCCACATTTAGAAAATGCAGGTGCTATGTAAGCCCCTTTCTGAAAGAAAGAACTTAGCTCAGTTTCCTTTGAAGAACCAGAGACTTGAAATTGAAAACTGTATTAATGCCATTGTCTCCTTGTATCAGCAGGTTCCAGAGAGATTCCTGGAAGTGGCTCAGATCACGTTACGGGAGTTTTTCAATGCCATTATCGCAGGCAAAGATGTTGATCCTTCCTGGAAGAAGGCCATATACAAGGTCATCTGTAAGCTGGACAGTGAGGTCCCCGAGATTTTCAAATCCCCAAACTGCCTACAAGAGCTTCTTCATGAGTAGAGAGTTCAGCAGCTATTTATGAATGTATGAAAGTAGCAGTCCCCTTCTGATGCCCAAGTCATGTGTGTCTCTTTTAATTTCATATATATGTGTATCACATACATATATATGTATATGAAATTAGACTGTGATCCCTCCTGGGTTTATCTTTAAGTTTTTGTTCAGTTCCAAGGGGATAGTTATTTTACTTCAGCCTTCAGTTTACTTTTGCCCAAGACCCTTAACATTTGGAGAATAAATGGGGTTAATTTTCAGGGAGAAGAATTTGGAAGCATGTAAAAGCCTGTCTTAGCAAGTTAGGGCATTATGTTTTAAAATGCTTTGTCAGATTTATTGCTTGCTGCGAAGTGGCATTTTGTCTTAGTGAGACTAATGTCATGGCACAATACTACAGACAATGAAGTTTATATTATGTTTATACTGCTAAAGGTCTGAACTCTGTGGAGTCACTTCATAAGCTTAGAGCTTTTTCTATTTTATATACTTTTAACCAATAAGTAGATTTTGTTTCATACTTCAAAAAAACTACAACATCTATTTTAGGTACTCACTCCAAGAAGTGATACCCAAAAAAGCTTGTTCTTCATGCTTTCCCTTACAGGAATGATAAATACCCTGCACCAGTAATCAACAAGCCAGGTTGTTGTTTTTCTAAATTGCGGCAAGGCAAGTTTGCACAAATCAAGTACTATTCTTGCAGGGTAAGGCCAGTAATTCATGCACAATATTGTATCAACCACACTAATTTTATAATATGGTCAGCTTATTAAAATGGAAGCATTTCACTCTCCATAGAGTAAAAATGAAACCTTCAGCACACTAAATTGCCATGTCTTGGTCTTACTTTAAGTGGCATTAGTCCCTAAATTTATTCTTTGCTCAGTCCATTTTACCCCCCAAAATCCCCTTTCCAGTACACAAAGTTGTCTGTCTGTATTCAACATTTGTCCTGAAAAGCACTTTTTGAATGATCTTATTTATAGTAGAAGAAGGCATTTTAGCTTCGCAGTGCTGAGGCAAAGGAAAAAAAAAATAGTTGTTTGTAGCTGTAAAATATAATTAGTCTTTTCCTAATCGGAAGTATAAAAATTACATTTTCATAAAAATCTAATCAAGCATATACAAAGATTGCAGTGTCCTCCTGGCTATGCAGGGTTCAGATAGCCAAATTGGATTTTTAAATTACCATAAGTGCAGCTTTTAAAAAAAAAATCCCTGTGAGCAATGCGCTGTGCTTGTCTTCTGAAGCTGGAGCTAGTCTTGACCAAAACCTGAGTTACAGCGTAAAGTGCACGATGGATCTGGATTCGCCTGAATGCTATACCATGCTGTGTCAGCATAAGGAAGGAGAGCTCGCTGCTAGTTCTTGCGCTGTCTTCAATGGCTCTCCTTTTCTCACGTTTTCAGAAAGGTGTCGTTTCCAAAAGTTTGGGGGAAGGTTGAATATGCTATGGCACTCTGTATTTGTCATTTTCTCTGTCGTCTTTTGTACAGATGCAGTAAGAATTTATTGTTATCGTCAATAGTATTTTCCCCTACCTAATTCGATCTGAATCTAGAGAAAGTTCCTAATTAGCTGAGAGTTATGTTTAGACCATCTAGGATATTGATATCTTATTTCTTTATTTCTAAATTACATTTTGACTTTGGAGAGTGAAAGTTTACCCATGTGACTAAAGAGCTGACCTGATCATTGCAATTTCACTTCATTTACAAATACTGCTGATAGACAGAAATGTATGAAAGCAATTATTGTCAGCAGAAAGCCTTAAAAACCTGCTGACTTCAAATTAAACAGCACAATCCTACGATTCCCTGTCATTATTTTCAAGCACTGGCAGTATCTGTAGAGTATAGGCAGTGCAGACAATAGCATGGGATGAAGTGCCAACATTTTCACTATGCATTAAAAGCAAAGCAAATCTTGATCTTAAAATCCCTGAAAGTACCTAATACTGTACGTATCCTCACAGTAGCTGGGACGTGTCATCTTTTTTCCTTTCCTTTTCTCTTTTTTCCTTTCCTTTCCTTTCCTTTCCTTTCCTTTCCTTTCCTTTCCTTTCCTTTCCTTTCCTTTCCTTTCCTTTCATGCTTTGGTAAACATTACACTTCATAAAGATGTAACTCCAATGAATTCTGAGTAAGAAAGGATGCAAATTGTGTTCATGCACTTTTTTTGATTTATGGGAAGAAGTGGCATAAAATGCTCAAGTTTTAATACAGTAAGTTCATCATTGGCATACCATCAGATACAAAATGCAACACTGCATTGTCACCTTGGACATAAGAAAGCAAAGCCATACTTTAGTCATACTATGTGGACATACTACTAGCTATCATCTTGATCTGTGATTTTACTGTTACGTTATGTTTATTATTATTATTATTAATATTATTATTATTATTTGGCTGCAATGTGATTCACATAATCTAAATAAGTGARATTGTGTACTCAACACTTGATGTTGTTGCATTTATTTATTTATTTATAAGTAGCATAATCTCAATAGTACATGAGGCATAGGAATTAAGAGTAGAAATTTCATCTTAAAAGACAAATACATTTCAACTCCTTGGTCTGAAAAAGGAAAAAAAAGATAATTTGATCATTTCAGTTATGGTGATTTTACTGCAGTATAGCCATATTGCCTTTGTGCCTCCCAATACACCTATAATTATAAATACACAGCATAGCTCCTACTAAATTGTAAGTAGAGAGAAGTATTTTTCAAATGATCTCAATACTATTTCACTAAAAATGGCTAAAAGGCAGAAGGCTACTTTTATTGTAACAAAAAGTTTACATAGGGAAAGAATTTCAAAATCCATGTAGAAATCCCATGTTGCCATTCATTCACTGCTAATTCTGATTTATTTCTGCATATAAACTTGAGGTTTTAGTCTGTGCCTAGACCTTAAATGCACCAGCGGAAGGATAAAAAATCCTTCAGAATACCAGTTTTTCCCCCACAAGTACAATTGTTCTTGTGCCTTCTGTGGCTTACAATTTTCATCTTTTAAACTTCATTTTTCAATTACTACAGCTGCAATAAACACTATTTTTTTTTTCTGGCTGTTTGACATAATGTTGATAGCTATGCATATTTTGTGTCTTTTTAAAAATTAAAAAAAAAACAAAGCAGGAGAATACGTTTTTGAAGAAGAGAATTTTTAGAACAGTTTGATAACGCAAATTATTTTTTCTCAATTGTTTGAGCAGCATTCAAGTTTTGAAAATTCTTGTAGAAGCCAATTTTTTGTAACTGTGGTGCAAATCTTGTGTTTTCTTAGCCTGATGAAAAGTAGTATAGAAGCAATATTTCATACGTGATATATGTGTATATACATATACATATATAGTTACACACACAGAGACAAATTATGTGTGTGTATGTATATATATATATACACAGAAACACACACACACACACACAAAATATGCGTATGAAGTGAAAAGCTTACCTTTTTCCTATCTAGATTAAGAACCTATTTTAGACATTTGTTATGTTTTGTGAAAAGAATGTTCTATTTGAAACTACAAAACATTTAATTCTTACTGTATCTCTGGTTGTTTAATGGGAACGTTTCACATTTAATGGTAAACACGTGGAAGATGTTAGAATGTAGTAATTATTTAAGAAAGTGTTCACCCATGTATTCCTGAGGTTTGCTTTGTGCCTCTGAGTATTATTTAATTAAAGTGTTTTAAGTTTGCAGAATCTTTGTTACTGTACCAGGTATGTGGGTGAACATTGAAAATCGAGGGGAACTTTTATAAAGCAATGTAAATATTCAACCTTAAGGCTGTTCTTGCRTAAAGACATAAGATTTTAATAACTACATTCTGAAAACATCTGTTGAATTTATAAGAAACACTACAGTAACTGTATAGATAGTTGAAAGCATTCTTGAAAATCCAGCTCTCTACTTTTGAAAGTTAGGTCTCTTTCATCAGATGTCAAGGGAATGGGTAATACAGTTTCTGTAAAATTGCAAAATTTTTTCTATGTATATGAAGTCGGTTAGAAAAATGTTTTTTTCCACAGGTTAATATTAATTAAGAAATAAAGGTGAAGATTTTGTGGCTTTAAAGATAGGATTTTCACCAGCAGCATTGAAAGATTATACATATATATATATACAGAAAGATATATATATATATATAAATGGTAAGTGGTTTACAAAACCCCCAAAATGAGCACTGTACATGAGAAGTGAAAGCAAAAACTATATTTGCCATGTGTATTATATAGTAATCATTGGTGTGAATAGTGCAAATGTTTCCTTCTGGTACCAACTATGTGTTTGAAAATTCCAATAAGCATTGTTTTCAAAAAGCTCCCCTTAAGGAATGTAACTGGTTTATATGAGTAAGCAGTTACTGTATTGCACTTAAATGTTCTGTTGAAGGAAATGCAATTTTGTTTTCTGTAGAACTGTTGGTTGTAAACCATCTATAAACTGACGCTAAAAATGCTCATATTTAGAGCTGGGATGAAAACTGGTATTTAACCTTTGTATCTTCTTAGGAATATCCTTTTTAGTGTATGAAAGGTGGTGGCACTATGACTTTACTTAGTCTTTTCATCTGAGCCACAGTCACCTCTCTCCCTAAGCAGCCACCTTCCAAATGCACAAATATACTGGGATATGTAGAAACAAATCTAGAAGAAACAGCGAGCTTACATTTTCTCTAAAATCCATCCTTTCTGCATTAATTGTACCACTCGAGTAAAATATTAGACAAACACAATAACCATCTCATTACCATAAAGTGTGTAAGAGTCAGAAACTGAAAAAGAAGAAAAGAAACCTCTTTAGGTTGGTTTTAATGCTGCCCAGAAGAGTCAAAGGTTAAGGTTTAAACTGATATTGTCCCAGCCATTACTCATATGTATATAGTTACAAAAGTGACAAAACACTGCCTTTATATTATTTAGCAATATGTTGTAAATAGCATTATTAAGCTCTTTTTTTGTAATAAAGACCCTTTAATTTGAAGATAGTACAATAACTGAACTGATAAAGTCAATTTTTGATTTTTTTATTTTATTTTTTAGCTAGAGGCAATTTCAACTGTGGATTTTTTTTTGTTGTTGTCTATTGTTCTGAAGACTTTGCATAATTTATTGGTTTAATTTATCCTAATTTATTTGATGAAGGTGTACAATTTTGTATTACCAAGGATGTACTGTAATATTAATTGATGACAAGATAAAACAATAAGACTCCCCTGTCTCTTTGGAAAAAAAGGTGCAGTAGACAATTGATTGAAAAAAGTTACAATTCTAGCTTGGCAGCTACTAAATTTAAGATAAACACAGGAAAAATGTTTTTTGGGGGGGTGGATTTTATTTTGTGTGTTTAAAGCTTTTGTATACTCTCCAGACTTTTACCTTTTTGCTTTGTACCACTTAAAGGATACAGTAGTTCAATTGCCTTGTGTGCCTTCCATCTTCTCTAAACTGAATGTATGTGCAGTATATATGCAAGCTTGTGCAAAATAAAATATAAATTACAAGCTCATTGCCATTGTTTACATTTCTTTCCAAGAGTTGATTTAGCCCCATATCAAAAGGTGGATCACTGGAACCCCTCTGCTGTGGTCAGGCTATACCTGTGACTGTAGTCCTCTGGCGGTTTTTCTTTTCCCCTTAGTTTGAATTATTTATTAATGAAACTGCCAGCCCTCTTGCAAAATGAATATAATGATTTATCTAATCCAGCATCCTACTTCCAGCACAGGTTAAGATAATGAATGTTATTTTGCAATCGTCTATCCAACAAGGAGTAACTCTCTGCAGGAGGCATGTTATCTCTGAAGCATGGAGAGCCCTTTAAATTAAATGTAGCCAAAGTGAGCTAGAAAGTACTTTTATTTATGATGTTTAATCATTTCCTGGATATAGCTGCCATTTGGTGTCCTGCAACCATGAGTTCCGCAAGTTAGCTGAATGTAAAATAATACTTGTTTTGCTGTGGTTTACATTTGTTCCTCTTATCCATTTGCCCCTGCTAATGTAGCATCTGGATAACTTTCTCTATTCTTTTTGTTACAGTCTAACACTCTTTCTTAGATGACTTTCTTTTCAAACTGGATAATCATTAGCATTGTGTATAACTACTCTCACACATTTTCTCAAAACTTCTCATTCTTTCTTTCTTTTTCTCTAGTCCTTCACTATTTCTCCTATTCCATATGCATCTTAAATTATTGAGGTTGAATGAACCACTGATGTACGTTATTGTCTGTGTTTCAGATATGAATGGTATCTTTTGGCTTAGAACTGATGCAGATGGCAGTAAGATGGTAGTTTATTTGGATCAGAAAATTGTGCAAGAATTTTCTGATTTTGAAGAAGGAGTATGTTAAAAATATGTTTTCATTTGAGGTCACGTATTTTCAGAATCTTCACCGATACAGCTCTAGAAACTGTTGTGCTGAGCTGGGGCCTGGATCCAGCTTTAGCTACACTGTAATGCCCAAATAAACACTTTGCCTCTGCAACAGCTATTAAAACTCTATGTCTTTTTGTACAACTGGAGTTGCATTTTCTGGGCCACGTTCATGCCAGGTGTAAAGGAGGTCCATGGAAGGTAATAAAGTTGCATCTACGTAAATAATAGTCCTTTAGCAGTAAGATTTTTCCTGGTTTTACTGCACATAAATTCCCTGTCTTTGTTCTCATCTATCCATGTTATGAATCCAACCTACCAGAAGCACTTTCTGGTCAAAATATCTGAAATTCAGACCATTCATACAGAACTGACTGCCCAATGGTGTGTACTAGTTGTCTGTGTATTTGAGAGGTCGCTAACGCCGTGGCATGGAATAGGGCAGGCTGAAGTATCTAAAGCGAGGGCCATGTCCCGATCCCAGGCTCATCCACTCCAGAAAGCTTCCCGCTTCGAGCACGTCCTCTGCCAGACTTGGTCCAGGGCAAGCGGAGGAACCAGGAAGGAGCCGCTGGGAAGCCACAAAAATGCTTCCCTTATCAGAGGGGAGCTACAGAGAAGGTGAGGAGAGCTGACCCAGGCATCTGCGTATGTGTGTCCAGCAGAGGCTCACAAAAGAAGCTATGGATCATGCGAGACAGCTCATTTTTGTGTTAGCTAGCAGGAATTAACTAGACAAAGAGGGAGGAAGCTCATCTTCAGGTGCCCGGGTAATGGCCAAAGGGTAGGAGCTGCGTGAGTAATTGGTATTTCCATTTTGGTGGTCTACAAGCAGAGCAGCTCGCCCTGTGCCCTGATCAATTTTTCCTCTCAAATATACTTGTTCTATGAAATGCAAGACACTATTTGCCATCTTACCCTGCAGCTGAAGGCACACAGAGCTCTAAATAAGAAATCTTGGCTTTTGGCACCCCAGAATACTGCAGGAGTTCAGAGCTAGACTGGAACTTGGCAAGTAGTCCCTGTCACTGCAAAGGGCCAAATCAACTTTCCCAGGCTTCAAGCACCCTGAAATGATGCAAATTTTGCAGATCTGGCCATCTGTGCTTGAAAATCCTGTTACCCTAATATCTGGAATTTTCACAATAAGGAATATACTTCGTTCTAGCTTTAAAATCACACTGAAGACATGAATCATCTCTGATCAAGGCACACAGAGTAGTCTTATATTACTGATATATCACTAGGACTGGAGGTCTTTTACATGTCAAATTACTGAGAAACAGAACGTAGAATACTGCATTTTGTGATTTGAGAGCCTGAAAGAGTTAATTGCTCTCGTTTTCTTGGTCTGTACCCTTATTTATGCCCAGTCCAGGTTGTGCCAACACAATTTCTATGGAGATGATCCCTTCTGATCCAGTCTTTCCTCTCTGTTAGGAGGGAAAGGGAACCGAGTGGTGAGTTGCAGCATACAACTGCATTTAGGAAATAAGGGCAAACAAGTCAGTCACTCTTTGCAATGGGTTACAGTGTTTCTTCAAGAAGATTAATCTGATTCAGTTTTAAAATATGGCACTATGTTTATTTTAAGAATACAATACAGAAAAATTAAATCTTAGCTAAAGTTTGTTGTTTAATGGTGATGGAAAGCTCCCATGGTGGTAACAGGATTGTTAGATAAAAAGGAAGGGGGGTGGGTGGGTGTTTCCCTGCTTGGTCCAAGTCTTCTGGCCCTCAGGGCACATCGCAAGGCCTGCCAGTTTTCCCAGCTTTTCAAGAAAAGTGGCGGGGGCAGGGGCATTTTGAGAAGCTGCTTATTAAGCCTGATCGATTGATGGGTGCAGAAAAATCCATCAGTTGTTATGCTACTAATCTTTATGTACAGCTTATTAATATTGCTAACATACATATACCTCAAAGAGGTCACAGAAGTGTATTTTATTTACATATTTATTTTTTCTTTAGACATCCAAATAAATTCCTCTTGGCTTGGGTTAGCCGGTCTCGTTCCAGGGCTGCAGAGCAGAGTGACACACCGACTCCCATGTAGAGAAAGGATTCCCCCACCACCTCGCTCTGCCCAGAGTCTGGGAGAATGTGATTGCATTTTCATGAATAAATCCTAGGCAAGTGAATAGTGGTACTTTCCCATTTATTTGGGAGTCAGTGTGAAAAAACAAACAAACAAACAAACAAGCTATTTGCTTCACAACAGAACACATGAAAATGAACTGCTGTTCACACTCAAAGGCAGTTAATTGCATGCACAGTTTAATTTTATTCTTTAAAATCAGACTTAAGGCTGGGTCCCTAGCTAGGCAAGAAAAAAAGAAAAGGAAGAAAGAAAAGGGGGGGGGAGAAAAATGACACAGATCGCTAAAGAAATACTACCAGCTCCAATGTAAATATGTTTGCAGTTTGCAAGAGACCTGCCAGTCAAGCAGCTGTGGGAGGTAACAGGGGAGAACGCATGAGAGAAAAAGTCTTGTGGCAACAGTGGCCAGTTTCATTATGGCCACTGCCAGACTGTGAAACAACTCTTGGGGCTTGAAATCCTATTGCCTATTAAAACTGGGCATGACAGCTCTTTTTTATGCTTCACCAACCAGAGATGGAGCTGTGTCCTAGGGGAAATAAGGAAAAATATTTATTACAAGTGTTTAACACCTTTTAGTACAAAACAACCCTAATATGCAGCACTCAAGGATAATTCATGCCAGCACATGTAAAACCAAAGGGAATCGCTTATCAGCTCAATAATTTGGTCAGAGCTTTTAAAGGAAGGGATGAAGCTCCAGTCAAAACCCTGAGCCCAGATTTCCCTGAAGTGGGGGTGCTTTTGCATCTGTGGTTTTTCTCATGTTTAACAATTTCTCAGTAATTGACACAAACCTCTGAAAACGCCCATCTCAGGGGCTACATGGTTGCCTGACTTGGGCTGAAGAGAGGCTGTTCAGACTGGAGATTTACCTGCTCTTCATGCATGGCAACAGTTGTTGGCATATTTAAGGTAAGCTTCAAAACATTTAGAGGTGGATCCCAAATGCTGCACGAGGCTAGGCTTTAAACTGCTTTAAAGACTTATTTGAAAATGTGCATCCTGAGCTATGCTTAGCTCACAAGCAACCTCAAAGCTTAAGGCTGTTCAGCTCAAGGGATGTATTTCAAATCTTTCCTAATAAAATCTGTGCGTTTAAAACCAGGAAAATACAAAATAAAATCCACAATGTCATTGCGTAAATTATATGTTATGACTGCCCAGGTTTCCATGAAACCTGGCGTTTAGGAGGGAAGCTTCGATGTGCGTTAAATGTTGGAAGAACAAACCTCGAGGGTTTTCAAAAGGCCGGGCTCAAAGCTTTCTGTGTGGCCGGCCACACCGCGTGGCTAGCGACGGTGAGCGGCGGGGGCCGGCTGCCTGCCCAGGACCCCTGCGCCGGGCGGCCACGGCGCCAGGCGGGAGCAGACCCGGCTCCCCAGCCTCCCACTCGGGCGCCGGCGGTGCCAACCTTCTGCATTACTCATTAACGTTGACTGTTACTTGTTAACAGTTGCAACGAGGGCTTCACCCACAGCCCTTGCAGAGCCCCCATTTCCAGTTGTGCTTTCTACGTGCTGTTGCCGTTCCAGTTTTGTTTCCTAACAGAAATGTTGCTCTCTGGCATCCCTTGCATCCTGCGAGTGACCAGAGCCGGTATTTTGTTTACCCAGGCATTTGCTTTTGCAGAACCTGGAGGAAATGACAGAGAAATTGGGAAAGCCCATTTGTAGCGTCCGTCCACGAGGATTTCCACATGCCCRTTATTCGGGTCACTTGCCTCAGTGCTGGGGTGTGCTGCTGGGAAGGGCCTACGGCTTAAGGGTGCCCTGAATTTACAGACATTTCCAGAGCACTCAGTAGCCCTTCACCACTGTCACACCTGGACCTGGCACAGAGGAGACGCAGGCTGCTCCAAGGCTTCTCCTGAAGCAGCGCCACCAAATAGGCTATTTCTTCCTCCGGGCTCTGGGCAAAGGCCTCAGGACCCCACGGCATCTGTACCAAGTGGGCACCGCACAGCGAGTGCCGGATGAGAGCAAGGGTCCAGACCCCCAGCCAGAGCTGAACACCTCTCGGTGGCGGGAGGGAGCGAAAGCCCAGCCGTGGGTGCCCCGACCGCCTTGCAGGGCGGCGATGCACGGAGATGAAGCCCGCGCCGGCCACATTATCCAGTAGCAAGCTCTGGAGGGGCAGCCACGGTACTATCCAGGGGACGGATATTTCAGCGCAGCGTGGCAGGACTGCACGAACACTGGCTGCTCCTGCTGGGGGGTCTGCCATGTCCCCACAGCCGCTGTCACCTGCCTCCGCACCATGCGGGGCAATAAGGGGCGCTAGCAGGTGGGGACTGAGGGCGCACTTATCCCAGGATTTATATCCTTAAGCTGGGAGAGCAAGACATCAATACTTCCAAATTTTAGCAGCGCTCTGGTGTCTCTTTTGAGGAGGGAAGGGAAGTGGACGTGGAGGGGGACGACTGTTTTTGACAACAAGGCAGCAGCCACAGTAAACAGGCACGTATGTCAGACTCAGCCACAGAACCACGCAAATGGTCTGTGGTTCTGGGTGTAGCGTTGTATCACTAGCAAAATTCAGGATTTGTCCAAAATGTGGCACTGTAGGTGGGTTTTTTTTAGTAGATAATATCAGTAATATATAGTAGTTATTATTGTTATTATTAACCTTAAGGAACTTTGTTCTTCCGTAAACATAAATGAAATGTATTCATCCTTAATCTGATTAAAAATGACCTGGAAAGAGAGTCAGAAAAGTGCAAGATAACTATATAACAGGGGAGAGGGGAAAAAAAGCAGGGGGGGAAACGAGAGTGTTGACTGCAAAAGAAAGAAAATTATCCCAATTCTAGCACTGCTGGAAAAACGTGAAAGTTATTGCTGCACAAAGAACCTCTTGAACTGCTCTGCCTTCCAAAATTTCTACTGCACTCTCTGCAGTTACTTGTGTATGGCAGGAGCAGCATCTTTGTATTATATGAACAGTCTGCTTCATAATCAAATACCATCTGTCGCTACATCTGAACTTGTTTTCAACATCTGTGCGTTCTGGTCTTAACAAAGCTTTAAAAACTAATTCAAAAACTTTCACAGATCACTGACTAAATATGTACATTTACCATCTTTCATATTGGTTTAAAATATTTCTTCTATAGCTGCATCCCCTTGGCTGGGAATAGTTAAGATGTATACACTGAGTTGCTTTATTAAGCTTATTTTCTAATGGCCTTGGGTAGCCAAGTGCAAAAGAGGGACACTTGCTCAGGCACCGAGAGGACCCATCATATTCTTTCTTGGTGCCAATACAGTCCCTTTCTGCCAATGAGAAACCTGAAAGTTGATCAGCTACCATACCCCAATTACTCAAAATGACACTACAGATAAAACTGCAACCAAGGGGAGAATCAACTGTATGGCTTATATGCTGCTAAAGTGTGTCTGAACAAATGGTGAAGTAAAATCATGAGAGCCCTCAGGAGGATAAGTACGTTGTTACTTTGCACATGCTTCAGAAATGTGAAGTACATCTTTACAGAACTTTTGGCCAACCCCCTGGCAGATGTTGACCAGTTTTGCTTATGTATACATCAGTTGCAGAACACTAAAACAGAGATTGGCAATTTTAATTTAGTCRAGGCAGTTGGGCTAAAATGATGGCTTTTGTTGAAACCATTAAATAGAGCTGCCTAATGAAGTACAGTACAGCACTGGCAAACTGAGCCCTGATGAGATGCAGCAGCTTCCAAGCTGCAGCCCTGCAAAGGGAAGAAGGAAGCTTGCAAGTCTTTAACTAAAGTGGAATGGCGACAGCCCTTGTAAAGCTGCGTTTGATTTTGTATTTGAGGGCAGACGCACTTGTACATTATTACCCTGACATTTTAACCATTAGTTGGAAATGTGCCGTTGCAGTTGCTGCCATATATTTCTCAAGCCTATTTGTTAGAAAGTGAGCTAATAGACAGTGTGATGAAGTGATCATAAATTCACTTTCAAAGGGCATTTGGGTTCAGAGCCTAAAGATTGAATATGGCAAATTCTTAGGCATGGGGAAGAAGGAGGGGGCCAGGAGGGTCATTTGCACTGATGGGCTCGGTGATTGATTCCACTACAGAACTATATTCACCCTTTACTTGGCTGTTTAACACAGAATAGCTATAATAGGTTCCCGATCCATTATTCCTCTTCTTCCTAGGGTCAGTGCGGAGTTGAAAGAAGATATAACCTTGGTTGTGATAAAATAAACTTTAACATTATCAGGTGTTTGGAAATTGGAAGGTGTCTGATTGCTTTATAAAGGGTACACACAAACACACACACAAAGGGTCATAATATAATCCTCCACACTGCCTCTGACAAATGGTTATTACCACTCAGTATTGKTTTTTTGCTCATGCAATAATATGGTGTCATGCAAGTCCACACAGCCCTGAGATTCTTCTTATTATACATAGCATCCAAAAAACACATGCACTATGCTGCTTTTTGACTGTGATTAGCAGCATTTTTTTAAAGATAGGTGGCTTAGAACAAAATTTGAGAGCAAAAATTATCTGAAATGCAAGATCAAAATGAGTGTTTTAGCACAAGGCAGCCCCCAAATATTTTCAATAATTAGGAGAGACTTATGTTCCATTTCAATGTTTTATGTGTTATATAGTATAGAGCAAGTGCCACTGTAGTTAAGTGTTTGTCAGCATTTCCCTTGTAAATCCTGGTTTTCCAGAGGGTTGCTATAACTTGCCAATTTCAAATCACACTGGGCTAACACTCACTACACACATTGTCAGCCCAGATGCAAATTTCTGTTGTTGTTATTACCAAAAATGAAATCAAGTGAAGCTGCTGGTTTTTAGTTCATGGCAAAAGATAATGGTTGGGGGGGGGGAGTTTTTTTTTCTTCTTCTTCTTTTTTTTTCTTTTTTTTGCTATTGCTCCTAGTTGGGTTTTTGTTGTTGCAATGGTGTGGTTCAAACAGGTCCATTTTGGGGATGTGAAAGAAAGTTAGGGGATGGATATTTTTATACACCCCAAAATATAAATAAAGCATAGAGGACTCAGAGAAAGGAGAGGGAAGTGGTCTGACCTAGAAAGACTTACTCACAGTCACGCATATGATATTCAGCAATACACCTATTGACCTCAGTCCCAAGGTTCAGTTCTGCCCCATAAAGGCATTAAGAGGCTAATAAAGGTCCATTCAGCAGCTGCATTGTCCAAGAAAAAACAAATTTGCCTTGGCTTGGCCAGAACGGCCCTTGCAACGCACGGATGCAAATCCTCCCTTCCTCCTCCCAGCCTTGCAGCCGGGGGCCCAGGCTCGCCAGTCCTTCACCCCCATGAACTCTGCAGGCCGAACCGCGTAGGAGGGAAACCTGCCCCTCTGCCCCCAAACCTGCACCACGCTGTGAAGGGCACAGGAAGGCGCCGGGCTCTCGCGCTGCTTTGCAGTCGCAAGCACCCCCTGCCCGAGAGCAGAAGATGCCCCGAGGTCCAGCCCTTGGTGCTCTTGGAGGTGAGGGGCAGAGGTGCACCAGGGGCAGGGGCGGCAGGAGGAAGCCGCTCTCCTCCTGGGAAAGGAAAGGGAGAGTTGGGGCCAGGTGGGCGAGCAACACTCGCTAGGCTGACAAGAATACTTCCCTTTTGTTCCTTATCTTCTTCCCTTTTTACTAACAAAAATTCCTTTTGAAACTTAAAAAAAAAAAAACTGAAACATCATTCTCCCACTACTGGTTGGGTCTTATACATTTTACCAACCATTGAGTTTTGTTAACTGTTTGAGACTGTACAAGGCTGCTCTCAGCTGCTTTCCTTGGAGGATGTAAGCCCCCATCTTTGCAAGGCATAGGCAAAATCATAGGCCTGTCTGGGCAGCGTGTACTGCATCAGCCTTTAGGGAAAGCCAGTGGTGACTCTTGGTGTGCAGAAGCGCTGTGCAGCACCATTAATGCTACCAGAGAAAACACGGCTGTCTCTGCAAACACAGCGATGCAGCTACGCACCTAGAGCCCCTACTGCTGGAATCCGCAAGCATCTCTGCCTTCCAGACCGAGCCGAGTGCAGATCTGGGGCAAATGGGATGTGCATTGCGCCAAATCCTGTTTTTACCAACACAGCTGTAAATCCAGACTAAAAGCAGATGTACAGCTGTGTAGGACAACAGTATATTGTAATGAGTGGAAAAAAGAAGCCATGAGTAAAAGGGTTGCAACTTGTAGCTGGTCTCTTCTAGATGTTTACCAATCCAGAGGGTTTTCTGAATGTAAAGAAAAGTAGAGTCCCTGGAAAACAGCTCCAAAGAGGACAAAATGTAGTGATTTAACACTTTGGCTGCCAAAGAAAGCCAAATTAGAGAAAATATTTGTTATCAGTTAGCCGTTACCCACAGGTCTTGCAGTACTTTTAAATCAGATCCTCAGCTGATATAACTTGCAGTGCTGTCAGTTGTGAGGGCTTATCCTGCAGAAGAGTCTTTCTGTTAAAGCAGCAGCTGCCAGAGTCAAGTGACTACATGAGGATCTCTGTGTTACCGGTGTTTTCTAGACTTTGTGGTTAAAGTAACATAACAGTTGAAGAAATGCTTAGAAGTATGACTTAGCTTTGCAGTGACAGCTCAGAAACTGGAAAACAAAGAAAATAAACAGCAGATGTCCTTAAAAAAATTATTCTGTGGCCAGTTTTGTGATTTTGAGGGATGGTTTATGTGTTTTTGATACTTTGAATTGGGAGACTAAGGTCAGCAAAAGACACGATGTGAATAGTGTTATAACAATCTGTATCAGATGAGGTTTTAATCTGTTTATATTAGAAGCAGTTTAATTTTATAAGCCATTGTCTATGTAGTTGCTGCAAGATCTACATCAATCAGAGCTATCCCATATACCACTTTAGCACAGAAAACAAGGTCCATATTTAGTCCCACACTTTTTTCTGCACCTGCAAAAATACATAAGCATATTCTACTTGAAAGCAATGGGCTATTTCTTGCCTACTTACAGTTAGGCTAAAATCCCACTATTTTGCTATATCCCAGACAAAAATTTCCTTATCTTGATGCATTCTACCACAAAATCCAAGCTTTGAGATCAGAGGACCCCAGCTAAATGTCAAGATTTTTCCATGCAAAGGAGAAACTGGATTTGCCCTCTATGTAAGACGCACAGCAGATAAAACCAATAATACCTTATCTCCTTCCATGACTTCCTGGCCAGGAGCAGCAGCAATATATATTAAGATATCAATTGACTGTTTATAGGATTAAGCAAGGAATAGCTGAAATCAGTCCTTGCTTTTATTTGAGTTTAATTCATCCAATCATAGATCTGTCTGGTAACCACCTATAATAAAGAAATAATAACAATAATAATAGAGCTTTGCACTTTTACAGCATCTTCCATCAAAAGCTATCTCAGTGTGCTTCATAAACATTACTCTTGCATCCATTCCTTCAGTTCCTTCACTTTCTCCTCATCCTTTACTGTAGCATTTGTAGCATTACCATAGCATGGATAGCTTTACAAATAAGCTAAGACAAGATGTTATTTCAAAGGATTGCAGAGAGTGTTAGGTAAAGTCATTTGAAAAATGAGAGAGAAATTCAGTAGCCTGAGCATGGTGTATGTTCATTTTGCTAACATATTATGTGCTCAGTTAAGGATAAAAGAAAATCCATGCATTCTGCTAGGTCCGCTGATATTTCTTGTATTAAAGGAGCATAAATCAAGTTATGCCACTCAACATATCTTGCTTCCGAGACAAAAAATGAGAGAGGAGAAAAATGTCGATGAAGAAAGTTTGGAAAGATATGGTATTCTTTTCTTTATTATGGACAATATTTTCTAAAATCTCAGTCTTATGATCACCCATTTCTCATGTAAATAAGTCACAACATTGAAAGGTGACAGGAGCTGTAGGTACGAGGTTGCAATTTCAGACTCCCTGGAATAGCAACTGTATCTTTATATATGGTTATATGGCAGCTAGCTCACTAAACATAGTTATGAGATAAATAAAAAACAGTAACAAATACTGTCATGGGTATTGTCTTCAGTTTCCTGAACCCACTTTGGAACAATGAAAGAAGAGGCTGTTTGCTTTCAGAAATTCTTCCCTGGAAAGTTAGCCTGTCTCCAGTGGAAAACTACCTAGGGTGAAATTTCCTCCATGTAGATAGCCAGCACAAAGCCTGTGTACCACTAAGTTTTTGGTAATGACTCCCTCAATCTCAGTGCTTTTATTTAAAGATAGAGGGAAACAGAAAGTTAAAAAAAAAAAACCAAGGAAAACAACTGAGAATGTAAGAAAGCAGATTTGAGAGAAAAATGCTCAGTAAACAGGACTGTTCTAAATGGAAAGTACTGCTAAGCATAAAAATCCCAATCTTCTACTAATATCTGAGGGCCTTGCCCTTCATGCATCACATTAGATTTTATTTTCTTTCCATAAGGAAGCCCAGCCTCCTACTTGATTGAGTGGCTATTTCATTTGCTGGGCACTGCAACATCAACAACAAACTTGAATCCAGGCCTGTGTCAAGCATGAGATAAAGGCTAGATATGGCACAGGGAGCAAAAGGAAAGTAGGCTAGCTAGGCTGCTACAGCAGAGAAACCAGGAGGGGCACTTGGAAGAAGAGACCTGTGGTCTGTGTCTCAACTTCTCCAGCTGTAAAATAAAAACAGTAGCAAATATCTTCCTATGCAAAGTATTTTGAGACAGGCTGTCTATGTAAATGTTAAAACTATTTATTACCAGCTATTACCCCTTCAGTAATTTCATTTTCCCTCCCTCTTTTCTCAGTATCACAATGACTGTAGCAGTAGCCCAGTAAGTGGAGATTCTCGTGCCTCAGATTCCCTGGTATTTAATTTTTATAACATTCTCAGAACCTATCACATATTTGTTTTGATTTATTCAATATTGATCCTTTCTCTGACTTTCGAGCAGCTATCACCTTCCCCGCCTGTTCCCAGGGAATCTGCCAAGCCAGCAGTTTGTGATTTTGTCATAATACATGTGTTTAGTTCTCCAAGTGGCTGTCACAAGCTTCTGGATCTCACAAATGTTACATCCCCTCTTTTTATTCACACATTCTGTATATTAAATGTTCACAGAGAYGGGCTTTTCTTGTGTAGAGAAGCAAGGCTTTCTGTATCAGTCTGTAGGCTACTAGTGTATACCTGGTTAAGTGCAGAAAAGGGAGTTTGATTTTTGTTAAATTTGAATAAATGTGCTTCTACTGCTTTCTACAATATGCTATACACAAGAGAGGAGAAAAAAGAAAGCTGTCTGAGATAAACCTGGGGCAACACTTTCTGAAGTACTTAGGTGACTTGGGCCTGTCTCACTTTGATAGCAGGCACTCGTGTTTAACTAGTTACTTTCAGTACAACCTACCCAAGTGCCTCCATCACTTCAGAAAACAAGATTTTGGTATTTTAAACTGTCTTCCCCAAATCTGTTCTTTGTTAGTTCTGTGCTTTGTGAATCGTGGTCTTCACAAGTGTAGCCATGATCACCATGACAAAAAGGCCACATATCACCAGTCAAAGCATTGTCCAGTTAGTAGCTATCCCTTTCCAAAAGGGAATAAGGCAAACCCCACATCAGCCTATGTTAAGAGGAGTATGATGGGAAGTTATTACCCTTCTCTATTCAGCACTGGTGAGGCTGCATCTGGAATACCATATCTGGTTCTGAACCATCCATTCAAAGAGGATGTTGAGAAATTGGAGAGGTCCCAGACATTGTTAAGGCCTAAAGCACCTGAGCACTGAGAAAAGATTGAGATAACTAGGCTTGTTTTTAGCATGGTGAAGAGAAGGCTGGGAAGGGAGGTCTCTAATTGATGCGTACAGCTATTTGAAGGGCAGTTCAAAGACAAAGACAACAGAGCTAGACTCTTCTTGGTAGTGGCAGACAGTAAAACAAGAAGCAACAACCACAAGCTGTTCAGACTGGACATTAGGAGAAACTTATTCACTGGAGGAACAGTGCAGGACTGGGTTACCCAAGAGCTGATATCCCTATTCTTCGAGATGTTCAAGACTGCGAGAAAAAAAAAAAATCACAGCTGACATGATCTGGTCAGTTGGTAATAGTTGTGCTCTGAGCAGCAGGCTGAACCAGATGACCTCCAGAAGGGTCCCTTAACAAATCATATTTCTGTGGTCAAAAACTATTATGGAAGTTCAAAGGAACTCTTCCGAAGAGCCCTCTGAGAGCATACATGTACATACTAATAAAGTGAAAAGCCAAGCAAATTTTTCCAAAAAAATTGGTTAATTAAAGGCATATGCTTGGGTTCTGTGTCCCTTTTGACAGCTTATACTGTAGTACTCGGGGGGAGCAATGGTGGAAGAATCTGTCCTTTTTATAGAGAGATATCTTTTTTGTTTGTTGTACAACCCCAGGCAAACAACAGCTGCCACCACAAGGAACTTACAAAGTAAAAGATGTGTTTGTGTAGGAAAATTCAGAGATGGAGCTGACTTTAACATGGATTCTTTTCAATAAACATTTCACTGTATTACCATTTCTGCTGCTGCGTCCAGTGTCACCAGGGAACTGTTCAGCATAAACACCTCCTGAGGAACTGTTCCAGAGCCTAATGCCAACCTGAGACAGCTGCTGATGCTGAACAACATCATCAAGGGCCCACTGTCCCTTCCTGCCACTCCTCCTCCTTCACCACCAGTGAAAGAACTATGAAAAGACCAAGAGCTGGTGTACAGCCAACAAGAACTAAAGATCTTGCAGCTGGTTGTACCACCTGTGCCTTGTGAAATTCCAGCCAAAACAACGTCCCCTCCCTCCCCTCGGATAACCCCTTTATTAAAGAGAAGGGCATAACATTTGATAACTTTATAACCAGGAGCAACATGAGCACAGCGGCAGACGTGGAAGGCAATTGTTCCTGCCATTGCCAATGGCTGTGGACAACTGACCTTCTTTTGTGGGTGTGCAGAGCCATTTTGGGTGAGCCATCTCGTACGTTCAAATTCACACACAGTGTGTAAGCCATGTTGTGCCAGATATATATAGCTGTTCAATGCCACCCTGCTGAGCCAGTGCCAGAAGAGATCACATGGTGTTTGCTTTATTTGGGCTAGTTTGAGGGAGATGTACAGAATCCATGAGTAAAAGCGCTGATACATGCTACTCTGACACAAAAGGAAGAATCCTTCACTTAGAGCCATAGAGCAAATCCAATGTTCTGGATTCTCCATTAATGTCAATGAGTGTTATACACACGTAGTTAGAGCATATTGTCTCTGCCCAAGATCCACCACACAGATCTGAGTGGAATTTTACTTGAAGAATGTTAGAAATGGGTCTATAGCCATTAACTAACAATACTCTTCAAGTAGTGAAAGATCAAGCCTGTTTGTTTTCATCTGTTACTAGCAAATTAATGCTTTGATTAATAATTTTTATTTTAACTGGACTATGAATGGGAAGAAGTACAGCTAAGATGGGAATTATGCATCTACATTCTATCTCATGCATGTATGTATTTCGATTTGTGTGTTTTCATGTGCAGAGTGAGCTTAGACTTTTGCACCATTGCTGTCCCTATCATTATTTATATTCAGTGTTGATGGATGCTAGAGAGAAAAAGACCCTAAGCAAATACATCTGTGTACAACCAGGAAATTAGCTGCTGTGATTACAGTGAACATTCTGGTGACACTAAAGAGAAGGATCAGACCTTCCTCTTCCTGGCTACTCGGTCTAAAAGAGTCTTATGATGCGGTCAGCAGCCCAGCCTTCAGACACACAACTTGACAGTTCTGACTCTGTTCAGCAAAGTGCAGCAGTACTCATATACAGTGGCTCACTAGAAAATATCAACGTTCCAGCTTTTTTATCCAGTGAAAAACATCTGGGGCTAGGAGGACAGCCCACGGGGGCCATGCTTAATTCATGGGACATTTGCATCCATTCCACCACGGTTGCCTCAGCGGAGACCAACAGCAGTTGCTAGAGTGGTACAGAAAGCTGAGCACCTCCGCTGCACCTCTGCATGGCTGAGTGTGTTTCCAGCATTACCTGGAGGCAGAACTATTGCCCCGGACACAGCCCATGGCTGAAAGCTGTAGGTGCCTCTTCCATTTGGCCCACAGCTGGGAAAGGAGGACTAGGGAGAGGAGGCCTCAAAATGGGGGTCCAGCTGCTCTACCAAAGAATTTGGGTTTGCCCTATATGAAGTAGTTGGAAATCTTTTGTCTATTAGAAGTCGATCTCCAGTTGAAGGTCACCCAAAATTGTACTGGAAGCACTGGGACCATTTAAAAAGATCCTTCCAGACAGGAACTACAGGCCAGAAGGATTTAATTTTGTACACTTGGCTCTCTCTAACAATTTCTGCTACAGAACATATACTCTTCTCTTATGGACTCCACAGGATGGTACTAAGAGGAAATACACCATGACCTTCATCAAAATAAGAACTACCATTAATACAAGCCCTATTCCTTCTCCGCTTTCCTCACACAGAGTGAAGCAAGGCACAGGAAACATCAAATTAAATGGCTGGGTCAGCTTAATGTAATAAATCTATTAGTTCATATCATCATATATTTGATTTATACTACGCTAGACAATTACTAGCATGTCATTTCTTTGTTTAGGGATTTTTAATTTGAAAGTGTTCTAATCCTTAGTGTCAGCTGTTCCTGGTGGGTGATGACATATCTACTGTGAGTGAAACATTCTGATGACATATAGAGTGTAGGAATCAAATGTCATAAGCATAAATATTTAAGCAATAAGACATGATAGGTAGAGCATTTCTTGGAGATTATCACACACCTCGGGTGGTGTTATGATGAGGCATTTGTCCAAAGGCCAACTGACTTTAACCACACTAAAAGTAGCATAATGGCCTGGAAATGTGCTGCTTGAAGTGTCTTATTGACACTTTTCCTGCTCCTGATGATTTCTTCATTTTCCAGTGGGAGCACTGAGGAACTACCATTTCCTTCTTCCAAGACAGCGAAAGCTTACACCTTAGAAAGATCTGAGCACCTGGAGCTATCCAAAAAAAGGGGGGATTGAATGAAGATGGAACTAAGCCGTAACGTAAGACACACACTGCCCACATTTACAGTCTGAGTGTCATATTGAAACAGAAAGTCTGGCATTTCCTACTTTTATAAGTGCTTTCTGAATCAAGCAGACATAGTCAGCATGGCAATGAAGAGCTGAGCATTTGTTTTAGCATCATTCAAGCTACAGACAGGGTTTGAGGGGAAAATRCCATATAATCTTCACTTAGAAGTTGCTTTCTATAGGTAATCACTCTGGCTTAATAGCATGACCTTTTCCATAAACGATGGAAGGATATGCTATGAAACATAGAGGAGTTGCTCTTTACTGAAAATAACATAGAAATTACATACTTAATTTCAGAAGTTATGGCTTTAATTCAGTCCACCCACTATTGCCAGTGGCCAAACTCAGATAAGTCAGCCTACCTCCACCACAAGCAACTAGACCAGTTACACATCTAGAGCTCTAGCCTCTTGGACTGTGGGACTAACTTCATTTCTGTCTGAATTGAATTCTATTAAAGAGAATATTATCCACAAAAATAAATCCTGTGAACCTTTAATGCCTGTAGTATTTTTTCTGTTTACTTGCTGTGTAAGAGAGGAAACATTTGGAGGAGTTTCCTGATTTGGCCATTCATGGTGATTTCTGCTGTGATCATAATGCCTCAGCTTTTTGCATAAGTGCTTTGCTGTGTTTCATACAAGTAGGTGGAAGAACAAATATATATTTTATATATATATATATATATATATATATAGTGCACCTCACTGAGGAAAATTATGGGCCATGTTCATGGTATGAGATTAGAGTTGCAAAGCCTATTTTAGACATAAGTGACTCCCTCAGCAACTCAGATCCTTGGCAATGCACAAGAGTCTGGTTTTAATTTTACAGATTTCAAAATCATGCTTCAATTTTTTTTGAATTGAAAAGAAAATCCTGCCTCTTTTTCCTTTTCCCCCCCACCAACCAGAGAGCTTACTGAAATAATAAGGAGTAGTGGCAGTAGCTATGGTAGCATTTGTCTGCTCCAGCTGAGACACTGATGCTTCTATAGATGACTTTCAGGCTAGCGTTAAGGTGAGCCCCATTTTGTGTAAAGAAAGAACCTCCCTCTCTCTCTAGTCTGGCTGAAGATCTCCCACTCTCCCATCTGCTCCATGGTGGTTTCAGCACCAGAGCTCCGGTGCTTTCCCCACATGCCAAAATGTCAGTAGCACTAAGCCATGGTAGCCTTTAGCATCCAAATCACAGGAAGGCTAACAAGACTATCTATCTCATGCAACAAAGTAATAGAAAAATGCAGAGAAGGAAAAGAGACCAGCAAAGTTTTCTTTGTGATCATTGTTTAACACTGTAAGTAATTAAATATTAATGAAAGTATGCTACTTTCATTTTGTGAGCAATTTAATTCAATTAAAAATAAATKGATCTCCTTGGCTCAGTGGATATACTGATATTCAGCACTGCCCTTAACTTAKTTTCAACAGCATTTAACTCCAGCACAGCACAAAGTACAGTAACTGAAACATAGCCCCCAGCTAACATCGTTAACTCTTTAAGTCCCAGCGGCATGATTCTGTCACCCTGCTGAACCAACACAGCCTCTCTCTGGGAATATTGGCTATGCTGTTTAACTTGCAGGAGCAGTAATTTATACCCAGTGTGTTAGCTAAGATATCTTGCACTGGGGCACTGTTTTCTTGAAAGGAAGCCATTTCAGAAAGACTTA
The DNA here is from genome assembly GCF_003343035.1 of Apteryx rowi. NCBI lineage: Eukaryota > Metazoa > Chordata > Aves > Apterygiformes > Apterygidae > Apteryx > Apteryx rowi. The sequence goes on from NW_020451082.1 coordinate 513,708, forward strand.
GCAGGCCGGCATGGGTCTGAATCTACTAGCATGCCGTGATCTGGTTAGGTAATATATCTGGGAACTTCATGTCACATAATGTAGAACTATTCTTTTACTGTGCTGAAAGAGCTGTTTTAGATTCCCTTTGAGCCCATAGACCACATCTTTCTGATAATAAGAGTGTTATCAATGCTTTAATATTGAACTCAAATCTCTGCGTGAGAGAGCATCTAAGAGCTATTAGTCAGTGCTGAAAGCAAAACCCAACTGTTCTGAATGTGGAGGAAAATGCCAATCTGTTGACAAAAAGTTAAACAGAGGTGAAATCTAAACTCCGGCCAACATTTTACAGCCTTAACGCATTGTTAACTTTTCATCTTATCTGTCAGAAATAGGAAACTAATGCTTAAAAACAATGTATTGCTCTTACGGGCAAGGTCAGCATTTGTTAGATTTCAGGGTTATACCAAGTATAGTCAGCCAGCACTACACAGAAAAAATTGCTCCAGCACCCATGTTCTGAGGTCTCCCAAAAATCAAAATGCACACACCAGTTTCAGTCCCATTTTTCCTCTCAGTGAACAGGAGCTCTGCCCTAAAATGTTTTGTTCGGCCTGGGTTTTCTCTTGTGATAGTGCTTGGAGGTTAACATCCTTTCAAAGATGTTACTGAACAAACCCTAGGTCAAAGAAGTGGTTGCTGCATTTTGCTTTGGGGAGCGAGGGTTCAGGGTCAGTCCGCTCTCTTCCAGGGGCGAGTTCCAGATTTGCCAGCCTGCCCCTGGGACAATGCCGGGCTTTGTTTGAGCAGCAAAGCATCTTTGCTCAGCCACGCAGTTCCCAAGGAGCCGTGTAGGTAAGATAATACAGGGGAAATGGAACAGAGAGTCATTCTGTGCGGGAGAGAGAGAGATCTCATTCGGAACGTGCGGCTCAAGGATGTTTTCCCCATCTTCTTTTATATTAAATAATCCTACCTCATATACTCAGAAAGCATATTATCCTGGGTACGACTGTATGGATTAGCCGATTATGATGTCATTAAAAACAATCAGAATACAATGTCCACTGTTCATCAAACAAACCATCACGAAAAAGAAATGAGTTTTGTGCAAAACAAAAGAGCTCCCAAAACAGAGCAGGGAGCCATTCACAGACTTTTTTCTGGTGAGCTTAGAGTTAGATAAATAAAGCATGTGCTGCCACACTGATGAATTTGCTTTCCTGATAGATACAGCCCCTCTTCTTCCCTAGTCGTGACCGTTCAGGTGAGCAAGACCTGTGAGTCTTTCTATGTATCCCAGAAAAAATCCTGGTGCAGGTGAATTTTTGTAGAAATGCTGATAACAGAAAGACATTTGTTATCATTCACATTGCTTGCAAAATGTTTTTTGCTGTCTCATGTGGGTTATATGCACATAGGTGAAGGACCATTCAGCCATAAAGAAGAAGTAACACTGTATGACTTAGGTGATCAATTACACAGGAGACCTTATAAATTGCAAATGCTCAAAAATGACCAGTTTTAGGACAAGTTGCAGGACCAACTTTGCTTACAAAAATTAATACTTAAACACAATCATAAAAATCAAACCAAAATAAATAGCATAAAAGGCCTCATCACATCAGATAAATGATTTACAGAGAATCATTTGACCAGCTTTAGGTGAGGTGTGTTTTGTACCTACTGYCCCACATGTTTGGAGACTTCCCAGCTTGTTTTAATCTCTCTAAGCAAATGAGAGCCCTCAAGGCTCATTAGGGCTATTTACACAGTTCTTAACTGGAAAAAATTAGATCTACAAAAATGAATAAATAAATAAACGGATGTGAAGTATGAATAAGAAATCATGCTTAAAATTGATTTCCAAGTCTGCTACTGACATGGACATCCCTTGGGCTACTTCAAAGAAATAGTCGTGGGGTGGGGGTGGGGGGGAGAAAAAAGAAAGGAAAAGAGAAAAAAGAAAAAAGTAATTATGCTGACAAATTGTTAAGAATTAAGACTAGGGTCGGTGATAAATCAGAAGCACCAGAGGCTGTAACCAAATATAGAGAAAGAGAAGAAGGGACACATGACTAAAGGATGTGTGATTCCGTGTTGGCTCTCCTAGGGCGGCCCTTTATCTGTTCTCCACTTCTGTTCTCTATGTGTAAAGCAAAGGTGATGGTACCTTCTTTTCCTGCAAGTTGTTGGTTCTGTTTCTCTAGGTATGGAGTGGCTCTTACACTGGCTGTGCACTCCCATGGTTATTAAGGGAGAGAGAAAGGGACTCTGGTTACAGGGGCCTAGAAGAGCATTTACAACCATCTTAATCTGTCACATACAGGTGTAGAGACTCACTGCCAGCCAGTTCCTGCCATCCATATACACATGTTACTTGAACAGGACCTCCTCTGAATTGTTCCTACCCACCCAAAACAACATCTATCTGATTAGCACAATGCCTGGACGATCCATGTTTTCCAATATTGAACCACTTCTTGGAAAGCAGACCCTGACTTCTGAAAAGGAGAGGGGAAAAAAAGGATATTGTAATAGAGGCTATAAACTACCAACTAGCCAATTCAGCTAACGCACGTGAAAGGAAGAGGTGTCTTCCAGTCTTTCTTCTCAGAGGCTGCAATTTTGTCAGTAGACCAGTGCTCACTCTGAGCCCAAAGCAGGTTTCAATCAGTCCTGTCACACACCTCCCTCTTAAATACATTGTCTCTGTCTGTGCCCTGCTCTTTGCAGACTTCTAGTGTTATCAGAGTTTGGCTCTCTGCATTTCCTCAGTACTGACATTTCCCAGATTCTCCAACAAAGGTAAATCTTGACACCCAGTAGTGCCATGGAGCAGTCATATTTTTCTAGCAGTCCTTTGCTTCAGTGAATATGGTGGCCCATTTCTTCTGTTTCCATTTAATCTAACAAGGCTTTTGCGGCTTACCCATTGATCAACTATCTATTTCTAACCTCCTTTATTATGACAATAGGAAGAACAGAAAAAGGAGCCTTTTCAAATACCCCTGATGGTGTTATCAGCCCAGGAAGAATGTGTTGCTCAGAAAGCACAATGTTAAACTGATCTCTTTACACCTTGGAAGGCAGGACTGAAGACTGACCTTCAAAGGTAACATTTTGTGGTCAGTGACACCACAGCTGAGGTCCTCAGATGCTCTGGTCTCTAATGTACAATCAGCTTCAGCTCAATCAGGAAGAATCATGCATGCAAAACCAAATGAAAACTGTCTTGCATCCACAGCATGCACTCTGCGTGGCATCYATAATATATACTTTTGAGCATGATACAAGTTACAACAGACTTACTAACTTTCAAATTATAATCTCACAGAATACCACCAAGCAGGGTTGAAAAACTGAAGAACATTTGCTTGGGACATTTAGTAATCCAGGTTTATATCTGAATACTCTCCAGAGCTGCAGAATATAGGGTGAGCATCAGAAAGCTATTGCTTGAGACGTCCTTCCATCCCTAACAGTGTATTTAAAAATATTCACAAATTTCCAATAGCATGATAATAATAGGATACAAATATCATAACATTGTTCAGCATTAACTATTAAACATGGCCTGCAGCTGTACCACCTGGGTCTCTGATCTTGACAGCTCTCACAAGTTACAGAAGACTTGACTCCAGTCAGAACTTGGACAAAAAGCCTCTAAGGAAAACATAAACGCTACAGAAGAGATTTTTGCAATTCAGTAGGAGAAAATGACAGAAGGAGTTTCAGTGGAACATCATGATGTTGTAACCGATGTTTTTTTGTAGGCTGTTTTACTGCTCGGGGCCAGGGTGTTACCTGTCCCATTCCTCCTCAGTTACAAAATGACTTCCTGCTTCTCTAAATTCAACTCTATGATTTCCATGTGACGCTAAAGTGTCCAATGCTAAATTATCGAGTACTGTGGCTGTATGATCTTAAACAGTTGTTGGTTTTCACTCCAAAGGTAGCTCCATTCCCACAGTGGGTGAATCACTTCCTATAGATGTAAAGTCTTTGCTAAATTGTTTAGGATCCTCTGGGATGACATATGTATATTACTATTAATATATTACCAGACGTCAGATAATAATTATGTGGAGCAAAGATACCAAAAAGAAAAAAAAAACTCTGCTTTTTCCTCACCTTCTTCTGTCCCCTTTCCCTTTCACAGCAAAAGCACAACCTGAATGCATCTGCAGCATTAGAGACATACAGCTTAACCTTCAAATCCACTGAAAATTGGAAGTGTTTTTCCTCCAAACAGCCCCTTCAAAAGCTTTTGAGCTTCAGGTTTATTCCCTCAAAGAGTTTTCAATGGGAGGAGTGACACTAAAACCCGTTCCCTCATTGACAGTAATTATATTCTTTCACCTGCTTCTCTTCATTTACCTGGGCTTGTGCTGAAAACTCACTGTGACCGCTCTAAGGAAATTCTGTTACGTGCTGACATTTACTAGGTGACAACAAGGTCAGGTCAGGTGTTTGATACCCAAATCTTTGCATGTAATTATCAGGTAGTATTACAGGTAACTGAGGCTCAGCACATTTCAAGGGGTTATGATGAAGCAGCTCTCATACTTGTCTAAGCTTTCTCTCAATAAGATTTTTAAAGGGACAGGTGGAATTTTATTTTTATAATTTTATATCCTATGCATCTCATGGTCAAACTTAAAAATAATTTAGGGGTTGCTTTTTTTGCAATTAAAAAATGTGAATAAGCAATGAGTGGGTTTGTGAGCTCAGAAAGGTGATACTTACTAATATCTCTGAGTGGTAAAATATTCTACGAGGTTTTGATATTTGCCACCAGATTTCTTCTCTGATGTTAGCAGATCAATCCCCATTCTCCAAATCTTCTTAAAACCTCAAACGAGTGCCGCTTTCAACTCTTAAAAGAAAAAGCTACCCACTTTCTGTCTTTTCTTCTATGTCCAGAAAATAGTCCAACAGAAGCTTCTTAAATCAACGAGAAGCTTCACTTGGGATTAGAGTATCAGCCTGTGGATCTAACCAGACTGGAGTTAAATTACATTTCAAAACAACATTTTAAATACTACAATCGCCATTTCTGAGTCTGTTTGCATGGATTTCGGTCTGTTTGGTTTTCTTTTAAGCTCAAAACCTTGCTGCCAGTGCAAAGTTGCCGTYTTAAGTGTAAATCTAATCTAAATATTTTTCCGGGTGGGGTGGGGAGGGGAGGGACTTTTCTAAACCATGCTGGAAGCTTTGAAAGAGATCCCGCAGGCAGGCTTTGCCGCCGTGCTTTGCATTTCCCGGCCGGGTGCTGGGCACGGAAACCAGAGCCTCACTGACACCCAGCGGCTGCCGCGGAGAGCGCAGCGCCCGCCGGCGGCTCCGCGCCCGGCCGCGCTCCGGCCCCGCTGCCGGCCCCGCGGGCAACGGGCCCCGGGACGGAAATGTTGTTCTCCCTACTCAGAGAAAAAAATTCAAAAGAGTTTGATTTTTTTGCTGCCCTGGAGGGAAGTAGCCTTTTTAAGACAGGGAAATTGCACACACATCATCCAACACGCAGAGGTAAATACTCTGTAGCTGTATAGACTTTATGCTTCTAACCACCTGAGTGTGCGTGCTGTGATCAGGAGGTCTGAGGTGTATTGGGGAAAGAGCTATCTGTCATCTGAGAAGAAACAAAGAGCGGGAACCGGAGGAAGCTGTAAGAAAAACACAGGCGGCAGAGACCAAAGAAAAAATTATAATTAAATCAACCCCTGTCATGTTACGAACTCGCTCGTCAACCCCATTCTCTTTGTTTATGGTAAAAATGAGGCAGAAAAGTTGCATTTAGAAGGCACACCAAGTAGTCACAGAAGCTGAGTATACAGTGCCTTACAAGTGAATATCAATTGATCTTAGCCATTAGCATCATAAACCTGAGCTGCCTTGCTGAACTCTGAGGGTGTCCAGATTAAAGGGTTTTGTCAGTCTAAACACTAGTAGAAGCAGAGGTGACAGACTCCTGGAGCTCCAGGACTGGAGGCCTGATCAGGCACACCTTGGTGTAGCTCCAGCAAAAGTGGGCTCCAATGAGAAGATGGGTGGAACTGTGCTTGTATCCAAGATTAGCAGCCCTTTACACAGCTTATATAGCTCATAGTAGCAATAAATGAGACTTTTGCTCTTCTTGATGCTGGCATTCTTGCCATGCTCAGCACTAGAGTTTCTGAATGATTTACAGTCCTCAAAGGAAACAAGAAAAAATGGGTCTTTCATCACAAATACTTGTTTCTCTCTTCCAAACTTAGTGATCTGTATTCCCTGAGTAGTATAAGCAGGAATTCTCTACTGCCTTTTAGACTTGGGAATGTTAGGTAGAAAAGATGATTTTCATTTTGCCTGCTGTTTATATGCACAAGACAATCACTAGCAGCATGGGGTGCTCCTTCCAAAATCAGCTGTATGACTCTTATTTTTAATAGATCTGTGGCCATTTGGTTCTCTCCAGCTGTCAACATGCTGCAATTGCTGGGTATTTCACAGAATCTACTGGAATCCTCCCTAAAGTAAACGGAGATTGCCTGTTAGCAGCTGGCAGTGCAAGGCCTCTAACACAGGACTGGGCTGTTTCAGTGCAGCCCAAAAGAGAGCAGAAACACACACTGCTCACAGTGTGCATTTGATTTACATGCATGGGTTTTTGGCTTATCTTCAGATATTACTGTCAACTTTTGCAGTCATAAAGGCAAAAGGTTCGTTCCTCCCACAAGATCTGGAGTGACAGCCCCATGTGTGACACTAATCTTCTGACAGAAAAAAGCTTTGGTGTCTCTTTACGTGGGTGTCCCACCAGCAAAACAGAATCTGGAGACAGCACATCACAGAAGTTTTGACAGACAAACCACCTAAAAAATGTGGTATGTAGCCCTAAGTTAAACAGTGAATTATTTTGTCTTTTTTTGTGTGTGTGTGTGTGTGTGGAGAAAATAATTCCCTTGTTCTCTTCTTCAGCAATTTGCATTTGAATAGGTGGATCTGTTCTTTACATCACTTTTGAGAGCCTGCATTTCCCAAATTCCTGTTGCACCACTGGGCTTTCAAGGACAGGAGAGAAGCCAAAACATTTCCATCTAATGCAAACATGGATTACTGAAAGGATGTTCTCATTTTTTAAAAATGCACTAGAAGCATGAGCCAGGTTTGCTAACACCTTCTCTGCAAGCCATTGCTTCCTTGAGAAGGAAAAAAAAGAAAACCTCACCAAAGGGAAAGTGCAGAAGTTCCTGGAATGCCACAGCTTGCAGAGAGAGATGAAGGAAGTGCTACCAGGCAGGCAAGCACACCCACAGCAGCTGCGAGCAGTGTGCACACACTATCATGGAGGGAAATCGAGCGTGCTGATGGCTTGAGGCCCTTCCAGTCTGCAGTTGGTCAGCTCAGTTCTGCCACGCTTCAGCTTGTCTATATCAGTGGAAGACCATCTCCAAGATAAAAGATCCAGTGCAATGAGGGAAGATATTTAATATCTCATACATTAGTGAAGCTGAGATTTCAGCTGTGACTACCCCCAGGCAAATCCAAGTTTCCAAATGTTCCAGGTGTGGTTCCAGGAGGCATCTTCAGTTCCAAGAAGCAGATCTCTATTTTAGCACAACCAGCGTCCAAAGCGCTTCTTCCCTGGAATATAGATGGAAACTCCATGTCAACCCAAACCATTCTTCCAGCCAATGATTACAGAAAAGTCCTGAGAAGTGTTACTGAGCTGAAAGTTGTCTTTGTAGACATAGATATAGATATATGAAAGATACTCTCTCCACTTCTCCCTTCCTCTGCTCCCAAAAGTTTGGGGAATCCAAGGAGCTAATCAAACACAAAACCAGAAATGTCTGTGTGTGCTGCCGACAATCCATCTCTGCAGAACTCATTACATGCCAATTGCTGTACTTAGGGTGGATTGGGAGGGGGATCTATTAGAGAGAAAAAGTACAGAGTAGAGTTAAGAAGCTTTTTTTTTTTTCCTTCTAACCACTCTCCTTTTATCTGCTTTCCTTCTCATGTTTCTGGTTTTTTTTTTTTTTCCTTCTCCTTCATCCTATGGAAGTGGTACTGAATGCTGATGAGATAATAAATGGTCCAACCCCAGGCAATCATTTTCGGGTAATTAGTTCAGCTACTGAACTTCTAAGAGTCATTTTTTTCACCTGCCCAGCCAGAAAACTTGGGTGGTTAGTTACCCCGTCACTACTGAGTGGTCTTTGGGGCAGGGGCGCCCAGAAGTAYAAGTACTTCAGCTCCTGGATATACTATGCAATCTCTAATTAAGCCTAACTTTGGCCTAGCTATTTAGTATTTTATTTACTTTTTATAGAATTCCTTACTTGTGTGAAAATCCCAACTTCACATCCAAATAGGACCACATCTGTGATCTGTTGTAAACTTCTGTGCACAGTCAACCCGAGGATTGTGGATCTGTTCAAGAAATTGGAATCACAGTACTTTAAGGAACTCGGGGGTTACCCTTTTTCTGTTTCAGAATAAACATTTCAAAATTTCCCTTGGATGAGAAGTTTGGAGAGGAAAATCATGGCATTTGTTTTAATGGACCTGACACGAGAGCTTCCAGCTTGTCCATTCCCAGGATGTTTAGCCTCCTAGCTCACCATCAAAGCCCAGAGAGCCAAGAAGTGTGGGGTTCCTTGCCACAGAGCTTGGAGCTGGGCTCTAGCTGGGGCTGGGCTTTCACAGCTCCCAACCCCGCTACAAGGAGCCCATAAACCCTGCCGTTGTTGATCCTGGAATAGGTTGCCTTAAAGCCAAGGGCCTTGAAGACTCCAACTCCAAAGCAGTCCAAATGATGGAGATAGCCTGGATCTGCAGATTCTGGAAACCCACCAGGTGACCCAAGCAAAAGCCTTCCTGGCAGGCAGGCGGGCTTCCAGGGGAACCTTTGCCTGTGTTTTGCTGGCAGGTCCCCAAGCCTGCATAGCTCCAAGAAACATTCTGGTTTCAACAATTTGGCATTTTTCAACAGAAATCTGTTCCATCTGAGAATTCCTACCCAACTCCGGTGTACCCTCAGAGCTTTAGAGGTGACTTCTGAAGAAATGAGGAAAGATTTGGGCTTGCGGATTTATAATTAGCTGCTTTGTTGCAGAACATGTGACCCTGCCAGGTCTGCAGACAGGGAGAGGAAGTTCCTCAAAGGCAAATTACGGGGATTTGTACCTTCTCCTCTGACATTGGTCAGGTCATACACAGAATATAGGATTAAATAAACCATTTGTCTATTTTGATATTGGCAGGTCAGATCTTACACTTATCAGATTTAAAAAAGAAATCAAGCCTCTAAAAACATATAAAATATTTCAGGCATCTCTATTTCACAAAGAAGCAAAACAAGGACACAACCACATTTCTTCTTCCATGCAGATCATCTTCAAAAAGTTTTGGTTTAAATCTTCACTTTTTAGTTCCACTCATTTTTTTCTTTTTTCTCCTCTTAAAGTCATCTTGACTGACAGATGTCACCGGGCCTCAAAAGAGTCACTTAGATAAATAAGGAAATAATATTCATGAAATAGTATGTGCTAGCATATCCTGCTTTTCTTTTTATAGGTTCCAACAATACCAAATTCTTCATCCCCGAGACTCAAATAAAGCCCATAACAGAGGGTTCACATTCAAACTCCAATCAGCAATTCACAAACTAACACAGAATGATCTAGCTGATTTCACTAGGGACCTCCATATGGTGATGAAATTTATTCTGAGCCATGTTTAGGTTTTGTATTTATGGGCACCATACACAAACCCTGAGAGAAACTGAGATTTTTACAGCTTCGCTGGGAATTTAGTAATACAACTCCTGCTGAAATAAGTGGATATTATTTGACTTCAGAAATCTCAGTCATACTAGAACTCTGACAAAGTCCTGTATCCTGCATGTTTATTGTTCAGCTAAATTAAGAATAAGCTTTAATCTCTTTCAGCCTTTTGAGTCTCCAACATTTAACTGCAACAATTTCTCAAGGCATACTTTTTTAGAAAGTAACTTTGCTGTAATATGCTGGAGATTGACATGTCTTCTCCAGTTGTAATATTTTTAACCTATAAATTGTTCAGTTGGATTTCATTTTCAAAAAGCTATAATAGTGAATTCATGTGCCCCAGCCCTTTGAGGTACGTAACAAATATACATTTTTTTTTATTATGGTATAGATGTGAAGTTTGCTTGCATTGTCCTAAAAAGAAAATAACACTCTGGATATATGCTATTTTTATTCCTTGTGGTTTGAAAAAATGGATTGATTTTTTTCTTTTGTTTTTGCCCTTTTAAGTACAGAAGTGGAATTGAGTTTTTTTCTGTATTTTTCCCTTCAGATAGCATATTTTCCTAATAGAACTCCCCTCCCCCAAAAACACAATGTGCTTTTCTGATTTACCAGCTCTAGCATTTTCTCAACAATCATGTGAGCAAGAGCAAGGACTGAATATTTTTAGACACTAGAACTAAGCAGATGGCGAAGGATGTAGAAGATCAATAACTCTAGTTTTTGTAAAGTTTACAGCTCTGCTTATTTCAGTGTATTTCAAAATGCAATGAGAAGAATATAAAATTTCAGAGAATGAAATGAGAGAAAACTGATTTGACCTGGGTGACTACAAACCTACAAGAACATTTTTCAAACAGTTCTTTGAAAGCAAGCTATGCACTTACTCCAGCTGTAACTGTGAACTCTCCCTTTGCTAATTTAATTGTACTCATGTTGCAGTTTGGTGAAAGGTCTTGGACAGATGTGTGTTCATCTGACGTTCTTCCAAGCATGTTTGCGTGGTCAGACTTGAAAGGTTTGGGGTAGCTGAAAGTCATCCCATTAGGAACCAGAAACAACGCCATCTGCTTTAGGTGACTAAGCACGCTTCCAAGAAGAGCCATTGCTCTCCTTTCAGGCTTGAAGCCCATGTCTGCTAGGGCTTTTGCTCTTTTGGTGCTTTGTAGCACCTTTTTGGATAGGGGATTTGCAGAGGAAGGGGAAACCAGCAGCAGGTTCTGGCATCAGCACAGTTTTCACTACCCCTTTGGGAGCCTGAGGGCTTCATTGAAAACCAGGTCGAGCTGCCCAAAAGCTGGTGGCCCGGTGCTGAATATGGGATCTCCTGGTACAAAGTAAGGGCACTTAACAGGAGAAACCAGCATTTGGCTTTGTGACCTTGAGTGAGTCACTCGATCTTTCTGTGCCTACACTTCTCAGCTGTACAATGGGGGCAGCACAATTTCACTTTTTTACTTCCTTTCTCTATGCAAAAGGCAAGATTCACACACCAGGCACTGGGTCAATGATCATGCAACATGTGTGAAGGTTAGTCATTACTGGCCTACTCACATTAACTAGAAATAGAAAAGCTAATCAGCAGACTATAAGTTGACAGTGGTCTCGAGGAGACAAACAAAATTCCCCCAAAGTCATTTAGATACAGGCATATTCCTGGACACTGTCTTATTTGCTTGTGTAGTTACAGATTAGGCAGATACTGTCCTTCAACAGTATTTTCTGTGAGTGTGTTGTGGAAAGCTAAGTATCAGACACAAAAATGATGGTAAGCAGTAAGATCCTGCCTGAACTTTTCATCTACGGCTGCTGACCTTCCCAGCCCTGCTGCTTCCATGGCTTCTGTTCGTTAGCAGGATCTTCTGTATGATCCTGTCAAGGAGGAACCGATCTGGACGCCCTTCACGGATTTCACTGAACTTGGAATTGATCAGTCCCTAAAAATGGGGAAAGACGATGGGTTCCTAGAGCTGCACCAAATAAGATAAAAAAGCATTTTGATGCTTTGTTCTAAATAGACATAAGGCAGCTGAGGTTTACATGGTATTTTTAGGACTCACAACATCCTAGAGCTCTTTATGTTTGATGCTGGCAAGGAAAGCGTCATGCAGCTGCCATCTTGTATTCAGCAAGGGCTGGCAGGCTGACGGGGCCAGAACCGCGAGCCCTCGGCCTCCCCAGGAGCTGCTGTGATTTTCTTTCCCTCAGACAGCACCAGTGAGACACATCACCTGCGTATGAGCTGTGGGGAGGAGACACGTAAGGCAGGTTGGTGATACTTGACTCACACCCTTTCAAAAGAGTTACTGTGGGGTTTCTAACTTCTCGCCAGATCTTCACCACCCAAAAAGGGGTCCCTGCTAAATGTCTCAGTGCTGTCCCTGGCAGCTGTCCCTTCCACTCAAACCGTGTCAGCCCTGGACCCAGGCCAAAATCTACGTGTGGAAGCTGTTCCCTCCTCCAACCTTCTGGACCTTAGGCAAAAGAGCTACTAAATGAGCCATACTGACACCAATACTGCAATCAATTTGTTAATAAGGATCAGAGACAGCCTCTGCTGCTGGGAGGAGGAGGAAAGGGGAAAGGAGATCATTATTTTTAATTTAAATAAATCAATATGTTAATAGAGGAAAGAATGCAACTTGCACAAGGATGATGGAAGGAGGAAGACAAATGAGCACAGCTTTTGGGGCGGGAGGGCAATATGCAGTTTGTCATTAGCCTGGGCTTAAAAAAAGTAAATTATTTAATATAAAAAGAGTAAGAGTAGACAATTTTTAAAGTCCAGTAATAGCAAATAACTAATCATACCCGTCTGAGACTCAGGAGCATGCCTGGCTCTTTTCTTTCTTTAAAACAAATTAAAGAAAAAGGAAAGCTTGATTCCCAGGAGGGCTTATCTAAGGCCTCTCATCTCTAATACACTTCTAAGAGGACAGGGAAAATATCTTTTATCACTTAAATCTCCCTGAAATTTAAGACCAGCTGGGAATTTTTTTTTATGTGGATATGATTCATTAAATTCATATCATTCCAAAGAAACCTTCCTGCCGGTTTATCTTTGCCACTGCAGTCATCTCTCCAGAAAAGCACAGTTTCCTGAATGTTGTCAACCTGGACAGCTCAATTTTTGGCTGAAGGTTACATTTCATTCGGAAAGTATGGAACTGGCCCCACATTTATCTTTTCAGGGAACTGGTATGTGCAAATCATTCGCTAAGTCAACTTTTTCCCCTCTGCTGAGACAATAGGAAAATCCTGCACCAACGTACCGGCTCCAGCCATTAGACTTCTTGGTTTTGATAGACCTTTTTTTCTTTTTTTTTTTTCCACGATATGTTTCAATATTTATATATTGTACTTTGGGGTTTAGCGGCTTTGATCAAATATAGTTACAAGAGTTCTGAAGACGCCGCTCTGAAAGCCAGTTCAGAGAACAGCCACATCCAGCTTCCGCTGGGATCAAATGCAGTAAGTTTGTATTTCAACAATCCTTAGAGCTGCTCTACAGCGGAGTGATGTATCAGCTGATAAATAGAGGGCTGTGACAGAGTTAATATCCCGGTATAATAAGCGGCCGATAAAGCGCTCTGAGCAGCATTTCTGAGGAGTTTTAAGCAGCGCATAAAACGTATGTTTTACATAATGAGCTCCTTCATATACGGAGCCACAAAAGTTACTAGGGAGACGGGCAGTCCTCAGCTAGGAGAAAAACAAAGGGAAGTTCATGTGGCAAAATCGTGGCTTGCTGGCTCCGTCCAAGAAGCCGCCGCAGCGGGCAGGGAGAGATGCCACAGTGCGAGGCTTGGAAAAGCCGACACCGGGCRGCAGGGGCAGGAGGGTCTGGGCAGCCCCCAGGACGAGGGCAGCCCCGCAGCCGGGGCTCGTGGGTGGCCCCGGGCAGGAGGACGCGCTGCCCGGCAGGTGCTGGCGGCGCAGGTGGATGCCACGGTGATGGGCACGCGCCCGCACCCCGGATGAAGGAGCCCCGGGATGGGACAGGATGGGATGGGACGGGGGGGGGGTCTGGCGAGGGGGAAGGGGCTGCCCACGCTTCGAGTCCGACTGCACCTAGCAGCGGTGAAATTAAAAATAACTGCTAGCACTCGAACAGAAGCATGTGGTCTGCAGCTCCCTGCCTTTAAACCACGGTAGAAGAGCAGACAGTTTTCACCTTCAGATTTTTCTCTTTTTCCAAAGCGCTAAGCAGGCACCGCTCTAGCTTTTGAAAAGCTCTGTATGATACGGCTGAAAATGAGAAACTGCCCCCGGACTTTCTCTTTTGAATGTTTCTTTTCCCATGTAGGTACCTGAGCAAATCCAGCTTTTGTGTTTCACTAGGTAAAAGTATCATTTTTCCTACTTCCAGCTTTGCTCTGAAGGAGTTCACAATTTCCGCATATTTTACTTCTATTTATTACTCAAAGATTTACAATTATATTTCTAAGATTTTGAAAATTAAACTCATGTAGCTCCTCTTCTGTTAGTAAAGGCTGTATTAGCTGGTTTAGATATAGACTTAGTCCTTAGATTCATATTCAGGGCTTTTATGTTTCCAAAATCCTCACAGACCTCCGCTACCTTGAACACAAGAAATCTGATTAAAAATATTAGATCCTCCCACCAGATTCCTGTGGGACTATCAGATCTAAACTAGATTGTTAGACTTAAACTCTACCTTTAAATTCAACCCAAGTTAACAGTTTGGATCTTGTGGCTACAATTTGAAGCTATCATCAGCATTTAGGGGCCAGATTCAAACAGGAATCACCAGCAAGGGCTCATGCCACAGGCTTATATTGGCTTTCCAGCCACCAAACACGATACAGCTCTCTGCAGATTTCCAAGTGCAGCCAGTAGTAAAACACCACTAGCCTTCACTAAATATTCATGAATTATTTTTTTAAAAGCCCTAACAAAACAAAACAAAAAAATTCCTGATATAACAGTCCTCCAGTAAAAAAAAAAAAATCCCTTTACTTATTCAATAGTGGCTTTTGCTTTAGGACCTCATATCATCATCACAAGAACAGTTTTTACCAGTGGGCAGTATTTTTCTGCTGCCTTTAGACTGGCAATTAGAGCAACTATCAGATACAGTCCAGATAATAGTGAATCTATCTGTCGAAAGGGAATTTGCATTTCTCTCCATGTCATTTATGTTAAAGACAAACAGTATCATAAAATAATCATCACTATATAAACATGTTATAACTGTAAGGTCTTCAGGGCAGTGACCTTCCATTTTTTTATAGGGTACTGAAATAAGAGCTTTTAAGCTGTATAAAAGGTTTTGAGCCTCCTCTTCATAGCTTTTGACCATTCCTATAATATAATTATCAAATCATTGTATACATAGATATATATGCACATATAGTAGCCAGCATTTTATATGTCTCTAAACATATGAGCAAACATGTATTGTACATATGTGTGTCTGTGCGTATTGTGTATACATATAAAATCATCATGCTCTTAATGCATACAATATTTGAGACTGCTGTGTTTTAAGCATATGGTTTAAAGGAATTTCTTTAAGATAGATTCAGTAATCACATAAATAAAATAGATTATGAAAGCCTACATTGGTATCAGGTGCTTTCTATTAAGAAAAGTACTATGAAAAAAGTATTAGCAGCTGAACCTAATTATTGGTGATGAAAGTCATTTCATTTCAAACATCCTATTAACTAAAATCCATACATAGAAATTATTGGCTGCTTGCACCAATCCCCATTATAAAAAACAGTGAAATCCCTTTGCAAAAAAGGGAAGACTACAGCTTAAACCTTAAGTACTTTGATAAAAATATAAGATCAGTTTCATCCCAAAGTATAAATCCCAATCTCCATCTAAAACTGCCTGACCCTAAAATATATTCAGAGCTTGTTCTAATCACAGGAGATGTACTCTGAATAGGACAGCCCTCTATCATCTGCTAAGTCTCTTTAAGTCATCGTTTTCACTATATCTGAAAAATTAATTCCTTTTCAGAAATATTCTCATCTTCTACTAAAAGAAAAAAAAATCTTTTTGATGTAGAGTGACAGGATTATGAAGTGACCCTTCAGGTCAGAAGGAGACTTTTCCTTTTCTCATCAAGGAAATCAATTTCTAAGTCCAAGTCTCTTAAAATAATATATTCTTGTGGCACGCATACAGCTTTTTTTGATCTGCTATGAAAAGAATAAGAGGTAAAGAGGATCAGGGGTGGCGATGGAATATTATAATCTGCCACACTCACACATCAGCCTTTCACTAAGTAATTCCAGATAAATTGAGGATTTACATATTTAAGATTAAATGGGGAAAGAGTAGCAATGCATAAATAGAAGAATACAAAGATACAATTTGGGGAAGTTAACTCTTAAAAACTTAATGTTACTTGCTATTTGGTACCCTTCCCCTGTCCCACCCCATCTTTTTTAAAGCGCATAATGTTTATTAGGAAATAAACAGGATAATCTCTTTTAGATCAACCGAGCACAAACACAGATGCCTTAGGGTTTCTCTCCTCCACCCCTCCCACCTTCACTACTGAAAAAATACCAATTACCATGACAAGAAACAGTTAAATGCCTCCAAAGACACATACACACAGCAGATGGAAAATAGGAGGAAACCAGCTGGAAGTGTGTTTCCCTTAGAACTGTTTTTAACAGCCTGTGCACAAATAATGTCTCACTAATACGCAGATAAAAATAAAACATAAATATTTAAAAGGTGACTGGTCAAAGCAACAAGATGGCATTTGATATGGGAACTTTCCCTTTTCTAGTAGCGTGGGTGCCCATACTCTGGGTAATGGTTCAGAGACATCCTGAACCATGTCTGTGATTCGGGGAAAGTAACTTTAACACGAGAGCTCTGGTAACGGCGGTAACCTTTTGGTACTGTTATTTGTAAGGCACATGCACTTGCCTTGTTTTTTTATTACTCACCTGTTCAGCCTTTGCTGTTATGTTTAGCTTCCTGTGCTCACGCTCAGAGCTTCCCGAAGCATCTCCCAGCGTGACGCCCCCAGCCGAGCGCCAGGAGCTGTTGTTCGCACCAGTGCAAGACATGGAGGCCAACCTTTTAAAAAATGACTCGTCCTGTTGGGTGCACAACCAGAACTCTTTTCCAGAAAATACTAAGCACTACTTTCTGATAATCAGGATATTTTAAAATGCCCCACATCAGCAATCTTAGATCCCTATAATTCATATTTACCACCAAACATCTTGGCTTGACCCCCAGAATCCACACAATATCCAAGGCTCCCTTGTGCCCCCACGGCTGTGCCATTAGGGAGAGCAAAGACAGAATTGATGAGGAGGGATGGAAATGCTCATGTCCCTTCCTAGCTGAAGCAATGCAAGAGAGGCAGGGGAAAGCACTGACCTCTGCTTTCAAGAAATGAGAGAAACTTCCAGCACTATAACCAAAACAAAGGCAGYTGCAAGGGAAAGTGGAAATGGGACGTTCTTCCCTAGGATCCCCTGAGACAGAAGCGTTTGTGATATATCCTGCTTGTCGTATCTTTGATCTTAACGACTTTATTATCAGCTAGAACAATTTTAAGCGGTGTAGGTGGGTTGCCTGTGGCTTATTTAGATCTCTTCCTTTACAGTCCCTTCTCCACTGAGTCTCATTAGGCATCCCTCTTGCAGCATTCAGGAATTCAGAAAAGCAGATCCTTAGCTGGTATTAATTGCTCTAAGTCCATTATTTCAAACAATCAGATCTAACTTATAGTGCCCAGATATCTGATCCAGTTTCACTTCTCTGAGTTATGTGGTCTCTTGGTGGAAGAACAGATGTATTCCCTCTCAGCTCTGCGTCTGAAGCTTTAAGTAATTCCACTCTTTACTGAGAATCCAAAAAACTGGGATTCTTTGGGGGACCAAAAAAAAAAAAACCTGAACATGCCGGTGAAAGAAGTTGGAAGCTCCAGAACACAATGCAGAAAACTAACAGTATATCATACAGGTCCACTCAAAGCCAGAAGGGACCAGAAAACCCTCTCCTGAGACACCTAGATGACAGGAAGAGACAGGTGAACACATTAGCACTTGGAGGAATCTTGACCTGAATGACCTGAGGCCATCAAACATGCTCTCAGACAACTGTTAAACAATTAATCAAGTGTGATTTGGCCAGAATAAGGCTTTACTGACTTGGACCAGTAAAAGATGATGCATGCTGCATGCATCAGGCTGCATATAGCCTGATGTTTTGAGGTAAAACACAAGGATTTTATTGTAGTTAATTTTTTTGGACAGTTTTTTTCACGTGCCTTCAGAACCAATAAAAGTCACTGAGCCTTGGCCAATATCACTCTCTGTTTAGTTACAGTTTTAGTCTGGTTGTATAAAGCAGCTGTAGCACCTGTGATATCACTGAAGGCAATATGAAGTAAGGCAGGAGGATAAGTAATTAAGGATATTTGAGGCAAAGATGGGGAGAGAATGGTTTCACTCAGGTACAAGGGTCAGCAGCTAAGAATGAACATTTTTCAAAAACTTTAGCTGTTAAAATTCTGGCAGCCCATCATTTGGTTTCACCACAATAATAAACATCATTTTTAAGGGTTTTTTTTAAAGTGTTTGATTTCCATGTTAAAAATCTACAAAAAAAAAGAAAGATCTGTTTCCTCTGATGTTTTTTTCCCTCCGTGAATGAACGATACCTTTTTCTGTTTTTATTTTTGTACTGCCATATTTATACCTAACACCTTCAAACACATATTATTTTAGAGATCTGATACCATCTAGTGTTATTGCTGGCTTTTCACATCTTACACTTATCAAGTAACCACAGTCAGCAACATGTCAGAGTTCATCATTGCATCACGTCAGTAGTGAAATAAAACCTGCTTCCCCACCCAGTATCTATATTTACACACCCCACAGGTGGGTGGCAAAATTTACAGTTATCTAGGAAATTTACTCTCTTTTAATCTCTGGAAATAAGCTTATCTGTATGTATACCTATCATTATCATCTACTGTTTCACCACTCTGACTTCTTTCAGCCACTGTAGCAAATAGCCTACAGATTTCTAATATTTCTAATAACAAACACATGTATTTATAAACAGCCTTAGTACCGTCTTGGGCTCAGTGAGGTCAAGGGTACACTGACTTCGAGTGGCCAATGTTTCACGCTGTTGTTCACTGAATTGGATGGGATTTTAATTTGCAATCAGTAGTGACTGGGGCAGAGTTCTCCTAAATATCCGTAGTTACTAAAAGCTAGTGTTTTCCAGAAGGCAGATGCTTATATTATTCTATACTAAAAGAGGATGAGATCAATAAGAAGAGCCAATCTCTGTTGGACAACACTGTGTGTTCATCTGTTTGGGCACAGTGAGCTTTAAAACACAAAGTGTTTCTGAACTGAAAATACATACAAATACAGTATATTCATAAAAGTAAGAAGGAAAGAAAGAAACAGTATGGCTATAAAAGATGGTGGATTAGTATCCATGGAGACTCCTTTCTTTTCTTTATTCACCCAACAGGTACTGGACGATTGGTGATTTCTATACAACACCCCAACACTGCCCTAATCTGGGCAGACAGCAAACGCTTCTGGAGCTAAAAGGATAGTTTGGGCTGCATGTTACCTTAGCTCAAGGCCTCTCTTCTGGTGTAATCCAGATAGATTTCAGTTATGATGCCAATATTTGCAGCAGCGCCACTCACCTAGTTAGAGCTAGACAAGTGGTCACCAATGCTCTTAAATTAAGTCACTCAACAAGCCAGAAACAGTGATCTACAGGAGGTTCATATTTATTACTACTCCTTGCAAGCAATTTACTATCTGCAAAGGAAGTTATTTTTTAAGGATTAAGTGCTTCACTGGACGGGAGTTTAGTATTTTGTAGTTTTGTGTAACATAAAAGAAGATATTTTTCAGCATTGTGTTTCATTTTATCACTTATGACTAGCAGTGTGTACCAAATACTATTACATGCTAAAGGTATAGTCTTCAGTGACCTTTACACATGCTAAATGCCTGGGGCTAGGAAATGGACACCTGTTTCTTTGGAGCACACTTCTATGCAGCCCATTTTATTGTACAGGAGGGTCTGGGTGAAATCTCAGACTCTGTGAGTGAGGTCAGCTTAGAGGGAAATGCCTTCTGAACATAGAAAACAAGAAAAAGAGAGAGAAGCCCTATCTAGAGAGGACTACATGAAAAAAATGAGGTGGTGGTATATGAATTTTAAGAAATCTTGATATTGGAAAAACAATGTGATAGACAGGAAGAGCTGTCTCATACCTCTATTCCCTTCAGAACGTGTGGTTAATTTATACACTAACTACTAAAAGTTAACACATTTTACATGTGACTGCCACTGTCCACACTTAGAACAAAACCGCGCTGAACACAGAGTTATGTGGAGCACGCCAGCTGCAACACCTTTCCCTGGAGCAGACTTGGCCACATTCTCTAGAAATTGTTGCATAGTTAACCAAAAGCTTGACCAAACTGATGGAGCTTTCAGAGCACGCTACAACCCGCTCACATGTGGCCACACTGGTTGTGAGAATAGGTATTATGGGGAACTTCAGCCAAAAACAACATGCCACTAGGTTTTGCAGAAAGCCTACACCCCACCTTGGACCCCCAATCCAGAGGCACAGAAATGTGCATTGGTACTACCTACTTCAGAGATCTTTAAGCCAACTCAAGCCAATTATACTACAATAACACAGAGGTTACAAAGACAAGAAAATGTCAGTAACAGAGAGGGACAGTCACAGCCTCAGGGCCAACTGCTAATGAGAATTAGCAATGCATGACCCTAAGCTTATTATCTAGGAACTGAATAACACTAGTGCATAAGATGTGACCTCAAATGTATTTAGTCTTCCCACTTCCCAGCTTCATTTTCACTCTAGTTTCTCCCTCTGTTATTCTAGTTACTCCTTTCTAGCTTCTAAATTGTGCCTATTTCTATGGCTTTTCTCATTCTCTTTCTGCCATCACATGTGCAACAGCTCCACTGGAAAGTTTTCAAGAGGTATGCTATCTGAAAATAACCATTTTTCTAAGAACTGGCTTGGATATCATCTTTTCTCTTTTTTCATGAAAAAATGTTGACAAATCTTATTTTGAAACACTACTTTTTCAAAGAAAAAAGAAAAAAAGCAGCTGTTTCAAGCCTTTCAAGCAAAACTGACTAAAATATGTCTTTTTTTGTTCTAATTAAATATTCCATTTTCATGTATCTGTAGCATTTACATGACAAGAGGACTTGGAGCAAAAACTATCCTTTGACTGGAATTAGAAACTCTTTTTTTTTTTTGAAATTACAATTCTTCTGATTAAAGTGTTGAGGAACTCTAAACCATAACATTCTCTCATGTGAACACAGAACTTAAATGTCATCAGCAAATAAAGCAACAAACATATTTATAACAGTTTATTGACAACAGTGGCTCAGTCTACTTCAGCTGATATCCCAGAGTCAACAACATATAACCATTTTCTTTGCCCTTGTAACACACACAGGTTTTTTAGCCACAAGTACTTTCTGTGTTTAAATTAAACATGTGATATTGCTATATACTGAAATGTTTTCCTTCTGAAAGGTTCCCTGATGAACTTTAATAATAATTTGCTTTTACTTACTTTCAGAAGGTATCTTTATATCTAACAAAGAAAGCTCTTAAAGTAGCCTCATTTTTATTCCTATTTCTATACAGTATTAGCAGCTGAAATGTGAATATATCTTTCAGATCCATCATGGCATCTCTAGTTATTTGAAATGCTCTGTTCAATTCATTATACACAGATAGAAATATACAAGTTTTGTTCTACAGTCCCATTTTATATGACAATTCTCAGTCATGTGGGAGATGTTTACCATCAAACTGTATTTATTTTAAATCTATATTAAAAGTTTGTCCTATATGAGTATTTGGATTAAGAATATGTTTCGGGAACGCATCTACAAACGCACTGTCTGATCCATATTCCTTGTCCTAATACTGATCTAATAAAAATGTTCACAAAATTCTTAAGGGTTTGCTGCCTTTCAATTTCTCCCCCTCAGGTGCTTTCTTCCCAGTGGACTGGTTGTTTTAAAAACAAATCTAACTGTGAGTCTTGTTTTTCCTAGAAAATCTCCAGATAAGCACAAGGTGAAATCGCTTTTTTTTTTTTCATCAAAGCTATTTCTTTATATCTTTGACTTTTTTTTTTGTTCTTTTAAATTAAAGGAAGAATCTCTAAATCTCTGAAACTGGAAAGGACTGAATAGCAGCTCTGCCTAGGAAAGGCCATGGTTTAAGGCAAAGCTTATAGCTCTGGTTGTGAACATGCAGGCTCCCTGCTTACACAGATTGTAATGGACTTCCCGACCCACTGTAAACCCCACTGCATTAATGGTTCATTGCTCTGTGCCTAGGTGTGGCCACCCTAATGCACTGGAACAGCCTGGTAATGTTAAGTATTAGTACATATACTGTGTGTACAGGGTTGAGGCAGGAAAAGGGAAAATGTGCCATTTTCCATCACTTGCAATCACTTCCAAATTTAGAAGCAAGGCAAGCTTTGTGGAATAAAAGATACTACTTACTACACCACACCTTGACTCTCTTATATCATTAGATCATTATGGCTACAAAAACATGACTGTTACAGATGTAGAGAAGTTACAGAGTTTAATTTCCTAGATATTAAGCAAGGGAAACTTCTCACCTATTGTGATGCATTCAGAAAGATCTGTTTAAACTTAAAGTTATACACAGCATTGCCTGAGAGAGGAACAATTCTCTGTTGAATTGATGCAGACCCCTTCTCTCCAAGGTAAGAAGCACATTGGCACATGCTGACAGAACCTGTGTGAAAGCCCAGAGTTACTCAGGGCTTTCTTGAAATGTTTGCATAATTGTAGTTTTTTAGACAAAAAGCAGAAAGTAAACTTCATTCATGCCTGACCTGCTGGCCTTCACAGCTGGAACTTGTTGGGAATCACTTCTGGCACCGAAAAGGTTAATTGTCTCCTGCTGTGAGGTGGGAGTCTAGAAAAGGATACCACATTTGGTGGGAATTAGAGTAAATGAGGTTTTCTTTATAGCACTGCTCATTCTCAACATGTTGAAAGGGCATTAGGTCACAGTCACTTTCTCTGGAATTATCAAATCTGCTCAGGAAGCCTTCATTAGGATATTAAACAAGACTTAATAAGTGAAAGTGATTTGCATTGCTGATAATCGTGTGCATTAATCAAGCAAGCTTCTGTCTCTCCCTTTGCAATATGTTTCATGTTCCATTGTAAAGCCTCTTTAATTCTGCAGGGCTCCTTAAAAAGGAAACGATACATTTAGAAAGCCATTTTTAAAATGATTTACTTAGCAAAGATCACTATAAATAATGTTCAACTCACTCCTCAGCTTTAACCATCAATATAATTAATACTGAGGGGCTTGTATCAGGGATATGGACCAGATGTGTTCCCATTTATCAGATATAGATTGCACTTACTCTAATAAATGTGTTTTCATTCTGAGTAACTTTTGAAACCAAATAACTGCATGTGGCACTTTAATTTGAAGTTACAGTTTTAGGCTAAGGCATTTATTTCTCATGCTGTGGGAGACTGTGGACCCTTTCACTATATCATTCCACATGCCAGAGTAACATCCACAGTTCTTAATGAAATTGTGTGGCAAATATCCCCTGCTGCTCAATAATTCCAAGGTAACTTTGGATGATCTACTCTTAAAGGGTGATGCTTATCACACTGCCATTTCTATTGACTGCAGCCAGCTATCATGGTGTAATTAATACCTTGCACTGCTCCAGGTCTTCTTTCCCAGGAGCTCACACCGTGTATAAATAGATTTGTGAATTTTCAGAACACCGCTCGCAAACAATATTTTGCGAACAGGCAAACTGATGCTCAAAGAGAAGTTTTCTGCCTATACCAGCAAATTCTTGAGAAAGCAGAATTAGACCCTTGAAAGGCAAAGTTCATATTCTGCTGTTCCAGCCACCTGAGCAGCCAGCACCAGTCCTGGCCGCTTCCTCTGACATGACCCTACAAACACCCACAGGGCCCTACGCGCACCCAAGCTCCACGCAGATACTCCACGGCATGAGGATATTTTTAATATGAGAAACAATATGAGTCTTACCATTCCTCACCAAATGTCTCACCAAACACAGCTTTAAGGAAAATCTTTTCACCAGAATTGGCAGCCATTAGGAAAAATGTGACAAAATGAAAACTTCATTACTGTTTATAGTGCAGCAGTCAGGAAGCGCTGTGGCTATAGTCTGTAAACACAACATGGGCCAACACTGTAGTCTAAAAAAGGAGTCTCAGGGTAAGGAAAAGAAGCACAGCATCTAAACAAGCTGATCCATGAGAGTGACCTCTGATCTGCCATAATGATGTGGTGCAAGGAGTTATACATTTATTCAGATTGCTAGATCAGGGCCTAGGCAACTGGGACCATGTTAGGGTACAAGTGATAGACATATCCTTCTGTTTCTGGAGAAGAAAGAGAGGTGGAAATGACCTCAAGCTGGTGGGAGTGGAAGGTTCAATTTTTTAGTGACCATGATAGGTCTGGTGATTTAGTCCACTCCCTGGGAGGAGCAGTCATTGTTTCTCCTTTCTTGCTGCATGTACTTTTTAAAGTTGTCCTTACTGCATTTCATGTCATTTACGTTCTCCTGAGACCTTAAAGCATCACTTAAGAAACCATCACTAAAATTAAGACCACAAAAGTGTTTATTGCTTTAAAAAAATTGCTGTTTGCTGGAGACCTTGTTTGCATTCACTCAGGCTGAGCACATAGCTTAAATGGAGCTAAAGAGATGATGTTTCTATAAAGTTGTGGAGACTCAATTCATTCTAATGGCCTGAAGCATGAATTATGTGCCCTGCTTCACTACCTTCATGGTTCAGTAAGCTGCTATAGCTCAGATGGAACCATTTATCTGTGGGGAGAATGGTGTTATTCCCTGCTTATTGCCAATTTCCTTTCATTTGTGCGTGCGTAAGGGTGTATGTGTGGTGTTTTCCAGATATCAGGTGTAGAGCTTCAGAGGTCTATCTGAACAGATTTCTTTGTTTTCTAGAGCATATCTGAGAAGATCAGCACCCAATAATTCCTTTCTGTTTTCAGTATCAATGTTTATGGTTAGACCATTCATGTGGGTGAGAGGCCGTGCCTCTAAGCTTTGAAATCAGTTAGGTGGATTCCCTCTGATGATAACCAAATGGGGAAAATATTTCAGTGCCCACTAATAGGAACACAAAAGCAACCACACTTTTTCCTAACTGCTGTACAAAAGTTTAAAATTTTCAAAACAGGAGCATGAAGCTTGAGTTCGCAAATCAGTGCTCTGATTTTTAGACGGATGTGGCCATGTATGTTTGAAGTGTGTTGAGTGTCTGGGAGCTCCGCTGGAGGTGACTGTGGAGGGCTTGCCTGCACACGCTGCATTGCCCGCTGCTGCACCAGCAAGCAGGGAACAAAGGGACCCCTTCATTATCATGCACAAGGAAAACTCTGGCAGAGCCTGAAAGAGGTAATGAGTATATCTACAGTGAACAAATACAGTGGTGTATGAAGAAACCCAAAGTAGCGCTAACTGATGAAATGCAGTTTTTCTGCATGGCGTTGCACTGTGCCATGTAAACGTAACCTAAACCTGTGTGGAGGGTGGTATGTTTCTGGGAATTCTGGGTAAAGTTAGCCTTGGGCCAAGGCACTCTCCATTTAGCTCCGACAAGAGGAAGATTTGAGATAATGCTAATGATATCCCTCTATTCTGAATTATTGTTGCCAACTGTATCAGTCTTAAAGCTGCTGCTCCTGGGATCGTGCGATTTGCTGAGAATCTGTACTCTCATTTAATAATAAAAAGGTAATTTCCATCAATGATGCAGAGGAAAGCTTGGAAGCATGACCAGGATATGTCCTAAAACCTCCCCTCTCCTGCCAAAAAAATCCCTCGGAGGTAATAAAAGGAGCCTATAAGGTATTATTTTTAATCTTCCAATATTTAAGCCAATGACATAATTCTATGTGCTGCAGAATCTTATGATTTTTGAGTACTCAGAAGTATTAATAATGCAGCCTAAACCAGATATTTGTGAAAAGACAGCACTAAATAGCATAGAGGAGAGGCACATGAGCCCTTCAGAATAGCATAGCAGGGTTGGGAAGGGAAGGAGGGGGGAATGGATATACCCGCTGTAACTAAAAAAAAAACAGGCCCTAGACCTTTCTCTGTTCAGCGACCAAGGGGAACAAAATTGTTGGTGCCCATATTACCTAAATTTGCTTTACCCCAAAACAGGGGAGCTGCATTCAAGTTGCCTTCTGGGAATAGTTGCTGGCTAATGCTGGGGACCTAGGGCACCCTGGGAGAGTGCTAGTGGGCATAAGCTAAAGCCGTGCCAAAGAGCATAGCATGCTGACAGTTGAACAATTCAGACGATCATATACTAGTGCTTGAGCCCATGCCCAGCCCTGTTTTATTTACTACTGCAAGCTCCTGGTGCGATAAGAGGGAAGAGTTGCAGAGATGCAGACTAGGGTAGCTGGGGAGTGGGGTACCTGCAGAAACCCCACATGTACATAGGCACCATGGAAGGTGTGAGGGGGCTGCAGAGTGATGGAAAGGGTAAGTGAAGCACAGAGTGAGTGTGCATGTCGCAGGTGGGAAAGGAGAAGTACTAGGAGCCAGAAGGCAGCAAAATATGCAAGACTAAGCTGATAACAGAAATGTGTATGTGTCCTTTTTTCTTTTGCTAGAAAACATTACTACATAGCTTCAGCTTCTAACCACCTCTCTATTTTAGTGTTTGTAGAAGTTCCCTGATGAATATAAGACTTACTATGCCATATCATTGTATTACTCAGAAAGAATTTCGTAGTAAGTCTTAATTTATTTTTCTCTATACATCATATTTAAAAATAAGGCAAGATGATACCAAACAACAGTTTTCAGGAAAAAAACCCACAAACACACGAATTCTCATCTATAATGAAACCGTATATTTAGGCTTAATTGGAGCTAATGCTGTTATAAAAGGCATTTGTATATCATTCCTCAGAGCGCTAAAATTCATAGGTAATAGAGATATCAAATACGGTTCTGTATGACTAAATTGGAGGACCTGTCCAAATATAGGTTCTAACCCATCTCCATCGCCTCTGACTTGGGTGAGTATTTCAACCCTGAAAAGAAGATTACACACTAGAGACAAATACTCACAGATGGAGGAAGACTTGGATGTGGCACTTGGTGGGGGGGAGGGCAGGGAAGAGAGGGGCTCATCTCAGAGCCTGAGGACAAGTCTAGCAAAATGTTTTTATAACCAAAGGGCACAAATAAGGAGAGATCTAGTTACAAACACTTTTATTTAGTGGAAAAAACAAAGCAGAAAACTCTGGCCTTTGAGACGTAGGAGAAGGCAAGAAAGTTGATTGAGTTAATGTAATTAAAGTATCCAGACTCTGGCAGCAGCCTTGTACATCACCTGTTTTTAACTGTGCAGGCCAGGCGGTTAGATATAAGCTGTAATAATTGCTTTCAGAAATAATAACAAGCACTCAGCAATACTGACATGGACTTCTCACAGAACATGAGCCTGACTCTGGTGGTGATGATGGGGAAGCAATTGCAAGAGGAAATCCTTTTATGGCTTTGTGCAAGCTTAGCCATGGATTCCCCCAGCCACCAGCTTTCTTACCATTATCCATTAATTGATTGCTGAGCCCTGTTTCATGGCCCAGTTGCAGTGGAAACCTCTCCCACAAACTGACTTCACTAGAAACCCTACTCCTTTCCCCAGAGGCACCTTCTGAAACCCACAGTAGACAATAGCTCACTGGTAATTTCTATAATGATGTGCCAGTGGGACTAAGATACTTGCCTTCTTGTTAGAGGCACTTGGATAACCTGTCAGTGYCTGTTATGTTACCATGTCATATCACATTTTATATGACACTGCCTACAGGGTTGCATATACAGAGTTCCGTGATCCCCTTTCTTGTGGTCATAGACAGATTGTTTGGAACAATAATGTTTTTTACAACTTCTGTGGTAAAAAAAAAAAAGGATTAAATAATAAAACCAAACTCAAACAGGGACTTTGCTGTTGGTCTGATGTATGCAGCATCATGGCAAGGACAAGAAATGTACCTGCTGTCCTTCACAGTAAACCATCACAGGGATCCAGCAGCCATATACAATTGGATTCTGGCAGAGTGACCAGCTCATTTGTACTCATCTTTTTCTGTCATTTGCCTTGTGACCTGCTTAGCAAAGTCCTCTTGGCGAAGCTGACATTACCTCCTAAATCTACAGGTCTTTGTTTTTCCCATCAAGTCCCACCACTCTCACATCCTGCAACCTCAGTGTTGGTGGTAAAAAGAAAAGGACTCGAGTAGGAGAAAAACAGACTAACCGATCAATACAAATTAATACACAACTGAAGTAAGTTCATTAATAGGAATGATACTTCAGCTTAAAAGCAATAACACTGAAGGAGAATCGTGGTAATCAGTTTCAAAGTAGGCAGTGTTCTGCAGTGACAGTACCTTAGTACAATAGCAGTTGAATCTTCCTGTTGGAGAAGGACTATGTATGGAGAGGAAGAGAGAGAAATATAAAGGGAGAAGGAAAAAAAAATCAATGTTGTTGGCTTTTTGTTTTGGCATATCTGGGCCATATATCTTATTTAAGGAAAACTCAAATATCAGTAAGGACTAATTAAAAGTTAACAGGATTGTGGGAGGCAGAAGCCTGAAGTGCTTTCACACCTAACATGAAAAATCTTAAAACCTTGTATAGATTGAAATTAATTTAGTCATATTTATAAGAAAGCTAATCATTGTTATATCCTTAAAGAGGTGAGGATAACCTAAAGTACATTCAGGCTGCAAAATGCCTGTGCCAGTGACAGAGCCAAGGATGGAACCAAAGAGCTATAAATCCCAAATTTCTGACAAATAGTTAACACTTCCTGTCAAATGTGAAGAAGTCTAATTTTCCTGTGTTACAATACTTTCTGGGCTACAAAATGTCTTGTTGGTCAAGCAATGAGTTGTTCAAGCTCCAAGCTAAATGATAGGATCCAGGATGGCAATTCCAATGAAAAAATTAGATTCCATGTTCATTTGTCCATCATAGCCTCTGCCACCAAAGAAAAATGCTCATTTTCAAAATGATTTTATTACAAAACAACAGAAAAGACTTGTCTTAAATGAAACTATAAGATAATTTTTACCACATCCTTCCGCATCTCCCTTTTCTATGGATCAGAATGACAGGAACCAGATGCTAAACCAGAAAGGACATTGTTCCACCTGCAACATCTGGCTTCTTGGCAAGCCATACGGGAAGCTTCAAAGTTGCATCTCTGCCTCTCACATGGTAAAGCTGCTGGTCGAATGCTTTATCTTCCTGGATGTAATTTTCCTTTGATTCAACTATAATTCTGAGGAACTGAGGAATTTGTATCCATTTTGAATAAGGTTCTGTACAAATGCCACATTTGATCTCTAGGCAGATCCTTTTATTTCCTCTTATATGTTCTCTACTTTAATTCATGCACCAGCTTTACTGCTGCTCAGCTTCATCGTGGATGATACTTGCACACATGCCACAGCCTTTTTTTCCCTACGTGAAGTTAAATTCCCAGACTCTCAGCCACACAAAACCATGTAGAAATTAAATGAATAACACTTTTCTCAGTATTTCTCCTTGTTGCAGTGTGGCTTTTCTAGAGGACAGGTAGCTTCCTGTTACTTACTAGCATTCCTGAATTGTTCCTTTCCTCTATTCCTCAGTCCCCTTCTATCAGTTTTTTCCCACCTCTTTGTTTCTTTTTACTATTAATTCAAGTAAGTTAAACTTTAAAGTAACTTTGACATGAACCAGGAAAAGCCAGAAGACTGTAAGTTAAAACTGGGCACCACACTCTTCAGAACCAGCTGGTCTAGTGAGGTTAACAGCTAATTTCAGCTGTTTCCAAGCACTTGGATGTCCAAGTATCAAAAAGCCCTCGTCCATACAAAATAATGAGATAATCATGATAGTGAAAAACTATATAAATCATGTATATATCACAACAGTGTTTTAACTGGGATCTCTAGAGGGTTCTGTGAAACACCCTGTTAAATAATAGGAAAGGAGTAATAACTCATTAGCATTAATTCATTTAGGATTTAAATTCTGATTGGAAATATATCCTGCCCTACAGCTATCAGTATCTTTTTTTTTTTTTTTTTTTTGTGCTGGGATCTGTAGAAGGGAACGTGGTTCTCACCTTTACTCTGTTATTCCACTCCTCTACCTGCATCAGGAGATACACTGAGATCTAATGTCTTAATTATGGTATTCTTGCTCTCAGGTAGATAACACCGTAGTGCCCATCTTAATGTGGGGTAAGCTGACACCTAAGAAAAAATTTTTTTAAAGGGCCATTTATTTTTAGGTTCTCCACCTGGGCCAACCAAAGCCTTGCAGCTACTTTAAAACAACGTAACCCATGAGAGCAGGGCAAGTCATTAGTCCACAGAAGGCAATTAGTACTTTCCAGGAAGTGGTCCGAAAGACTTTGCCTCATCTATTTGCTTTAAACACACTAGGTCAGGCTCAGATTCATGGTGGATGGACATAGACTTATTTCTTAGCAAGTAAAACCCTAGGGAGAAGGGCTCACATCTTTGCATAAGTTCAAGTACCAAGCTCAAGGAAAAATGTCTTGCAGCCTACTGACAAATCATAAGCAAAATCAGTGAAGCCAAAACCACAGAGGACTGCACCACTGTAATTGACAAAAACATATGACCCACTATATTCCAGCTTTATGAAAATCAGCAGGAGTAAAGGAAACCTATCTTTTTTGAATTGAAATTTATTTTGGAATATGAGCAGAAAAGGACCTAAACTTGCCTCTTTGAGCTTCAGTGATAGTTCCAAACCCGGAGTCACAAATGCTGTGTTTTCTTCATCCTTTAGAAATTTGTTGACATAAAAGGTTTTAGGCATGGCTATTACATTCAGTAACACATGAAGCTGCAAGTAGGGTTAAGTCCCAGTTATCCTAGGTACTATACAGACTCAAGGTAAGAGACAGTCTCTCATCGAAA
Source organism: Apteryx rowi (assembly GCF_003343035.1). Taxonomy (NCBI): domain Eukaryota; kingdom Metazoa; phylum Chordata; class Aves; order Apterygiformes; family Apterygidae; genus Apteryx; species Apteryx rowi. The sequence goes on from NW_020451082.1 coordinate 544,584, forward strand.
GGACTAGCAATAAAAAGAAAAAAGACACACAGAAAGTGGCAATGGAAAGAGAAGCACAGAGGTGAAGTGATCTATTAAGGTTACATAGCAGAGCTAAAGCAGAATACAGCTCTACTCATGCCTTCTTAAGTACCCACTAGAAGAAGCCACAGGCATCTTTTGGTGTTTCCAGGCAGAACCCCAGTATTCATTACCCTCAACTGGATGCCTTCAGTTCATCTGTCTGAAAAAAAAGTCCTTGGACCATACTGCACAGTGTTGCCACTGTGATTTACAATTATAAACAGCTATAAGTGAGTTTGAACTCTTTTTTTTTTTATTTCATCCATCTTGCATGTTTGCTTAGTTGGCTGTGTAGGAATATAAGCCCATGCAGCATTTGATTCATTTCTCCTACAATCTGTGAAGACCATCTTTTGCTTTACAATATGGCACCCATGGTCAAACGAGCACATGGGGAGAATCAGTGCATTAGGCCATGATGCCTTTTGAGCATTCAGAAGTAACCTGGCTCACCCATTTGGCAAGATAAAGCACTGCTCAACTGACAGCCTGTATCATGACAACCCAACATAATCTGCAAAGCTTGGAAACAAATGCGAAAATTACTGTTTTAACACAGGAACACTGATGAGAAGCTACCTACAGCAGTCCTAAGTGATGTAGAGATTCTTGGTAGTTGATAGACTATGTTATAAGGCAGCCACAGACAGTCTGTGAAGAAAGTAGGATGTCTACGTTGCTTGAGTCAAGAAGGAAATAAGAACTGAATATGATCTGAAAGCAATAGCTTCTAGGGGAATCTATGCATCCTTTCCTCTTTCAACAGGAGAGGAGCCAACCAGAGGTTCAACAACTTGAGCCTCTCAGACTGACAGTAAAGAAGAACATAATTCCACTTATTTGACTCAGAAGGCATGGGTGTCTCTGGTTATCAAAAATTCAGAGGAAAATTAAATTCCTGCTGAATGCAAGCCGAGGAGTGAACAAATGAATGCTATTGATATGTACGTATTAATACATAATTTTGAGAAGCCTGAGGAGAAACACTCATAACTCCAGTGGATACCAGCAGTCACAGATTGACTGGATAGGTGTTGGCCTGGTGTCAGGGAAAACTCAGTCATCATTGTTCCAGCTTCAGCAATTGCCTGCCTCCCCTCCTTCCTATTTCACTTCTGCCCAAGGGAACCAAACTACTTCTTCACCCACTCCAGAGGTACCAGCCACCTTTTTCTCTCAAGTGCCTAAATGGCCAGAATACTGAAGTCCAGCTCAGGGAAACTGTTACCAGTCTTTACGCAGCTTGCTGAAACTTCTGTTCCAGACTGGAAGAAATTTCTATGTACCAAAAAGCACATCTGATTTTCCAGCCTGACCTAGAAGCAGATATTCTTCTTCCAAATCTTGCCCCTCTCCCACTGCATTCTGCACACTTCCACCTGCTGCAGAAATTTTGCCTTGCAGAAGAGTATCACAGGAGAAATGGGATAGCCACCAAGGAGAAGAATCACTGTGTACAGATTTCCTTTCCTGCTGTGACTGGTATCTGTGAGATTCATTAACTCTGCCATTAACCTTGCCTATCACGCTGTGCTCTCCAATATTTTTAGGAAAGGTCACGAGCAACAACCTAGGAGCCAGGAACCTAACAGGTACCAGTAAGCTTACACAGGATAGAAGGTATGGCCAACAGAGGTGTGAGAGGCATCTGGAAATCAGATATCCAAAAAAGGTGGGTCCAAATTTCCTCCACAGTTCACAGTCTGAAGCACCAGTTAAGCCTGGACAAGTGAGTCTTTCCATGATGCTGATGGACTACCTAGAAATACAGATTTTTGATCAGGCCTTAATCACCTTACACAGCTTTGCAAATGCACCTCTCCCCTTCTGCATTTTTAAACTATGCAGTGACCAAAATAATTCTCTAACTTTGAGCCTTATCTTATGAATAAAAAGTCTCATTTTGTGGTCCAGAAAGTCTCACTATTTCTTTCCATATATATGATTTTATGATTTGTCCTGCCCCATCTGCTGTAATTTTGTAGTTCCTTAATGGTCAGAAACCTAGGGCCTAATTTTCAATAGTGTCAAGAACCAAAAAAAAACCCAAAAACCAACCTTATGAAGTAAACAGGATCTGTGTGTGTGCTCAGCAGCTTTGAAAACCAGGCTCTCTTGTACTTAGCTATCAAAATGATTGGTGCTAGGCATATCCCTAGACAGTGTGATCTATATAAAAGTATTCCTCCTTCAAAATCTTGTCACTAATTTCAAATCACATTCCTTCAAACCCCTGTCAAAAATATATTAAATTTATACATAATCCAGTYCAGCTTCTCTACAGAAGAACAGTTTAATTCACCTTGTTCAACTTGGTTAGGCTATTCATATTCTCCATTCAATTAGGCCAGCTCTATTTTTGATCACATCAGCACCAGAACAAACATCATTTCCCAGGTACGGTCTCAGGACACTCACCTTTTAATGTCTCCACTCAAACTCTGCCGTTTTGATGCTTTTCCTCTGTTCCCCAATCCTCTTCCTACATTTCATATCATTTTCAAAGGATTTCCTTCTAGGGTGCCTTTTGAGACTTTTCACCACTCTCTCATGGAGTGTCTCAAGAGCCAAYGGCAATTCCCCTTCTCTTCGGCCATTATCCTTTATCGTTACGTTTGTGAAAACAACAGTATTCTGTTTATGAAGGCAGTGATACTGTTCTTTCATAAACCACTATGAAGTTTTCTTTTGTCTCTGTGGTTTTTGCCCAAGAAAAAGAGAATGACAGAAGGTGTCTCAACAGTGGTTAGAATTCTCCCTATTTTTGCTGAGCTTGCTTAGAACAGGCAGGCTTCCACATGCACACCCATCCACATGCATATATATTTTTATAACAATTCAGTGCATCTAGTAGATGGAGATCAAAAGGGCTACTCTGATCTGTGACACATCTACTGGATGCCCAGGAGTAAAACTTGGCATTAACCTTCAATAAATGAATGGATTATATTGCAAATAATAAGATGGCTAAATATAGGCACATTCTATGAATTAAACATTGCCTAACTTTGCATGATGCTAATTTATTTCGGCATATCTTGATGAGTGTGCTGTGGCTGTGTCCTTCTGAATGCTTTTTAATTGTCCAGTGGTTGTCCTTTATAATCCAGCTGCTGGCTACAGTAAAATATACAGTAATCCATGTCAACACTACATACATATATGCACACACACAGTGTATACAGGACATGAATCACTCTTTGTGTGGTACAGATAGATAGACAGGTATACATATAAACAAGGGCCCCTTGATTTCAATAGAGATATGGCAAAATTCAGTCTATTGAACTGATTAGAAGTACTGTTACTACAGTAATTGTGTGTATATGTATAATAGGTCTGAAGACTGAAGTTTTATTTGCATTTGTAAGCAATAAAGCATTAGCACTCCCTGTACAGAGAAATGTTATCTTATTCTTAGGAGTAAATCTGTATATTTGATCTTCTGTAAAAGCCAGAGGCTTCAACCAAGAAAAAAACAACCTTTACTGGGCATTGTACAACAACAGAAAAAGAATAAGCCACTGCTCCGAAGACAGTCTAACTGTACAAAATAGATGACAACAGGCAGAGAGAAAACTCACAGAAAGGGAACTTGCCCAAGTCATTCAGCAAGTCACCGGCAGACCTGCAGAAAATGGCTGGTTTCCTGAGCCTGCTTCAGCAGATGAGCCCCTGGACCATACTGCCCCTTCTCAGCAACATCCACAAACCATAGACTACACCACATGACCCCACACCTGGATCACATCCACCAGAGTTCCCGGCATGCCACAGGGATTCAGCTCCAGCTTCTGCCAGAAGACAGGATGAGACTCACGCAAGACAAGACGGGATGGCCATGGGTGGGCGGGCAGCAATGGGGATAATTAGCAATGAGAGAGGCTGCTTGAAGAGGGAGAATTCAAAGGTGCGTGAGAAAGTGCCGCAGGGCCTGGCTGCATGTTGCAGAAGGTCCGGTGCCAAGCAGAGAGGATGGGCTGAACGTGCCCTGGGCTGGGGGGCTGGGAAGGGGCACTAGCTCTGCTGCAGATGCTACTACATACACACGGGGCGTGCACATTCACCTAAATGTCGCTTGGTGTTATGAGCACATTGGTAAGTACAGAGCATGGCCGTTTATAGCACGGCCAGTACCAGATAGCATATAACTTTGACCTCATATGTTCATTTCAAATAGAGGTGCACTGTAAGTTCAGTGCTCTTTTTAGCCAGAAAGACTGTTTGATCCATAAACATGCTTTTTACTCTTTTGCTACTCTTAGAAGTCTGTCTCTGCCTCAGAACTAATTCTTGAGTGTGACTTTCAAATGCTCTAAGGGGGTCTAGAGGCTTCTTCCTCTCCTCACTCCCAGAGTTTTACCACATCTGTTCTTTCTCAAGTTAGAAAATGCACTCAAGGAAAATGTGCCAATACTTTTGTACAAGACGTCATGCACATCACTGGTGTGAAGTTGACTGATCTGCTAAAATACATAAATTCAGCACCTACTGCATTCCTTGTGTTCTTAATGGACAGTTAGCTGGAAGGAAGCAGCAAAAGCAAGAAAAGAAAATGTATCTACCATTGGTCACTGTTAGAGGACACATAGCATCCAAGCCATAGCAGCCTATGAAAACTCCTGGACGAAATCAGGCACAACATACTCCTGTTTATTATGCCTCTCCCTAAATTCATTTGTACAAATCCTGCTCAGATTTGTCAGGCACCAATATTAATGGATTGATTCATGTACAAAAGGGCTGGAGAGGGCTTTGGCCCTTTTGTTGAAATTTTTCTTTAATGCTATCATTTTTACCGTGTTTTTTCCTGTTATTTTCTTTCAATGTTTTCATTCAGCATTCCAAATGTCAAATACTTTGTCACTTTAAATCTGCAGGTAAGAAGATCAGCCAGTTTCGGAACATGAAAATGGGCCTTTGAGCAAGTGGCAAACACCATCTCAAACATGCAGCCCTGAAAGGTGTGCTCAGTAAACTAGTACAATTTTTGGAATAAAGAGATGGGCTTTCTATTACTCTCTCTAGTGTAAAGCTCATTATGGAAGCCTGTTTGCACCCATTCAGCCCCATGTTTACCAAACCTGTATACTGACAGTTCAGAGAAATAAAACAAATTCAGAAGTATATAAAATAATAAATATTGGAAATTATGTTTAATTCATACAACAAATTACCAGAGATTACTTGTACAAGTAGCCTACAATGTCCTTAAAAATATTCTTTAACTGAGGAAAAGTTTTCTGACCTTTGGAGGAAATGCTTGCTTCTAGCTATGACTAAAAAGAGATTTCCTTCTTTCTCTGTTGTGTTAAGAATCTTTTCTTCTTATAAAGAAGGCACCACAGTGGTTTATAACTGTCATAAAAGCCTGCAATCCTTTTGAGGTTAAGCTACTCAGCTATTCAACTTTTACTACAGAAACTTTGAAATTCAAAAAGAAAAAATAATGTAAGTTTTTGAAGGACATGTGTTGCTGTAGGTGATCCTGTTAATTAAAAGTGATTGCCTGCTAGGAAATCATACTTTAAAAAGTTTCATGAATTTATTAGAACCCTGAAGGTATCTTTGTATGCACAGGGCTTTACATGCCATTTATGCAATTTTGTTTCAGATCTGTTTAAAGCTTCACTGACGCTCCCAGAGCAGGGAACAGCACTGCTAGCATTTGTATGTATTTTGGCTAATTGAATTATGTGAAAATACATACTAATGAAGCTTTACCAGTGATGTTTGCTGAGGATAGTTTAAGTCTCATTTTCTTCTATATTAGGAGTCTTTCTGCTGCAGATTTACGTTTTTGAAAAGCACAGATTCCCACAGCTTTTTGTGTAGAAACTAAGTCTCAATTTTTTTAGCATTATTCACTAAGTCGCTATGTGAATGTATGTATGTACATAGAACTTTAATGGAGATGAAAAGAAGATAAACAGTAAGCTATGATTTGCGATTAATATATACTAGTTCATTATTAGGAGTCAACAATTTTATATGCAAAACTAATGAACACCTATTGTAACAATTTATTTTCCTGCTACTAGATTTACAGATTGTATTTTAATTGGTCGTTATTTAATTATCCCTTTTTGCACAAATCCATCTGGGAATATTCTTATATAGACTTTTCTTCTGCAATGCTTTGCTACCACTTGACATTGGTATCTGAGGAATAAATGATCGAGACAGAACCATTGTTTATTGGGTGTGGTTTTTTTAACTTGAATCATGGGAAATATCAAAGCTGAGATATATGAATCTATTTGCACTTGAGATGTGCTGGGATCCAAATACCCACACTTACTAACTGACAGCAGGTATCTCAAGTTTGTCACTACCTCACAAAAGTAATCAGCTATTTGTCTAATAAAAAATTGAGACAGGATATTTGCTGCTTACATTTCTTTTTCAAGTCACAGACTTAGAAAGCTTATTTTTTTCTTTTCTATCATATCATTTTTGCACTTTATAGTACATTGCATAAACTAAACCGATATGTAGGCAGCACCCCGCCTTGATATAGCATCAAATATTGAAATGTTAAAAGGAAAAAATCCTCAATGCCTCTTATGGGCCAAGAAAAAAAGAGCTGAGGAAAAGTAAGGGGAGATTTATGAAAGTTCGCTATACATTTTGGTGAATGTGTGTGCAGATAGTTTTGCACATGTTTTGGAATATGTTGTGTGTTTCAGAGAAATTTATGCATCCCAGGGTTGACTTGGAGTGATCAGTGTCAGTGAGCTGTAGAGACTGGACTGGGCACTCGGTAACATTAGCATAGATCTGGAGCTGCTGCACTCTCTTTCGTGGGGTTATTCCACACTGACACCATTTTAAATAATATCCCGGTGTAGCTATAGACAATATACATGATTTCAGAAAAAGGCATATTAATAGCAAGCAGGAGAAATTTGTCATTTGGTACAATTTAATCCTGTTTCTTAACTCTAGAGTTATTTTAAATTATTTTTCTTTGTTTTGTAAAACTGGAATCTAATTTTTTTCAAGCCTGGCTTCCCAGACTATTCATGAAATTTAATGGCAGCACCTCTGAAGACCTATCTATTTAGCGTTTGTGTATATGGGTTTATGTGCGTGCATTTCAGAGTCAAGGTTACAGGCATGAAAGTTCTGACTAAAATCAGAACCTGGATTTAGCTGATATATCTACCAACTACAGCATGGACAGTTTGTTATGTAATGCATAAGAGATAGATGCATTTGTGAATAAAAAAACAAGAGTTAATACTTTAGAGGGGAATATGAAGTACAGTGAGAAAAGCAAATATGCAATTTTTATCAGTCTCCTACTAATATGGCTACTGTCGATCTAGACTATAAAGTCTTTGAGGATTAAATAAATGTGTCAGTTCATCTGAATGACTGAGTGAATAATGTATTAATGTGCATTTGATGTGCACATTTACGAATATGTATCTGCCAAGCCCAGTATAAAAATCTCTTCTACAGAGATTCTCCTTTTTTCAGGAATTATACCTCTGCAGGCATTAGAAACAAACAAGGCTTTTCCCTCAAGCTCGTAAAGTCCCTCTTCAGCCTCCAAAGTAATCAGATAAACATTATTGACATGTCAGCAAATTCATCATTAAAAAATCTCTAACTCCCATCACTATAACAGTAAGGTGTTTCATGAAACTTAAATGAAAGAAGCCTGCAGGTTAAGGGGAAGACTTTGTTCAGTCATGCAGGATATGTACATATTGTGGAGGAAAGCATCTGAAAAGACCCAGCACCTCTCGAAAAATTTGTAACTTCTGACCAACAGAAAATCAAGCCTTTTTTGCATTTTGTCTTGTTTCTCTGTCATGTCTCACTGCTCAGCGCTAGTATCTTGTAATTGTTTCTGCAGCAGGAGTCATGGCCAGTTCTACTACAAGTTCTCTGCCGCCAGTACGCGCTCAAATACTCACCAGCTGTTTTGCTCTGAAAAGAAAAAAAAAAGACAACCTGGTGTTGTTACCAAATGCCAAGACCCTAGTTGAGATGCAGACAATGTCTCCAGACTCCCATTATGTTGCTTCAGCCCTGAGCTCTGAAGACTATCGATAAGGGGCACAAAATAAAACAGGGAAATCAAGAGACGCTGAGTAATAGACCTTTGAATCTTTGTTATTGTTAGATTTACAAATAACACAAACTGGTTTGGGTAGGGAAGGGAAATGAGTTTGCAGTTCAGCAATGGCCTTGATACAATATCATTTCTCATATGTGGAAGAAAGCATATTTGAACACTGAGAGTCATCCTGACACAATGAAAGTGAATAAATCATGGCTGCTGTATTAAAGGGTCGGCCTCTGCATACCCATGTAAAAGGGTTAGCAGTGCTCATACTAAAGTAAAGCTCATCCACCTGAATCCATAGTGCATTATATGTGCATTGAAAGAGAACAGTTTGGTGTTCTGAGTATTTTTCATTTTGCAAGCTCCTCTTTTCTCTGTATTAGGTGTTTTTCATCTGTTTTTATATTTTGCTTACAGCGGGTAAAAACACATGCTTTTAAACACGGGTGAAGATTTTCATAGAAATTTTGTGTTTTGAACAGAAAGAAACTCCAGGAGCTGGTGGCTGATTCTGTGTGGACATCAGTTTGTGTGTGTTTGCATGCAATTGTTCAGCTTTCTAGAAAGAATATATGGTTACTCACTCTTAAAAATGTCACCAAACCCAAATATTTTTAGGAAAGCATGCTATGCTTTATTGAAAACCAAAAAGATTTCACCCCAAATGCTCATAATTGAAACCCTTTCCTGGAAAAGATGCCCGGCACTCATCCAGCCTCAGGGCTTGGCATCCCCATCTACTGTCTGTCTCAGCGGGATGTCTGGGATTGCTGCCCCTTTTCCTAAGTCCTTGCGAAACCACTGCCCCTTGCCCCTTCCAACAAAACTGTGATGGTATGGTGCTCCCACCTGCCTGTCCCACCAGTGCTAGCCCCTGCCATCCCCAGAGCAACAGGCTTCAAAATGCAAAATAACTGGAATAATCACACTGTCAGTTAGGACAATTATTTTAGGTGGTCGGTAGGCTCGGACGGACATCATTGCACTGTTTAAATTCACATCACATTTTCAGTGTTTCTTTACAGTAAAGAAAGCTAAAAATAATATATTCAAGGAAAAGCTGTGGTTTTGCCATTCTTGCATGACTCTGTAAATACAGGGGCTTATTGTGCCACTGCTGGACCTGGAACTTAGTCTTCCAAACACATCCTTGGCTTCAGGTAGGGTTTTTATCTGCCTGCTTTCCAATCAGACTGCCCAGTTTGGCCCACACATAGACTGATCTGTGCCTGCACAGCAGCTCTTTGTCTGAAGTGACTTGGGTTTTGTATTTCCAAGGTAGCAACCCTAGATGGAACAATAAATACTCTTTTCTGGCAATGTTTTTCTCCTTAAGATGGCAGCCTGCATCCCATTATTTTTAAGGTAGTCCACTGAAGCAGGTTATTGCTTTCAAGCAAAGCCACAAGGAAGCCAGTTCTATATGTGGTCCCTGAGCAAAACACACCACGATTTCCCACCAGGCTGATATTACAGTAGAGATTTAATCCCTTCCCAAAAGATCCATCTTTCTTGAGCCTCAGCTCCAATCAGACAGAAGAGTAAAGGATGGGTCATCCAAAATTAAAAAAAGAGAACAGACACGGCTCTTCGGCTCTTCGCAGCTTGCAGTCCTGATATAACAGCCTCCCTGGCCTCTGGGGGATCAGGTAACAATGGGGTTTGATAATACTGCAGGAGTTTATTTGAGGGATGTTGACAAGCCTAATTGCTTGGCAGCTCGGAGCAGCTGTAGGGCCCCTGGCTGGTCTGGGGCGGGGGGGGGGGGGGGTATTAACTCTTGGCTTGCCTGTGGGGCTCCTCCGCACAGCTGAAACACCGCGTGAGGCAGGGTTACTGTGGCACCAAGCTGTGAGAAATTCTCCTTGAAAGCAGTAGAGCCCAAATACACGAAGTGACTCAGAAAAATACTGGGAGGATGTAACAGTACCAGAAGAATGAATAATGGATTTTAAATGCGTAGCAGGTCTAGAACTGGCCTTTCTGCGTGACTTCTCTGCACATTTAAAGAAATGTGCAGCACTGTCAGTTCTTGCCATAGAAGCTTTTTCCTGTGTTATCCGGATAGCTAGTTGCCTGAAAAGAAAGACCAATCAAGGCAAAAATGCCATTACAAATCATTTCTCTAACAGAAACAATGAGTCAACTTCCCTCAGCAGTCTCTCTACCATCAATTTTTTCTTTTTCTTTTTACTGAACTTTGATTTTTAAAGCAAATGGGAAGAATATATTTAAAATTCTACTGAGAAATAGAAGTGAATAGGGAAACATATCCCAACAACAGTGTCATTGATTGTGATACAAAACATTGCAGAGGTTAGAATCAGCATCATTTACACTCCGTGTACTATCCTAGCCATTCCCTATCCTGGGACCCTATCCTGGGTCATCTGCAAGTCTTAATAGCAGATATATAGCTGTAACATGGCAGGATAAAGTTGCTGTGGGAGTTTCAGCCGTATACTTCTGGATTATTTTAGTGAAAGTGAAGTTGTTTTCCAAACAATGTAGTTATCTGATATAGAAAATAGAACACAATCCTACAATTGTTTTGGAACACAACAAAACCATTTTTCATTATGCGTGACTGATTGATACAGAAATCTCTGAATTATGTCTTAAGGTTTTGGATTAGCCTATGGCATTTCACCATTTCATGGCTTGTGCTAGCAGAAGTCTGAACATCCATAATGCTAGTGGAAACCAAGAAACCGGCAACTCTCCACCACCACTGCAAAAGGGACCGCATCATGCTAGCCACAGTGTTTCGCATTTCTCAATTCTGTGTCAGTTGGGAAACAATCTTTTAAATTCAGCATGCAGGGGCGGCTCTAAGTCAGCCCACTTGGCACAACTATGCCAGACCCAAAGGATTAGTAGGATTACTATCTTTCAGAGAGGCCCCAGCTGCGGCATGCACTGTCTTGACTTCTCCCTGCTGCAACCTCTCTTCTGCTGTGTACATGTGCTGTCCACTTTCCTACCTGGCCCAAAACATGGGTGTCACCTCCCAATGTGTGTCAAAACAAAATGCATTTCCTCCCTTAATATGGATTTATTCTTCTACTTGATTTTATCCTTATTTAACTCTTTAGGATAATATTTAGGACCCATTCCTCCAAACTTTCTTCATGGAACGAAGAGTTTCAAACCTGTATCATCAGCATGTTCCATATGTTATAAGGGTTTCATTTTAGTTCTTTCTCCTCATAATGGGCCTTCAGTGCAGGGGTTTTCCACCTGTGAGCTGTATACCCTAGGGAATCTGTGGGCTATTTCTAAGGAATGCCTAAGAAAAGCAAGTCTATGGCAACAGTTACATGTTCTTTGCAAGTGTCTACACATCCACTGGAAAATTCTTCAGAGGCTGCAAGTCAGAAAAGGTTGAGAGTTGCTGCCTTAGTGTATTCTTTCTGGGAATGTAACTCAGATACGCTTACTCAAAAGATGAGCTCCGAGAACACTGAAAGCTTCCTTTACACAACTCATGTGATTTCTTTGTGTTTGTCATTTGGCTTGCATCAGTGAATCCCACACAATRCATCATTTCTGATAGGAATGGCCAGAAGTGCTTATATATCAATCCACACCGTCTGCTATTCAGGGGATGTTTTGGCCACACCTCTCTTTGGTGCAGACCTTTGGATTTTTCCTTTTGTGATTTGAAATGCTGACTTCCATTTTCTTGGCAATGGATAAACTCTGAATATGACAGAGCTATTTTTAGCCATCCACCAACATATTAAAAACAAAAAAATAATTTATAATACCTGCATATAAGCTTATATATAGGAGATAAGATTTTAGATCGCTAGGAAATTCAAATTGTTTTTACAGGCTGTCCTGGCTGGGAAGCTAACTGCTTGTTTTGCACTGAGCAAAGTAAAAAATACCTTTCTATCTGTTTTAAATAGTCTCTCCTTTCATCACTTCTATCAGGCAAGAATACTTCGTCTTTGTTTACTAGGTGTCTTGTCCTTTTGAAGTGCTGAGAGGATTGATAAAAGCTAATCAGTTCCAGCATTTAAGATACAGTAAATGACACAATTACCATCTGTGTATTAATGTACATCAAGGTGATTAATTTTATTTTCTTCCAGCTCAGTGAAAAAGAGCACAGTAAGGCAAAAGGGGCATTGGATTCCCAATGAGTATTTTCTCCTGCATCAATATTTTTCTTTGACCTTGAGAGGGTTTCATTTTTGATTAATTTTTTTGAATGCAGCTCTTATTTCCAGGCAGCCCTACTACATGCGCCACCCGAGCTGGCATTTATGCCAAGACCAGGAGGGTCACAAAACTGAAGCTGCCAGCAGTGTTCATGTGATTCCTGGTGCATAGTAAAGCATGCGGTGCTATGCAGTGCTCAGATGACTCGGACGCACAGCACCCATTAGAAGTAATGCCTTCCTGCTTCTCTTCCCTCTGACCACAAGCAGTTTTGTTCTCAAGCAGCATGCCGAGAGCAAGTAACTGCCCAAGACATTTTCAGGTAAATGTTTTGAGGCAGAAGGAATTTGAAACACCGGAGATCTGCTCAAAACAACCTGCATACCCATGTAGAAACCCTGCACCCAGCCCTTTCTCCGTGTGTGGCTCAGGGTCCGTTATTTGCAATTCTTTGTGTTGACAGACTCATGCAGAAGACAGGAATAGTCCTACCACAGCCTGTGTCACCCAGGGGTGGCTCTAGCCTTCATTTGCTAATTCTTAGGAAGTACCTTAAAAGCACGTGGCTGAGGAAGGACTGGGCTGTTATTGGCATTTCGGTCACTGACTAACTCTTTCTGGCCTTGAGCAGATTGTTTACTTTCCCGGCTCTGCCGAGGCAGCGTGAAACCCTGCTGCAACCTTTGGGCTTGAGGAGCTCGCTCAGGGTGACTTGCCGCCGTGCCCTCAGGCTGCGTCCTCGCTCGGTGCCGGCGGCACTGAGATGCGGGGCGTCGCGGGGGGCACCGAAACGCGGAGCGTCGCGGGGGGCACTGAGACGCGGGGCGTCGCGGGGGGCACTGAGATGCGGGGCGTCGCGGGGGGCGACGCGCTCAGCCATGCCCTGCCGAGGGACAGGCATGCCGCCACCCCTCCATTTTCGGGCCTGGTTTCCGGAGGCGCCGAGCGCTCGCGCCCCTGCCGCGTGAAGGCCTCCCCAAGCTGTCCCGGCTCCGCGGCCCCGCTCCGAGGCCCGCCGAAATAATTCGTGCCGTAGCCAGCAGATGTCAGCAAGCGATAACAAAACGCAGGCCGAGCCCGGCCGCGGATCTGGGGTTGCCCGCAGCCGGCGCGTGCGGAGGCCACGGCGCCATCCCCGCACGAAACACGCCCCGGAGAGAGGCGCCCCCAGCCCGCGCGGTTGACCTGGGCCACCTGGAAAGGGGGACACGCTCCCCGCCGGGCAAGGCAACGTGGCTGCGGCTCCAGCAATGAACCAAATGGATCTGTATGTGACCAAATAGCTTACTGGCCCTTTATAGGGCATTAAATATATTTGCCAACGCTTCTCAGAAGCAGTGCTTAACAAAAGCAGCACGTTTCGTATCAGAACTTCCTATCAGCTGCTGGCCATGGGAACGATTTAGTCCTTCCTAGGGTTTTCGTGCCCCAAATGGTAAATGTGAGCAGGATCCCGGACAAACATCCTTCCMGATACTTGCTGACAGCTATTTCTGTTCTGGCCTCACGAGCAGAAGTAAGAGTGAGGCAGCAAAGCCTAGTTCTGTATTTCTTGCCCTTCTGGTCCCCTCGTTGAGGAGACCAAACCCATGTGAGTGTGGACACTTCTGTACCTTTGCTAGGGCTTTTGAAGGAAAGCCTCACAACTAAGCTTCGAATAGTCTGTGTTTTGCTCTGAGCTCTGCAGGCCTCCAGGGAAGCAGAATAAAATCCAGTGGCCTGAAGCCTGCAGCTGAACTATTGCGTGAACCTCTGAATGATGGCATCCTGGAGGCAGACGGGTCAGCACACAGTGCACAGCAGTGGCAGGTTTAAGCCTTCTTTGTGGCTCTTTGGGAAARTATCTACTTCTGTCACTTACGGCTACACATAATGTTGTTACTAAGAATTATTTTATTTCCAACTTTTACAGAAGGACAGCATCTGATTAAAAAGCAATGAAGGAAACATTTTAAATAGAAATAAAATGCATTCAAGTGGCCAAAAATTACGAAAAAAAGCCAAGTAGCCAAAAATCCAAGGAGCAAATGCTCCCTGCACTCTAGCAGAAGCAGCTTGATTCTTTATTCTTTTTGCACCAGTGTTGCTTGTTTAATTCCAGTGGGATTGCACTGATGTAAACTAGATGTGGGGAAGGCAGATCAGGCTCATAGCCAAATACAAAACTCTTAGAAAAGATTTCAAGCCCAGTTTAAAATGCCTTTTGTTTTCTGCATCTCACTTCAAATTCAGTTTATGAAAAGGCAAGTAGGCTGGAGGGGTAACACGTTAGTTGCGTATATTGGTCAGGTCCTAGATATGGGCTAGCTAAGAACTACAGAAAATCTGACACGGTTATGCATCCTAGCATTGCTCCTTTAGCTCAACTAATAGAGGAGGTACTGGACATCTCAGGTATATCTCTGGGAGAATTGGTAAGGGCAGTGTATTATGCATACTATACATTGAAGCTGCACAGCAGACAAATATGTGCTTTGTACTGTGAAGTCCCATGAGACTTTTCCCCAGTCTTTCTAAAGAGATAGTACTCTGGAGTTATTAAGAGGAGAATTCAATAACTCTGATTACCAGGATTCTGACTGTTACAAGGGCTGAAAGAACTATATTTTCATCTATCCCTCACTCCCGCACATCCAGTGATCGAGTTTCGTATAAGGGTCTGGCCTTACAACTTTAAAATTACCTGACTTGTTTTCTTCAAATTGGGCTTGCGTTTCAATCTCAGCTATTCACAAAGAAGTCTTGCTTACACGGCTTATCCCTCTGATTTCACTGAGCCTGTGTGTTTAAGCTGGATAGTTTACAGTTTTTGGCCCCAGTTTGAAACTTCTTGTTTTAGGTGGTTTGGAATTATCTGAGCCTGAAAATGCGGATTGGAACACATGCAGAAAAAGAGTATTTTTCATATGAGTACGCCAAAGGCTTTGCCAGTTCCACCCCAGCTGTCCAAATTGACACCAAGCATAGAAAATATCAGCCCCGGAGGAATTGCTCTTTGACATTTATGGGCTGCTAAAGTGAGGTAAGTCCAAACCTTTCTGTCCTGATCCTCTCAGGGAGTTGTCAAGGCACAGAGCACTCAATCTAGGCTTAAACTGATGAAGAAGGTGAATGTGGATGAAAATAAGAATGTTGAAATCCCCCAGTGTAAATTCTAGAAAAGTTTGGGAAATTCTGGGAAATACCCTACTRTAAAACAATGTATGGAATGGATACAGGGAAAATGGGCAGTGTGGCTAAATAGGCTGGAGGTCATCTAGCAATAAACTGTTGCACTGGGATTTAAGTTCATTCAGATGGACAGGTCCAAATAACAGGCAAGGTTAAAGAGGTTCCAGAAAGATCTATAATTTTGGAAGTAAAGGACATTAAACATTACTGAATGAAGTTATAAAACCAAAGCTGGAAATCAATAAGATAAGGCTTAAAGACCAACTTATGGTATTTTACATATTATTATTAAGTGTGGCAGTTAATTTTTCAGGTTCCCATATGCCCATGGTGCACTAATAAAAAGTAAATCAAAGTCAAATATTACTAATATTTGCCTGAATAAAGCAAGGCAGCGCAAGCTCCCACTGAGACTGTTGCATAACTCAGTATTTTCTTTTATGCTAAATTATTATTGTTACAGTATCCCCAAGAAAATGAAACCAAGGATGTTTGCACAGGTGCAAATGTGTTTGTTATTGTAGGGTCTCTCTTGAGTGCTGCAATGCTCAGGAGTGGATACAGGTGCAGTGGGAATGGCACGGCACTGCAACCACACAACAGCTCCCTGTCACCTGCCACTGACAAGGAGCACCCCCTCAGCTGCACTGACCCACTCACCCTCTGCCCCATACCTTCCTCTAGAAAGCTACCTGTATAATGTTGGCTTATTTATTACAAAAGTTAGTAGGGGGTCCACAGTCTGAGAGGCTTATTGGTATCAGTGTGAGTTTTTTCATAGACTTTCCATAGGCGTAGAATCTAACTCTTAGGTCCTTATTCAACTGTGCAGCTTATTCACTGTAAATTTAAACAAGTACTTACAAAGTTAAAGCAGGTGTTTGAACTGCCTGGCTGGACAGAAAGGCACTTAACCATGTGCTTGAATGCTTGTGAGACTGAGGCCTGGAAAAAACACAAATTCTTCTCAGTTAAAGGAAGGAAGAATCCACAAATGACACAAGAATTTAGTCAAGAAGTTGAATTTAGTGAATTACTTTCCCTTTCTTGAAAGGAAATTTAGAAACGAGGAAGGTAATTAAAAAAAAAAAAAAAGTTCTCCTCTAACACTTCAATTCACAGAAAATATCCTCAGTTTCCAGAAGAGTTTAATGTCTTTTCCAGTATCCACAACAATAATAATCTCTCTCAAAACAGCAGCACAGATGCAACATCAGATGCAAAGTTCTGACAAAGCAGGAAACAACCTTTGTAGATCAGCAGGAAGAGGGTCAGATCATCTTACTCCTCTTTCTGCTGGGAAAACCCCGCACAGCTATAAGAAATCTGCTCAAATTTCAAAATATTCCTTGTTTCATGGCTGCTATTCTCTTAGCATGTGGAGATAAACCCATCTCAACCAGCAAAACTCTTGAGTCCAACAAATGCCTTTTATCATACTGCAGAACATCCAGTATAGTCTTTCTATATATTTTGTTCTTAGTAATCTCCCTTTTAGCTAAATATCAGTCATGTTCTTCCTCCTTTAATTAAAGATATAACCCCAAACTATCAGTTATTTCTGTAGTGCTGAATGTATCAGATTTACATTTTTCTTATTATTGAGATGCTTGACAACAAGAGGAAAAGCAGCACTGTCCTCTAAAATGTGCATTTTACAGCTCTTTCTACGCTATTCCCTATCATACAATTTAAGTCTTTCACTGCTACTTTCTTTGTGTTGTCAGACTTCTTTTTTGATGACTGAATTAACACTAATGGAAGGTTCTTTCAGCTATTTTTGTTACTCTKGATCTCATTTTTTCCCAGACAGACTGTTACAAAACAAGGGTACATCTCAGCTGTTGACACACAGTTCCCAGGAGCCCTTCATGTCTGGGAAAACAGGCACCTTGGCAATGTCCTTTCAGCTGGGGAAACAGTCACCCAAGGATTCCTTCAAATTCTTCCCAGGATTCCCAGAAATCCTTTATCAATCATTTCCACCCTTCTCATCTCCTCCTGTTCACATTGGGGCCATCCCGAGTCTAAACCTCAGTTCAGGATGGGTGGGCACAGTTCCTTGAAGAAGGCACTATTCAAGTGCTGATGGCAAATGACTCACCATGCCAAGAGACATGAAACATTTTGTGACTGAAAGGAAACTTCAGTGCGAATCCTCCAGAAACATGAATGGCAGGGGGCTACCTTGGATGCAATCTTGTCTTCCATCATGCACTATACATTGCTGCACTGTGTTAAAGATCTTTTACTTCACTGGATATATGCCTCACCTGAGTAGCCACTACCAAATGGATGGAAGAATTAGAGTTGCTGTTTAGATCTTGTCACTGTGCACTGCTCTCAGACCTTGCTTGTGCTAAGCAACAATCTAAATATCTTTTTGGCAATATTTTAGGAGGTAGTACAGGTACAACATATACAGGTATAACATATACTGGGTATAAAACAGTAAGAAAAATGCTTCTTCGAGATACCTTGGACCCACTGCAAGGGAACGCTTCAGGAATCGTGATACTGAACAGGACGATAAATGGTAAGCTTTCTAAAGAACTGGAAACGTGGCAACACAAAAGCAGGATCAAAGGGCAAAAACATCGATACAGTTCTCATACATGGAGGCCAAAGCCTGAGATTACCTGGAATTTAACTAAAGGTCTGAATAAAAAACAAATAACTCCTTAGAGCAGAGCTGTCTGTACTCTGTCTTTGCCCTGTGTTCAGCCCACTGAGGCTGTGATCTCAGAATTGCTGTTTTATCTGGATTAAAAAAATTTTTTTCTTTATAGTGTTTCCATAACAAGTTAACAGTTTCAGCTTTGAAGAAAAGACAATATAATTGTCTTTTATAATTACGTTGTTTGTAGAATCTCAGACAGCCTTAAAATTATCAAAGTTGGGGTGAAATATAAGTAACTACATCAGACCATGCAGCTGTCTAAAGACTACAAATTAAGTAAAACATATTCATAAAAATAGAAAAATACAGATTATGGACTCATTCTTGTAAAGAACCCTCTCAGCTCCTACAGATTTCATTAAGGGCTAGATTGTGATATTCTTACCCATGTCAAGTGATAGCTTAATACTTCATTCCAATGGGATAACTCAAAGAATAAGGTACCATTCAACTTGAGAAAGGTATTACAATCTAACCTTAAAAGCTGAGTGCTCTCAATGCCCAATAGCACCAGGTTCATTGTGGTGAAAATTAATGTTAGACTTTTGAGGTGAAAGATATTCATTGTTTTCCATAAATGATATTTTCTACCAAAAATCATCCAAGAAATTGCTTAACTTACTTACATGCTAAATCCTCTTGGGGGAGAGGAGAATAGCTCCAGTTTCACTGCCTAAGTGTCTGTTCCATTTAAAGGATATTAGCTAGCCAAATGAAAAATGCATGAATCAATCAGCAACAAGGACCTTGATCTCAGAATGAGACAATGCTGAGCTTTGAGATTTATGGTCTTGCTTCCAGAATTCCATTATTTGGAGGAACAACAACAATAACAATGGGAGATGACATCAGAACAGCGAGTGTTCTTCTTTTTCTTTCTTTTCCTGTTGATCACAAGATGCTGATTTCTGTGTCATTCACCCCTGTCAAATGAGTAAATGTTCAGTGCTTTAGAACATTACCACATGCACACTCAGTTCAAAATAAAATGAGAATGTCTTGAATGGAAGGGCATTATTGCCGCTTGCATTTTGTGCTGCTAATTAGTTTATACATAGAGCAATTACCTATTGTTTAATTTCTCCTGTATTTGTTCTGCAGGCAGAACTCCTTTTGATTTTTATGCACAGAGAATGTATTTTGGGGAGTCATATCACACCGACACAGAGTAGACAAGGAATTCATTCTAACTGCTTGTGATTCTTGTTTTCCATTTCCCTGGACTACTGTGGAATATTATGGAGGCGCCCCTTAAATTTATGCTGTCTACAGTGGGTCAAGTTCCTTCAGACACTGTTTGACTGCCAGGACCAGCCTAACAAGTGCAAACTCTTCTGTCATAGTGCTGAAAGGGAAAAAAGGTAGCAAGGGACAGATTTACTGGAGGAGGCAAGAGGTCCCCAGATTAACACTGGCTGGGCATGGGCACATTCTCACATTATGTGAGATTCTTGTGACCAGACAGCTGAGTGGTGGCCTTGCCTATTCAGGTTGCAGCTGAATATCTTACTAATGAGAAGTAAATCCTGTTTCAATCTGATAGGAAAAAGTATGTGGAAAATCAACAAAGCACAGATGGACCCATTTCTGAAGTCCACATTCAGACAGAATACTGGATTTAAAAAATCCCAAAGCTCATATGTCACCTTGAACATCACCAGAATAATCTGGTTAGATGCATATAGACAGATAGATAGATATATCTATAGAGAGATTGAATGGAAATGTTAAGAGGACAATCTGTTCAACGTATTGATAATTACTGGCCATACATAGCAATACATCTGATGTGCCTTTTAGTATGCAGTAAAATATGTATATTTCTGGTAGGAGAAATAGGTAAAAGTAGCTTATTGCGAAAACACACGTAAATTTGAAAATGGCAACAAAGATCAGATGCAAAGCCCTAAACTCTCTCCAGGCTAGGCTTTGTTCAGTTCCTCATCTTGCAAGAATGGCTCCTGTCTTGGGTTGTATTCCTGCCACAAATATCACAGCGCAACTTAGACAGTGAGGCAGGAAGCAAGGGTAAATGGTGTGTCAGAGAAAGTGCTGTACTCTTTTATGCCCTCTGTCCCGTACTTCACCAAGCACAGGTTATCCAAACCCTTGATATAAGTTACAGAGGCTTCAAGATAACCAACTAAACCCCTCTGCCTACATGGCCTTCATTTTGGATGGCAGTGAGTTTAACACAGAGTATAGCAAGTTTAGGAGTTAGAGAAAGGATTACAAAATCTGAAACCTCCCTGCATTTCAGGAATGACTCAAAACCTGGTTACCTCCAACCAAGATGGCACACAGCATCCAGAGTGAAGCCATGCATCTGTATCAGTGTGTATACAGAGAAAATAAATTCCACTGAAAACACAGATGTTGTTTCAAGGAAAATTCTGAAAATATGGCAGATGAGAAACCATCTTGCTTGGAAAAATATTAGATTTAATAATAAAAGATAGTAATAGGTTGTCCATTTTGCATAGTTTGTATAAATTATTATTATTTATTAGCATTACTGGGGAGGCTGGCTTAACAGGAAATTCTTATGTTTTCAGAGTTCACTTGCTCCTGCTGTTTAGAGGAGCAGTTTGCTGAGACCAGCAATCCTTCTGCTTTTCAGGTCATTTATTTCAAACAAACCAACCTCCCCCTGTCTGGCTACCGCTGCTATCTTGAGTGATGTGGCCATATAGAAGGCACCTCAATGTAGGACATCATGGCATTGTCCGGTGGTGCTTAGTTGATGGCTCAATGCCATTTCTAGGAAAAGCAACTTCTGAACTTCCAGAACATTCAGAATATCTCAGAATGACAGACAAACCCAACCATGCATCTCATACATACACATGTAAATCTTGTTTGCAGGAGATAGTTATGGATAACTGAATGGACTGCACATGAACTCAGAGTGAATCTGTGACTTTAAAGAAAAAGATACCCGTGCTTTATGACCATGAAGAATTAGAAGGTTTATATGGATTCAGGAAAAAAAACACAATTCAGTGTGAGGAGAAACAGTAAAGGTGAGCAAGAACTAGGGTATCCATTTTGTGGGAAATTCTGCCAGTTTGAATGTTTTTTTCCCTCTCTGAAAAAGGTTTAAATTTCTTCCCAAGTTTTCCATGAAATGAAATGCTAACAAAAAAAAGTATTTAAGATTGACCAAAATGCTTTGCTCTGATTTTGAAAAATTTAAAACGTCTAAATTAAAGTATATTTTGAAAGGAAAATCAATTTGTAACTTTTTAACTTCTTTCAGGTAGTTTTCAGTTTTTTATAATCAGCTTTCAATGAGTTAAGACTTTGCATATATACTTTTCTTTTTATTTTAGAGATTTTCCAGGCAGGTATAGAAAATAACTGGAAACAGTTACCACAGAGTCTTTAAAATATACCCCATTGGAGCTGGTAGCTACACATACAATAAGCATTTGCCAATGTCATTCTAACCTGGCCTCGACACAAAGTTTCTTTATCTGCCTTTATTCCTCACAACATTCTTCCAGACAGGTAATCTGAARGAAGGGTCCATCTGGCCCTGTTGATGATGTCCTTTCATTTATCAGTAGACTCCTACTGCAAACAAATGATAGTATGACTTCAGTGGCCCCCTACAGATGGAGAAATCTGGAGATCTAAAGTTAGATTTCTCAGTTTAGCAACATATTGTAATAACTTATGATAGCTTTTCTTTTAGCTAAAAACATCACCTAATTTCCAGCATGGTTACAGCTGCGGGAAACAACTGGCAGCTAACATAGTAATGAGTCTGTATCTATTGAGATTCACTCATTACTATTAATTTCCCCACTGCTTCCAACTGATTCAGGAACTACTTATGGAAATTCTTCTTCTTCTGTCTTATTGGAATCCAGCACTGTTGCTGTCAAATCTGCCAACAGGCGCAGCAATGCTACTGTGATAAAATAAGTCCAATTCTATCCCAATCTTGCTTTCCTAGGGAAGAACAGAACTCATTAAATAATTATCAACTGTGACAAGAAAGTAGCTGGCCAAACACTTGCTGCTAATCTAGGCATGACAGCAGGACTATACCTTTCAAAGCAGTAATTAGCTAGATGAACAACAACATAAGTACCAGACAATGACATGGAAAGGACTGTCCCTAAAGGACAGATTCATTATACATAGGGTTTAGTGTTTGTGTGACTTATGATTGTTATTTTGCATTATACAATTACACTTCTCTTTTGCTGCCTTTCTCTTTGTTTTCAGCACAGTGTATGGAAGGGGATAGAGAGAAAACATGATGCTGAAGACAGGCATGAGCCATGAGAGAACAGGTGACAGAAGCTCTGAAAGAACTTCCTTATGTTCATGACACATGGATGGCTGCTTAGACCACATGGTAGAGCAACACCATCAACCAGCATCCCAGTCTTGTGGGAATAAGAAATCTGTTATATGTAGCCTGCCCTCATTTTATGCTTGAAGTGATATTCCACTGGTGTTTGTAGATCAGGTATATTAATCCTTATGAACTTCTCCTTATCAATAGGACAGATTCTCAGTTGATGTGAACTGGTGCAATGCCTCTGAAGCCAATGGAATAACATGGACTTGTCCATGACACACAATTACACCGAACCAGCAGTCAGCACCAATGCTAGAGTAGTTGTCCCCAAAGTTAAAAGAAATCACAAGCCAAAATTGCTTCTATTGAATGTAAAAGGGAGGACTGGATCCCACCTAGAGTCGATGCTGGAACTACATGCAGCCAAACTTGTTTTCAGTTGGACTATACATGTGCTTAAAGTTAAGCACGCACATAAGTGTTTGCAGGATTAAAGCCTTAGTTGGAAATGGTAGAATAAATCCAAATGGAGATGGATTAGCTGGCAGGGGGCAGGTGAGGTGGTCAAAGGCACATGCAGTTTATCATATGGCTCTGTAATTTACTACATGATTATCACAACTACATATTTGGTGTGGGGATATAGATATACATGCACACATGTATATGCAGAGCCAAACTTTCTTGGCACAGGGGCCACACAGTCATTTCAAATTGAGACTCTGGGCTGCACTTGTTCCAGGACTGCTTGTCTGTTGCCAACACACTGAAGCGCCTCAGGCTTCAGTCTGATTCTTTGTTTGCTTGCCCATTAAAGTTCTTATCCCACACTCCCTTTTGGCAGAAAATTTTGTTATTTCTGCTTTATGCTGGCCTAGGCCCTTCTCCTGCCTCTGTTCCTATTAACCTATAGCAGTGACAGCCAGGAGCAAACTGAAGCAGCTGGCTGGAGACACTACTATCAGACTGTGAAACAGCTGTTGTGCAGAGGGGCCACCCTGAAAAACTTCTATTACAGCACTGCTGGGCCGTATTTTGGCCACTGCAGACAGAGAATTGGGGAAAGAGAGCACTTCCATTTGCAGATATTTAATTGCTGAAAAATGTAGGGGTGTGTGCAGCATCTTTATTGGATGTCACACAGAAGTAGTGCTTTCCAGGTATTTTTTTGGCACTTAGTGTCATTATCCTCTTACTGCCAGCATGCAGTGGCCCCATGTTGCAACTCAGTGTGAAACTGATTTCCAATTTCTCTGTTTAAATTAATATTTACCAGTTGGTTATTTTTGGCAGACTTTTATTGATAGCATTGATTCAAAACAAATAGCCAAATTTGGTTCCTGGTTACAACAGTATGACATCTGGAGTTAACTCCACTTTTACCAATGTAACCAAGGACAGATATGGTCCTTTGTCTGTCTTTTTATAGTGTGACATTTGTTCTATCCTTAGCTATAGATAAGAGATGGATGGCAATTGTAACTTTGGAAAAGTTGGGATACAGAATTGAGTATAGCTCTGAAATTTATGGATTGGGCACTTCTCTAACATACATAATATTACCTGCATCTTAACCTTCAGCAAACTAGTCACTTCAGAATACCATTATATACATGCAGAAATAGCACTTAAAAAAGCAGCATAAATTAGACCTTTGCTATCAGCTAAAAAAATTTACTTGAGTACTTTTGTATCCATCATCAATCAGTTGGATTAATCACTTCAGAACTCTTTTAGCTATTTCTAAACTAAAGATGTAACAAAGTCATTGACCAGGGCATAGGACCTACATTTTAATTTGATGAATTAGTAGCAAGTGAGGTACTCCAAGCAATGGCGCAGAATGTTCCATTTGTCCAGTTGTGCAGTGCAGGCATATTAACTCCATGTCTGTGTGAGTGTGCAAGAGTCTATGTTGCTTAGACTGAATCCACTCCATTGAATATCAGCACAAATAAATAGTTCAGTTATGTCTCCAGAAAAGCTATACAGTTGCATGACAATATCTATATAATTGGCCTGGAAGCCTAAGCATTGTCACAATCAGCTTATATTAAGAGCTGTCTTTTGAACTACATTCCTGTTTTTCATCTTGAGGGTGGGAAATCACTAACAGAACAAAGTCAGCCACCAAGGCTGCCAAGCTAAGTTTGCTGTGACATTGATAAATATTCAAGTCAATGTCTTTCAAATGTTATTGTGAATCACCTTTCCCTCCTTCCTTCCCCTGTTTCAGTCATCTTGCTGGCTCAGAATTTTCACCTTTGTCTCAGACCTCAGCTGCCTTCACTTTATTGCATATGATTGCTATTGTCTTTGTCTCTTTTATCCGTTTCRCTGTGTCTCATTTTCCTAAAGTACCTGGCACCCACTTTTCCATAACATTGTTCCTTTGTTTCAGGAAAACATAATTTCAGGAGGCAGCAGAAATACAGTTCCAAAGGCCACAAGGTGACATCCTCTCTCACCTGATCTTTATTCATATCAGGCTTTAATGGCATTTTTTTTTTTCCATTTCTCAAGCACCCTGCAACTCCCTTCCTCCCTGACAGGAAGGCACATTTTATTTCTCATAAAAATACTTTCCTACTGATCTTCTGTTCTTCAGAAGTTTCAGAGGCCCTTCTGTTACGTGTTGGTTTTCTCATGTGGATTGACCTGTTGACCTGGCTGGGGTTTATTACTGTTTTGACATTTTTCCTTCTTCCTAAGTTAGGAGGAACTTACACCCTGTTGTCATCTGTAACCTCTGTTGTATTGTCTTCAGCAGCAATCTTCCCAACTCTTTTTTTAATTGCATGGTTAGGAACAATCGATAAGCTTCAATGTCTGAATTGCTTTGGCTTTCTAAAAGTAGTACTTTTTACCTACAGGTTGTGTTTGTGGTTCACACATACATATATAAGACATATACCTGCCTTATTTAAATAGATATCACTGACAAAAAAATGGATCTTCTCTCATTTCTGCCAGGTCAGGAAAGGATGCTGTTACACAGTCCTTCGTGTACATCTTCTTAGCTCCCTCATGCACTTAAAAAAGGGCTCTCAGTTCATTGAAATAATACAAAATCTCAGTTGCTGACGGAAATGGTATGCAATTTTCTGTGTACATTTTACACCAGCAGGTACAGTGCCTATTGTACATCCCCATTTAAAAATCAAACACAATGGCTCATGCAGCTGGATGGTGACCTGCCAACAAGGCTTAAGACAGCATAGACTTCCACATGAGTCTGCAGATTAATGAGACAGAAAACTATCTTCTTTTTTACCCACAAAAGGCTACTCACACATTCAGAATGTGCTGCAGTCTAAAACCAAAGTTCAACTTGCCACAGGAGTAAAGAAGAAACACACACACAATACACCTCATAAACCATCCAACCCTTATGGAAAAGTCCTACAGAATTCAATACAAAATGATAGGCTTTCTGCAGCCTTTTTGTACCATCCTATAGCACAGATACCTCTGTTATTAAATTCTACACAATGGCTCAGAAAAATTAATATAAAAGATGTAATGCTCCATAGGTTTTAGAGCAATTTTTTCAGTGTCCTGTTAGATTTCTGTAGGCAAAAACTTCTTGTTTCTATCCCAATTATGTTATCTAGAACTTTTCATAAACGATGTATCTTCTAACATGCCCTTTCCCTCTCTCTCCGTTCTCCTTTAACAAAATGTGTATAGAATTGTATATTACAATGTGTACTTCTTAACACTCCATGATTTTAGGTGTCCTACTGCATCTGGCAAAGATGTTATTCATCTTTTGATTAGTAAGCTACATAAACTAGTAAGTCATAAAGAGATTATATAAACAGCAACTGTCTTCTCATCTTGGTGTAGGTCAATGAAACACCACTAGCATGAAAGAGGGGGAAAAAATGAGCTTTTGATTTTTTTTAATTATTATTTTGAAGTAAAGCCTAATTTATAAATGCTTACAGAAACCTTTATTTGTGAATGTCCTTTCAGGAAATTATGTTGCAAGATGAAGTAAGCTATGCAAGAGACAACTTAGCTCCTCAGCTAAATCAAAAAATCTTCAGGAAGTGTTTGGCACATGATACAGTCCTACAATTCAGATGTAATTCATATATCTGTCCTTTCAGAATACAGTGAAATTTGTCTTAGGTGGTCATTCAAAGGGTTCAGTGAAAACTGGCTGCCTAATATTTGCGATGATGACAGACACAAAGACAGTGGGTACCTCAAGGCTGACTAATCAGCTTTTTGGTATTTTTGTTGTCTTTTCTTTTTTCCTCTCCCATCAGTCAAAATTTTCAAGATTTTCTTTGTCCATCTCTTAACCTTTTATGACTGTACACAGTGAGCAGGGTTTGAGTCACTGCTTTTATATTTTCAGCCCATTACCTCCTGAACAGAATCTGGATCCACCTATGGAAGATCAGGTTGTGACAGGAATTTGGGCAATGGAGACACAAAAAAGCTACTTATGCTCTGCTGTGGTGCAGTGAAAGTGCCAATGGGATGCTATCAGGAAGGTAGCCAGAACAGCCTGATCACAAGCGACCCAAACTCAGTGCAAGTTAGGTTAAAAAGAAGCACCTAAGTTATCTCAACAGAGGTTCAGATAGGAGAATTCAACACAACCCTGTGTCTGCCTATTCGTCATACTAGGGATTGATGGGGAGAGCTGAAACAGGTGGTGAGTATTATTTCCCCTATCAGAGTAAAATTATCCTATACAAAGAGTGCTCTTCAGTGGCTATTTCTTACCCCATTGAATCTACGTTGATCCACATAATTTCAGATAGCTGTCTGGAGAATATGGCCCAAACTCAACTCTGAATTCCTATATCAAATCCCGCTCTCATCATTTGCAAAAGTATCTGTTCTGTGAAGGCTGCTCAGTGCCTTGTAAGGAGGTGGTAGGCTTCATCCATGCCACAGTTTCACCAGCTCCTTCTGGAAACAGGTCAAAATGACACAACTTTCCTGGCAAGAGCAACCCTGAATAGCTCTTAGACTTTCAACATGTCTCCTTTGGCTTATGCAGCCAAGTATACTGGTACAAGTGCAGGCAGGCAGTTTATTTGACTGATGCCTATGTTGCATCTTGTTATTTTCAGCAGAGAAAAGGACACATAGAGGGTCCAAAGGTAAGGAGCAAGATAAGGATGTTCATTCATAGGAGATACAGACCTGTGTAGTTCCTTGTCCATGTAATATTTTACCTCAGTTAGCTCACTGGATAATTTGCACAGCTGCTTTTTCATGCTATTTTAATCATCTGTTTTTCATTGCCAGTGACCAGGTTCTAAAGAGATATAGGTAAAATGATCTAATACCTTTATATTCAGAAGGTGATAAAGCATGGAAAGATAGTTCAGACTATCATTTTAGCTCATAACTGGAGCCTGAATTCATTTAAAATGCAATGCAGAAAAGTCAGTAATTTAAATAGAACACTTCATTTTAAAGGTCACCAAATTAACTATGTTATAACAATATCAGATTCACTAGTTCCTGTTTGTCATGCTTAAGGTTTCAAACACGAAATTGTCTTCAAATACGTCTCTCAGAAGGAGGGTTACTGCAACAAATTCCATATGACCTTATGTAGGTAGAACAATATGGATTGCAGTGACTATATAACTGCTGTGTAAGAAATAGCTTAAAATGTTCTATTACTCAGTTTACTTCATTTACAGAGGTAGTAATTGAAATAAATAATTTGACATCTATGAAGGCAAATACTGGTATGACAAGAAATATATAGAAGACTAGATGTAAAATCATTGAACCAGTGAAGGTCATATGGTCTTTTTTTTTCCTCTTCTATGAATTTAATGGAGTAACCATCTTTTAATTTTATAAAGAGGCAAGAGATAGAAGCATAAAGCAAAGTGGCAGGATTTAGCTTATCACTTTCACACAACTATTTTTAGTTACTGATTGTCGACACAAAGATTACACATTCCAGCTTTTGTTGCTTGAAGAAAAGTAGCCCCAGAAAGGTTTGTTGAAGTCAAAATATCTTTAAAATGATTCACAAGAAAAAAAAAATATTACAGCAATCCTCTTTAAGAGGACTAACTTGATTTGTTAAGCAACAACTTTGTGCCTGTTTTGATTCATCCAGATCTTATTTTGCTCATGAGAATACCTTTGATGGGGTAAAAAAAATAGGCACAGGCCTACTTTGATTCAAAGTGAAACTCCCAGCCTTTGACTAGATTTTTTTTTCCTCTGCTAAGCAAAAAAGATCCCACACAACAAAAACCACCACCAATAAAATTCTTACAAGCAATGAGAATTCCCCAAGTTATTGATTCTTACACAAATACTCAACATTTGGCTATGTTTTCAAATGCACTGCATACCCATGGCCCTTGCTGGTACCAAGCGCAAAGCTGGGAGCACACTGTAATCCTGGATAACCAGGTCTGGAGGGATTCCAGCTGCTGCCGGTGTGATGCCCCTCAGGATGTCATCACTTACAATTATTTGGTACTTGGATGGGCCTTTCTTCCAAGAAGAACTTTTATCTTCCAAGCAGTAAGCGTCTGTCATCTCATGATGGATGGTAGCTATTCCCTCAATAAAAAGTGTGTGTATTCTTAATTTCCTTCCATGTATAAAAGTGGTCATAGAAGGAAAAGCAGGAGAGGTGGTTTACAGAGAAACCACAAACTACATGGACATCTAGTATCCTCTCAAAAGATGAGTCCCCAGTCAGTAAGGGAGCATTAAAAAGGGGAATAAGAGAAAGTTCATATCTCTTCTACTCCCTATACCTGGACTGAACTTAAAGAAGGTTCTTTGGTTTCCAGAAACCATCCACTTGATGTGTTTTAGAGCACTAGGTGCAACCAAATATTCGGTGAAGTCAAACTGGGACAACAAGAAGGTAAGAACAATATTTGTTTCAAGTGAAAAGACACCAAGCAGAAGAAAGAACACTTTCTTTCCCTTTCTCCTTCCAGCTATTACTTCACATTGTAGGAGGCAGAAACTAGAAGTAATAGTAGCCTAGAGCAAAAGCAAGAAAAAGGAGAAAGAAATACCACTCAATGTACTTTAGAAATTATGACACACAGAAAAGTGAAGCTTAAGACATTAGCATGTCCAGCACAGCAAAAAAAGGACCAAAAAAAAAGAGCATTTGAAGTACATTATATACAGAAGAAATTGCAGCAATAGAATTAGCCAGTTAGTAGATGAAGGTGGCAATATCATTAATAATGAAGAAGGCCATATTCAATAAACATGTCTCTCCTCGATTTGGAGAAAGTAGGATGACAGCAGTATCATATTGGGAAGCTGAAGCCTTTTCAGTCCATTAGTAACCAAATAGGATGTTAAACATCTAGTCATGATAAAAACCTGTAATTCATCAGGCAAAGATAACTTGTATGCAAGGAGTCTCAAACGGTGAAGGAGATGCTTGCCTCTACATATTAATTTTTAATGAATCTCGAAATAATATAGAAATTCCAGAAGACTGGAAGAAGACTGATGTCTAGCTGGTATTCAGCAAGGACAAACATGGTGACCTTGGTAAATATAAGCCAGCTAGCTTGACATCAAACTGGGGGAGTGGGGGATGGGGGGGCACAAAGTAATGGAATATGGGATTCAACTGATAAAGAATGAAAGGACAGGAAGTAATTAATGCCAGTCAGCATGGTTTTATGGAAAATAGGTCTTGTCAGACAAACCCGATTAGATTACAAATTTGGCTGAAAAAGGTAACTGCTTCAGTGTAATACACTAAGACATTTGTACGGCATTTGATGTAATTTTGCAAAACTTTCTGATTAAAAAATAATACTGTGCACTCTCAGTAAAACATCCACTAGCAGAATAGTGGGTTTATTAAGCAGCCGATCTCAAAAATGAGAAAGGGAAATCATCACTGAATGAAGATATTTTTAGTAAAGTTGCAGAGGGGTCAGTCTTAGGTCTGGCACTCAAACATTTTTGATGCTGAAGTAAATATGAATCACTGCTGATTGTATTGTTAATGCAATCTTTGGACATATAAATAGAAAAGCAGCCAGTATGTATACAGAAGTAGTTTTACATTCTTATACTGCATTGGTGGGGTTACTGAAATGCCACAGTTTCAGTGACTGTATGTTTTGATGAAGTTGAAAAAAATCAGAGGTTTAGAAAATAGCTACAAAAACTGTTGTTAGAACCAGAGAAAATGTCTTACCRTGAAAACTTCAAAGCATATTGAGAGATTGCTTGATTATAATGTGTAAATACCTTGATAAGTAGAAAAGTAGTTCACCCACTCTCCTTTTCCAGCATCCGCAGTAACCTGTGGCAAAAAACCTACACAGTCTTGCTTTGCCTTTGGGCCCAGGTCACCCTGAAGGGTTTCTGTTTCCACATCAGTAGCAGGAGAGGCTAAGCATGGTCCAGCGGCAACGGGGAGTCCCTCATGTCAGGGGGGATGCCTGACCTACAGCAGATGGCAGCACTCATGTAGGTCATCTGCATCTGTGAAGGCACCAAGACTTTTTCTCTTGCTTGTAATCCCTCTCCAAGCAAAAGGGCAGATAAGATGACCCTGGATAACTCAGGTGACATCCTGGCCAATTATCTGAGGGGGAGAGGGAGCCTCAAGGAGTTATCAGAGGATCAAAGACCTTACTGTAGTCTTCAATACAGGAAAGTTGCAGCTAGATGGCAAAAGAAGAGGCAGGGGAAGAATGTGACAACTTAACGAGTAGTAGCACTGGGTAAGATCCTCAGCTTGAACGAGCAGGTGCACTTCCTTCAAAGTCAGCAGAGAGAGGCCGATTTACACCAGTGGAGAATCTGACGTGCTATATTTTTTTATTTGCTTGAGTCCTGCCGTGGCTCCATAAGCAAAGGTTAATGCAGGTCTGCCAGGGGCAGGCTGGAGTTAACACAGAATGGCAGTTGTGAGGTTGCTGATTCTGATAAAAGCAAATTGTGAACTGCAAGCATCTGAGTGTTGAGTGTCACTTTCACACCTAACAGCTGCCCTTGCCTGTTCCCCACAGTCATCCAGTTCTGTCATCATGATATGTTTCTGAAACCATATTTGTGCTGCTGTCACTTTTTGTCTTTGGAATTTGTGTACAGGCTTTTTCTAATGACATGCTGAAAATGCTCGTAAACTTCAGATCAGTGGATTAAAATATATTTAACCCCGGCAAATTACTTCCATATATTAGGCAGAAACTTGAATCTTTATTTCTTTTAGGTCCTCACTCTCCCCTGTAAAGTAATGACTTGTAATAGGCATGTTAATGATAATAAAGTGGTAGGAGGTATCCCACAGGTGAGTGTGGAGAAGAGTTTGTTTCCTTCATGAAAAAGCTGAAGAACCACTTTCTGGATCTCCAGCTCTTTGATTCTCATGAAGATCTCTGAGTAGAAGAGACACCTCTGTGGGGTTGCCGGGCTTCTCCATTTCCACCAGCCCTCTTTGCCTGGGAACAGCCTGGCTCCCATCAGAGCCAGGGCATTTCTAGAGTCTTTTTGTCTGTGTATCAATACCGGGCAATGGAAAGTTCGAATTGACAATCATGGCATAGATGTTGAAGATAACACAAGGGCAGATTTTGAACGTCAAGCCCAGGCCACTGCAGGGTGGGGAGCTGGGAGCACACCAGCCTGAAAGATGCACTGGTGACACGCCATGCTCACAGCTTCCACTGAATCTGGGACTCATTTTGATCTGTGAACTCCCACCTTGCAGGTTATTCCCTAAAAGTGATTAACTGCACTTTTCTTCTTTGAAAGGCAGCATTTTCCAGCTCCTGCTGTGTTTTTACCTTCACACTTAATCTCTGATTTGCAAAGAATAATAAAGACTTGCACTTCCCTGCTGAAAAGGTGCAATTCTCTGATGTAAAGCAGACCAATGTAAACTACCTAACTTGCCAAGATACCAGGAGCAGCTGCCTAGCTACAGCAGGACAGAGTCTAGGGTAAGCTGCAAAATCCGCCCGCAAAGTCTATTAAATCAGTTTATGATGATTTTTTTGTTACTTGGACCACAATGTGGGACATGCTTTCAGCTGCCCCAGCTATTGTGTTCTCAGTACCTGCACTAGGCAGTTGAAAGCAGCTGATGGTACCAATGGATTCTGAAAAAAAAGACAAGGTTACTAAACCAGATCTCTCTGGAAATAATTGTATCAAATATAGAAGAGGTTATATATGGTTTCTTTTGTCCTTTCTCTCCCCATAGGCTGATGACCTATGGGGATCATTTCTTGTACCTACCATGTAGCTGATTTTATTGTTTATTCTTAGCTCACCCTTCAGTTTGCTCGGGGGTCTGTGACTTAGTGAGTGACTCCCTGCTAATTTCAAGTTCCGACCTTTCTGGCTAGAGTCTACTGTGACATGTAACACAAAAAGACAGCTTTCATTGTGCAGTGCTCAGAAGCTCCTGGAGAATGCAATCTGTGTTTTAGCTGTACAGTTTCTGGAAGGTTAAGTAATTAAACCTAACTAAAACTGACTAACATAGATAGATCTTTTCTTATAAAATGTTCAGTTTTCCACAGAGCAGTTCCAAGGTTGTGAGTAAAGGTGAACAGCTCTGCTTCTAAAGACTCCATAATTTTAAGAAATTCAAAGAGCAGACACAACACTTTGTTCTTTGACTTTCTTAAACCTATACCCTACTTCAGATCCTTTCATGAGCTATCATCTTTCATATCTAAAACACATATAACGGAAGTTAAAAAAAAAGACAGAGGGGATCAGAAGTATAAGTCTCTGCAGATGTAAGATATAATTTAATAATTTATCACTTTATCACTCAATCTTACTTGGTCCTCTACACATCCTGCAGGGTACAGAATCCTCCACTGCTCTCGTGAGCCATGGGAACTTAGACCACTTCGTTCTTTTTCTAGTTGCTTAAAACTTCCTGGTATTGGCTATTTATTCAGCTATTACATACATATTTATATGGTAAAGCCTAGAGTACCTACTTAAATTGATTAACAAGTCTGTTTTTCAATAAACAATATTTTTTCAGGCATACGAACTGATTCACAAAAATCCATGTTCGGATTCTCTGATGAACATGCTATGAAAACACAGATAAAATAGGCAGAGCCAAAAAGGTATGGTTTATTTAAAGGTGTTGTATAAATATAGCAAAAGGGGGAAAGGATAAATATACTAACAAAGGATTTACAAAACTGTTTTCATTAATAACTTATCAAACCACTTTTATTTCTTGAAAATATCCAAAGTAAGTTAGAAGCTATGCAGGCAGC
The DNA here is from genome assembly GCF_003343035.1 of Apteryx rowi. NCBI lineage: Eukaryota > Metazoa > Chordata > Aves > Apterygiformes > Apterygidae > Apteryx > Apteryx rowi. The sequence continues at coordinate 578,312 of NW_020451082.1, forward strand.
TGGTTGGATCTCTCCTTGAGGGTTTGAATGGGGCTGCAGGCCGCTGGTGAATTTCACTCTTGTGAATAAATTCATGCATTAGCTCTTGGAAAGCTAGGTTTTTCAGGGAGGAATAAAGCCTATTTAGTAAATTATTATTTTTGTTTTTAAAACTAAATGACTGTTTATTAAAAAAGAGAGCTACCGAAATTCAAATTTTTCCCCATTACCTGAGGCATAATCAAATTGTCAGGCTGTTCAACAAGGGTGATAATGTGGAACAGGAATGTGATAACATTTTGCATCATCCCAGCTGGTGCCCCAAAAAAGAAAACTCCTCACAAGCTTCTAATCACTGAACCTGCAAGATTTTAGAGAAGCCTATGACCTAGCAAAGGTATCATTTAGTAGTGATCTGATACTGCATATGAGTTGTTAGACCTCTTTTATTTGGACACAACATTATTTGAAACAGAAATTAAATCCTGACTTCACTAAAGGAGATGGGAATTTGTCACTGATTTCAGTGTGACCAGGATTTCACTGCTGGAGTATATAATGCTATATTTTCACCATTTCATCTTACTAATGTCTACAAGTACTAACGTAGTGACAAAAAATCTGAGAACTTGTCAAGTCAAAATAGTTTACAATGTTATAACAAGATCCAGCAGCTGAAAACAAAAGTGGGCGTATTCAGGGTAGAAATAAAGCATACGTGTTTAGTAGTGTAGACTGGTAAAACCATTTATTAAGGACATTTTAAAATCAAGACTGAATGTTTCCTGAAAGTTTTGCTCTACTTCAGACAGGAATTAATTAAAGAAATTCAATAGCTTTTTAGCATAAGAAATCAGAGTAGACAGTTTTATAATATATGACTCTATTTGTCTAGCTATAATTGAACCATCTATTAATCAAACTGGATTGAACATAAGGGCAGTTTTCCAGTTAATGCTACTTCATTTATAGAGTGAATATATTATCGATTATTATATTTAAATATATCTAATTGTAGAAATGACTACGAGTCCAGACCTTTGAGCTAGATAACCATGGGCTGCACTGAATTGGGATACAGAGACTAAATGGCAGTCCTTGCCTGCAAGATTCTGCAGTTGCTTAGTTAATTAGATTCTGCTTTTATTATTCTAACTGGATACAGTAATGCCATGCCTGATGTTCATAAATCTGCGGTGGGTCAAGATTAACATTTAGCTTAGTGGTAGAGAATGATAGCACATTTTTTCAGTTACTGAACCTATTTTCACTTTTCACATTTTCCTCGTAAAAAGGCGATGTTTTAACTAATTCAAATAATGCCAGCCCAAAAAGATACACTATTCTTGCAATGACTCTAATTGTTTCATCACATTACGATGGATGATAACTTCAGAGATGTCAAAGATATGCAGCTGGATACACATTATGTGTTAAATTCCATTATGTGGAATAGTCTAATTTCAGGGCCCTGAGGGCACTAATAGGCCTTAATTTCCCTGACCAGCCTCACCTGGGACTCCCACCCTCCCCCTTTGCCCATGGCCCAGGCACTGCATTTAAGCTCAGGCCTGGGCTTCCAGCCCCTGGACTTATCTCCTGCTGCTCCTGCACAGGGTGCTGTGATGGCCCCAGGACCTGGTGCACCCTGGCTGTGCCTGGGGCTGTTGAGGGACCCTGTTACCAGCACCTGGCTCTGCTCTTCCGGCTGGGGCAACTAAAAGGCTGAAGTCAAAGCACCTAATGTTGGACTTCTGGCTATGAAGTGTTTGAAGGCAGTCCCGGTTTGAGGGATCCCTGCCAGTGCTTGCCACTGCTGTGTGGGGGCAGCTACTTGTAGGGCTGTGCTGCGAACTGGCTTGGGAAACTGCTTCAAAACCTTCCTTCTTGCCTCCTGCCTTGGGCTTCCTCAGGCTTGCTTGCTCACCTGCACAGAGGCTCTCGGCTCACGGGTCTGCAAGGAGGCGGTGTGGGATGCGCTACACTTCTGCAAAGGGAATTTTGTATGTTCTCTTCATACATTTTAGTGCTTCTACTTATTTGGAATTTTCTGGTGTAATGGACTGGATTGGAGTATTGATACTGAAAAGCTATAGGCTACTGTGTCTATTAGGACTAAACTCTGTTCAGTGACACAAGAGCAGCTTTAGCAAAATGAATAGCTCTGTCAAGTACTACAGTGTTAATAAAATTAAAATCTAGTCTTTTTTTTTTTTACACCTACTGAATCAATGTTTATTTTATTTCTATTTCAGGAGATTGCAGAAGTTCTTTTGCAAACTAATTTCAAGCTTGCTTCTTCAGTTTTTCCTTTTTTCCTTTTCACTTGAGTGTTCTACTTTTTTGTGGAAATCTTGAGCCTCAAGTTTCAACTGGTGTGTTCAGTCAAATAGGAGCTTGCAAATGATCTATTGTACAAATAACAGAAAACTAAATACACAGATACTTATAGCAGAGATTATATCCTCTGGATGCTTACATCAGTCTACATTGCTCATGAACTACAAGTGGCACCAAAAATATTTATGTTCATTTACTCATCTTTCTGAAAAGAATATTCTCTTGATATATTAGGGTGTTGTACAACTAATAATTATATGCCAAATACTTGGGCACAAAGCTGTAAAACCTCTATTAGTGAAGATAGCCTTATGGGTTTCTCTGGGGTTGTGCCTTACAACAAATTAAACATCAATAATAGATTTATTATGCTTCATAATCCTAAGGTAGTAATTCTAACTTTGAATAAACTCAATATTTCCTAGCTCTTGGAGGTTTTATCTGTTTTATTTGCAGTTCTTGTGGCTTGCTTCTTTCTTAATTTCTTCAGAATTGGGAGAAGGCTTAACCCTTTTTGCTGGCTGGTTATAAGAAAACTTTATTAGTGCTGTGTGGGTTTTTTTTTTTTTTTTTTTTGGGGGGGGGGGGGGTCAGCCTATGATGTGTTATCCTAACATCGTAGGAGATGCCGGTCAGCTTCCCAGCCCCTGCAGACATTAAACCTGAGAGGCCACAACCACCTCGGGTTTGGGGGGGGAGAAGGTGGCAACTCCCTGCCGCAGGCTGGGGCTGTCAGCTCGGCCCGCGGGCGACGCCGCGACCTCCCCAGGCGCCGGGGCCCTCAACAAGTTCAACGCAAGCGGAGCCCCGCAGCCCGACCCGCCTCGGCGCCGGCGCCGCCGCAGGCCGCGCTGGGGCGGGGCAGGGGCAGGGGCGGGATTCCGCGCGGCCCCCTCGCCGCCGCCCGCTGTCTCGGCCCCCGGCGCCGCTAGGCGGCGCACCGGAGCGCGCTAGGACCCGGCGCGCCCCGCCGCGGCGTGGCGGCGGCCCGGGCGGCGGAGAGCGGCGGGATGCGCGCGGAGGCGGCGCCGCAGCCGCCACCCGGCGGCCTGGAGCCGTTCGCCAGCGCCGGCAGGGGCCGGGGGCTGCGGGCGCGGCGGCGCTACGCCCTGGGGGAGCTGCTCTTCAGCTGCCCGGCCTACACGGCCGTGCTCACCGTCAGCGAGAGGGGCGGCCACTGCGACGGCTGCTTCGCCAGGTAGGGCCGGCGGCGGCGGCGGGGCCTTCTCCCGGCGGGCCGGCGCGAGGCAGCCGCGCGGGGAGGCGCCGCGCCGCCCGCTGCGGCCTCTGTTTGGCGGCCCCTGGGAGCAGCGCCGCGGCTGCTCGGCTCCGTACCCAACCGGGTTTTTCTTGCTTACCTCGCAAGCAGCCAAGCCTTATAAAAAAATAAATAAAAATATATATATACACACTACATGCACACATATATATATACACTAAATATATATTTATATGTGTGTTTGCATTTTTATACATATGTTATATGCTTTCTGATTTATAGCTATATAGATAGGTGCATAGCCGTACTGTCATGGACAGATTTAATTGAATCCAACAGGACTGAGCACGTGAATAAAGTCACGAATGCGCCCAAGAAGTTGCAGTCAAGTGTATGGAGCGTGTCCAGCCGAAGGCCTGCTTTGGCGCTTCAGCGGGCATTGCAGGCAGGATCAGCTTCATCCGTTCAGCAAGATGTATRTAAGCTTAAAGTGCTCAGCGGCCTTTCTTTTTCTGCGTCTGATGGTGCCGTCCAACACATGCTTCGGGAGGTGGGCCCATAGCGAGGTCAAGCATGCAAAGTAAAATAAATTGAAATACTTGGGGATTTTTTTTCAGGCATTGTTCTTAACAGTAGGCCCCGTGTTCTCAGACAAAGAGCTACATTGTTGCTGTTGTCTTTTGTTACTGTGTTTTTAAAGTCTGTAACTGTCATTAGCATTTAAAATAGGGTCTAGGTGGTGTATAATTTACATCTCTCACTGCTGGCTTAGATTTATTGGGGAAAGAGGAGGGCGAGCATACTGTTAACGTTGCCTGGTATCAAGTGTGCTTCTGCTCACGTGATGCCCACTCAGACTGAATCTGCAGCTACTGCTGTGCTTTCTGTTTCCCAGAAAAGCATGCAGTGAAGTTACCAGGAGACTATTTCATTATCTTTATGCTAGTCCTTTTTGCACCTTGCATCTGTGTATGTTTTTTTTTTTTTTTTTTTTTTTACTGTTCAGACCCTATGTGAGAGGTATACCTTAAGACCACTGGATACACTACATATGTTTGTGCAGCAGCTTGAGTGCAGAGTTTTGTTCAAACCACATGCAGGGCCAGGCAGTAGCAACATCAGCAACAATAATGACAAAATTTCTACTGCTTTCAATGGGAGGTTGATGCTGAACTTCATATATATCAACACTAATTTATATGCTGCTCCCTGCCATGTTAAATTCTAGATGTTTCATTTTGTGAGTTGGCTTGAGCAGGGTTTTGTGGAATAATATGAATAAGAAAACTGCAGCTAGCTGAAATTTCATAAATATAACAGTTCAGAATAAGTTTTGGTAATCTGTTTTTATTGCACCAAAATCAAAAGGTCACCGAGAAGTGGAGGGACAGCTTCTGAAATAAGTTAAGGTCAAAATTGTTTCTTCAAAATTTGTCCGTTAGTGCAAGTGCTTAAAGAAACAGTTACTGGATTGCTACTTAGAATGTTATTTAAATTAATGACAAAATGTATTTACCATGTAAAATAGGGACATATAAACTGAATGAACTTACTCCTGGACAGAAGATTATATGCTGTGTATGTGTTATACTCAAGCAAGGTAGCCCTATACTTCAATCCAAATATTTTCACCTATTACAAATTCACTATTGATAAAGGTGTTACTATTTTTTCTTCATCAAGTTTTTGGCATGAGTCTTTCTTGTTTTATATTGCTTATTGCTCACAGTATTTAAGAAGTCAGTTTCTTAAGATATCCCTACATCCAAAACATTTCCCTCTGTAAAAGGACCAAGGAATACCTTTCATGCTCCGTTAATATGAAATAGTCTTGGATAGATCACTACAATACTATTTAGTACTTGTGGAATAGCTTCTGCAATCAGTTTCAGGARCGGCCTGTTTAAATGCTGCTTATTCTCCATGCCAGCGTCTCCCGTGACTGAAGGACCACAGTAATCGAGGAATATAAATCTTCTGCCGAGTGCAGTACCCACAGTAGTTACAATGTGGTAGTCTGAAACCTATTTCACATCAGAGTGATGGGGTTCCCCTAAAAGGAAGGATGCATCAGTGAGGTAACTTGATCTGTCGGAGCTCAGAAGTGTGTTTCGTATCTCTGTTCCCCATTGTACTAGCACTGAACTTCTGCATATTAGGAAGAAGGGCCTAACTCTGAAATGCATTCATCTGACTTGTGAATAGTGTTAGGAGGAAGGTTTGGGGTCAGTCCTAGTCTTGGAAAGAGATACTTTGCTATGCCATCATAAAACTGTTGTAGTAAAATGAACAGAATGAGACTAGAAAGACGTATTTGCATCCAGTAATATTTAAGTTGTTTTAAATATACAGCTATACTGGAGTTGCATAGTGTCAGCAGCAGAACCTTTATGTCAGCATGACTCATTCATGTTTCACTTTCTACTTTGCAAGAACAGTAGGAGGATGCCAAGACTTGCTAGGCTTTGTGGACTCTGAGTACTGGTGACCTCTGAAATGCCATATGCTGTCATATTGTATGGAGGACACTTGCCCGTGTTTTAATCCAGTGAACACCTTATAAAACTTATCTCGGTTTAAAATGAATATTTTTGCAAATTATACTGGGGAAGGTCTATAGACATTTTATAGTATCGCAAGACCACTGAGAAATCCCTGTGCTGGCGCACCAAAATATCATGTGTTATGTAACACATGCTGTATTTTTGGTAGGATCTGCTGCAACGCCATGCACCTTGAAGCAGAAAAGGACCTTCCTTTTGGCAGTTCCCCATGTTGGGATATATGCAAATATTAAAAAGAGAGTGCAAGCCTTAGGTGAGCTTAGAATACACTGGTATCTGAGCAGATGTTATAGACAGCAGGAGAGCAAGAGGCTGTGTGGTGACAGGATGTCAATGAGAGTATTTAAGAATGAAACATCTTTTCTTGCTGTTGGGAGGTGGTTACTCACAAAACAGTGTTTGAGCACGCTTTCTGTGAGCAGACAGAGAAGCAATGTAACTGAAAGAACAGAAGCAAAAGCTCACTGCTATTAGTGAGCAAATATACTGAGCAACTGAGAAATTTTAAAACAAGGAAAAGTAAGCTACTAACATGCAGTGTATAGTGGAAAAAACAATACTGTCTGGCAGCATGGAATAACATGTTTCCAAGCCCAGCAATTTATCAGGACAGTAGAGTGCTCTTGCATTACAACAGTTGTTACGAAAAACTTGCTCTTGAAATTCTAAACAAATAAAAATAGCATCTGCTATCTGAAGATGGGGTTCAAGCCATAGTTACAGTGTTCTGAAGAAAATGTAATTTTATTATGAAATGCAAAATACTGTGCAAAACTCTTCTCAGATGAGTGTGTTAAACTAGCCCCCAATAGGAGATGTGTCTCTGTTAAAGTGAAATGAGATACATGTGTGCTTCATTCAGCATTACAGAGTAGATATAACTTCTGTTTTCTTTTTAAGGAAAGAAGGATTGTCCAAGTGTGGAAGATGTAAACAGGCCTTTTACTGCAATGTGGAATGTCAGGTATGTGTGATACAATTTATAAGAATGGAGGTTGGGTTGCTAAACTCCATTTATTGCTGCTATGGCATTGATAGTCTCTAATCATTACTGTGGTTAATAGTAGGCCAGTYGGTTTCAACATCCCACAGATGCTGACCATGGAGTTGTACATTGGACAGTTACAGGATTTGGACATGGTCAGCGTGAGTCTTTAAAGATCAGTAGCTCCGGGGCTTGGTACCACTGAGACTTTGATTAGAGCTGCCTGTCAGCCCACTAATTACATCTGTATTGCTTCTTTCTTTAAGCACAAACCAGATAATTTAACATAACCTCACTAGACTGGTGTGAGAGTCTGTGTCTAATGGAAAAATCAAATTACTAAATAGCTATTTTGGGGGTATGTTTGTTTGTTTTAGATTCTTCACAAATATTTTAGATGGCTGCAGCTGACAATAGCTGTAATCATTTGAAACATGCTTTTTCCCTAACTCACTCGTTCTGGTCACTCTTATGCTTTCATATACTCTGTATTTTAAAAGCCTCAAAACAATAAAATATAAGCATGTTCCAAAGTAGAGCAATATGGTGGCATCCAAAACACTTGCATGCAATTGTCATTCCATTTTTATTTCATTGTTCTGAAAGATGTTATTTTGGTTTAATTCTCTCTGATCTACTACCTAGCCTTTGCATGTAAGAATCATGCTGTGGATTGCTAACTAAACAAGGAATTACGCAGTCAGTTATTTTGACTGTGTAAAATCTGTGGTGCTGTTGATGGAGTATGGAACAATGCTTATGAAGGATTTAAGTAACCAAAGGCTTGTCATGCAACTATGCGTTAGCCATAAATAATCCAAACCTCCTCTTGCATGGTAGCATGCTGTGCGTGTGTGGGTTGGGTGCAAAATATTTCCCATTCTCATTATCTGGTCTGAGATATTGCAGTTTGTGCTGCTCAGTTTCCAGATGCTTTGGAGGTGGCCGCTGCTTTTATTTCAAGGGTGTATCTTATTCTTCCATTACATAAGTTGCAAACTTAGCCTGGCCTTCACTAGTTCAGGATCCTTCTTTTGCCTCCCCAGGTTCCAACTTTTTCACAGTGTCTTGGTGAATCATGGATGAGTCAAAGGGCCTTCTGGTTTTGAAACACCACTAGGATTCAAAACGCTAATAAATGCATTTTTTATGAGATTTGTAATAGTTTACGGAATATTGAAGGACTGACAGCACAGCAGTTGCATTGGGAAGAAAGTGAGTGCTTGCTGTATGAGTGTCCTTAAGGCTCTTGAAAGAAAGCTGGAAGAGTTTTAAAGACAGCATAGCTACAACCCCTGATCCCTCCGTGAGAAACACTTATTTATAAGAGGTGCTTCCATATGATGTTATTTTTAGTGAGCTCTTAGCTGTGTGAGAGAAGGAAATAATTGAACACAATATATTGGCTCTTCAATGCTTTTCATCTGAGATTCTGAGTTGTTTCTCTTACAACATAAAGCTCAATGTTTTATGAAGCAGGTAACTGTCATTGCCAGATTAACTGAAGTAGGAAAGTTCAGTGACTTGCACCAGGAAAAGTAGCAAGTAGATACTGTGGTGGAAGTGATAGAACTTACTTCTGCTTATCTACAGTCCTTTGCTTTTACCTCCAAGTCCTTCCTTTCCTGCTCTGTGTCCTGACTTTTGTCCTGCAGACTTAACAAAGTTCACACTGTAAGAACAATGATTTTTTTTCCTCTCTTTCCCCTGGATAAAGACTTGTCCATGTTTTGCTTTCTTTTCTTTTTTTTTTTCTTCTTCAGACAGAATACTCTTTCTTGTAGTGGAGCATCTTCCAAGAAGAAAAATTCTTAACTGTTCAGACTGAGTATCCTTAAAGCTGCAGGAGAGAACACTTAGCAGAACTGCTGACTGTCTGATAAGTTAATGAATTAAAATCTTTCCTGCCTATTACTATATAGTACAAAGTTTTAGATAAAAAGGCATTTGATGATGTTGCATTATTTAGACAGTAGTATGACAAGCACAGGGATGAGCATTTGACTCCTAATGATTTGCCTAGGGTTTTTGACTTTCTAGTTGATACAACACTATCTTCCATGTTTTGGGCCTTTCTGAGTCAGTCTGATGAAATTTTTGAATGTTGTTGAGACCGAATTCTTTGACATTCTTTCAAAGTTACCTTCAAGCATAATATTCTCTGGAAACCAGTCTCCACTGACTACATGCTGCACAGGCAATCTGCACTGCATCTTCATCCTTGTCTTGGTCAAAGGCAATTTTCAGCAGTTCAGCAGTTCTTTGTCAAAGCCAAAAAGGACATTTGTGCCTTGATACTGAACTTGTAACACTGGGATGTACAGTTAATGTTTCTCTTTTACTTCCATGGATGTGAGACTTCCTGCTCTGGTCTTGGTCATGCCATGCTAATAAAAGTGTTGGGCTATACTTAAAAGCTCTTACAGCATTGTTCATTTGATTTTTTTTAAGTTAATTATCTCTGTAAATCTCTGTAAATCTATGTTTTCTTTGTTCAATTCAGCTAAAAATTACATGTATCCACCAGGAACATGAATGAATTTAGTGTTAGCTAACACCTTGTTACTCTGATAAAACTCCATGTAGTTCAGTTTGACAGGTGTTCATCACATTGAGTGTATTGCATGGGATGGAAAGACAGTTTCTTCTCAGCTTACTCCTTTCTTACTAAAAGACCTGCTATAACACAGTTGATTCAAAAGAATTCTTTTTAGTTGTGGGGAGAGACAGATCAGAAGAAAAAGACAAGAGAAAGGGGTGAAAGTGTTCAGCAGTAAATAAATGTTTTGGGTTTTTTTTTTTCAGAAATATCGATTTTATAACTGCACACATCTTCCTCTCACTAGAGTACATTTCAGTTGAATGGGATTTTTTTTCTGCTGTCAGAAAAATGTGGTTATTGAAAATAAAGGCAGTGACACTGCATGGTCTTCCTTGAAAGCACGTTTGGTCTGCTATATTGAGCTGTATGCTTCTTTGGCGGTTCTGAAAATACTTTCCAAACATTTAATGAATCAAGCCTCACAGCACTCTTTTGGGCATTTCTGTGTTTGCAAATGGGGATGTAGATACACAAAGATATATTGACTTGCTGAAGGTCGCACAAATGGGAAAGGAACGCAACTTCTATGTGGCCAGGTATTTGATGCACAGACCAAGTCCTGTGTTGCAGTAGGATCCCTTTGCCCTGGTTAGCAGGGACAGGTAGTGCTGTAATGTCACGCTTACTGTGAGAGTTAACTCAATGGAAGACAGTCTTGCAGTGGTAGAGTGGCTAGTTTATTTAGGGGTCTCTCTTGATATATACACACACTCACACTCATCCTCCAGGCCTGCCTTAGTTCCCTTACTGCCACTTGGAGTCCTAGTGCTGTTTTGGTCTATTATTTTGCTTCTAGGATATATATTTATATATATATGTATATATATATATATATATATATATATATATATATANTATATATATATATATATATATATATATATATAAAAAAAAAACTTTAAGCCTGTTCTGTATTAAGCTGGACAGTTGCATAGGCACCGAGTTAGTCTCAGGCATGGGATGCGTGAAAGTGAACGTTGTCTTTACTTCCAATAGATGTTGCTGCCTTGATGATTTGTGGGTTGATTGGATACAACTGAGGATGTAGCCTTAGTTTGCCGCTTCTTTCCTTTCCCAGCCCCTAATCCAGTTCCCCTTTTAAAAGGGTTTCCAGCTAATTCATGCCATTCTGCTGTTCACTACTGCTTCCTCAAAGCACAGGCCTGTTATTACACTAGTGCCTTTCAGAGCCCCTCTGCAGCTGTTCCGGTCTTGACTTCTTAAATTATAATAATTTTAGTCAAACAGCAGGAGACCTGTGCTTATTTTTTCTCCTCAGAAATTAGCTGCTGAAACAACTTTGAAGAGAAATGTTTTAAGAGGGTTACATGGGTACAACTGTGGAACTGGTGAACTTGAACCAGCTACTGGAGCTCCTCTTTCTCTCATTACACATTGCTATTGTTTATCCTAGGCAGAGTGGAGGTCAGCCAGCCAAAGTGCAGAAGGAAATGTTTAAATGTTTTGGTACCCACTTTCCTTGTTTGAAGTATATTTTCCAACAAAATATTTAGGAGTTGTTCTTAATGTGTCATGTTAAAGAATGTTGTAGTTAGTATTTCTGCAGTGAGGGAAACATATTTTTAGCCAGCTAGTAAGTCTCCACATGTAGCTGTAGACCTGGAATCAGCATCAAGCAGATGTGTTTTAAATGGGGCCTTGCAGAAGTCAGTTTTTGTTCAGTCCTCTTCAATGACTTGTAGAAGAAATACTAAAATTTTTGCTGTAAGGTTTCTGCATGAGAGGAATCTGGAACACCGCAAGTCTCTGTTTGAGCCTGCCTTGGGGAGGGATCTATCCGCAAACTCTTTCTCTGTGTAATTTTCTTTGAAAAATGGCTTCTGTGAACTTTTTGATCATTAACCCACAGAAGTCAAATATCCTGTCTAGCCCAGCATTGTGTAAATGGGAAGGATGTAAAGACATGTGAAACTCTTAGCTTCGCTGCCTGATGAAGGACTATATCAGAGTACTTTACTGGATAATACCACACATCAGAAGTGGCCTCACCGAAATAAATTTAGGGAGTTAAATACAATTTGAGCATAAGCGGCAGAATCAGGCCTCAAGCATATGAAGAACTGGGCTAAACTAACCACTACAGTGGCTTGTCCAGCATTTCTTTCTAGTATTTGCGCGTGTCATCTTGATCAAGTGAAACACAACAATAATTTTACACGGCACTGAAAAATTCCATGTCAGAAAGGAGTAGTCAGGACATTTGTTCGGCATTAAGTCTTACTGTCTGAGTATTATGGATTTTTTTGTTTTGTTTTGTTTTTTAATGCTGAAGTATATGCGAGTGTTCTGGGAATTAATCCAGTAGTTCTGGATGATGAAATCATTTTGAAGAACTGATGGAGAAGATTGTTTCCATGCTTTGATGTGAAAAGCATAAGCTTTAGAGAACTTCAGTTCCAAAAATGTTGTCACTCAATCTGAAATGAAGGGAAAAATACTGCGGATGTAATGAAAATAGGAAGAAAATATCATTAATGTAGCATTAGGGATTCAGCTAGAACAATGCTACCTGCTATAATTCAAACTACCTAGAGAAAACGTGGAAAAGAATGCAAAACACAGTCCTGCTGTGATAGCAGGGGAAGCTGCTGTCGCAGTGTTTCCATCGCAGGTATTACTCAGTCATCACTACTCTCTGTTCTTGTAGTGTTTCAGGCTTTTATCTCATTCTGCACAATTCAGTCGTGTCTTGTCCCTTTAACCYCCCTACTAGTTCACATAACTCAGTATGATTCTGCCTCAGGAAAGATTTTAATTAACAATGTTTAAAGAATAAAGGGAACAAATGGATTTTTAAAACACTGCTTTGAGACAGGCGCATGATTTTGTATCTTGGTTTTGTTTTATCAGGTAATCTCTCTTGTTTATTCAACCAGTGTGTATGCGAATGTGAGTTGCATAAAACTTTAGGTTCTGTTCCTTCACTTCTTATGCACTGGGAATTCAGGTGGAAGCTGGTGGGTGTTGTGGGTGTGCGGTGGGTGAAGAATGAGGCCTTAGTCCATCTCGCTTAGGCTTTAGCTTGTGGGTTCCTAACCAAAGGCTAATGGGAATTTTCCAACTAGCGGTCTCGGTGCATAGGAAATAGGCATCTCTGGGGACACATTTTGTAGTGTGACAGCTGTAGGACAGTTGAGAGTGTTATTTCACATGACATGGTTACTGCATAATATACTATTTTAGTTCTCTTGGTCTGGATGGCTGTGTCCTCTTAGAACTTTTACGCTTGAGCTTATTTCATGCAACCTGTACATAGGATTTTTTGGAAATAACATATTGAGATATTAAGGACAACGAATATGACCTTGTCAGGGCTTGAATGCCCTTGCAGTATAGCACTGCTTCAAATTGCATGTGAGGCTGGTGCAAGTTTTCAGGTTTCTTTTCCTAATAGGATAAACTCATAAAACTGTCTATGCCTAGGGCAGTTAAAAATGACCATTTGCAATGGAAGAATCTTGTGGTGTACAAAGTCTGAGGTTGGGGTTCTTGGCTTTTATTTTGATGTGCAAAAACATTAAATAAGTGCGCCAGCTGAGCCAGGAGACACTGGGGTGGGGGCCTGATTCAGCTGGCTGCTCAAGGTGCCTTGGCTTGTCCTATGTGACCTCCAGCTACTGCTCCAGCAGCGAATGGGTCTCCCAGAAGTCCTGTATCATATCTGCTGGTCCCACATAGCTGTTTTAGATAGCCTAGAATGTCTCAAATGGCACTAGATGTCTATAGTTAGGCAGCTGAGTGAAACGCTGTGTTTCTTCTGTTCCTGTCACTCAGCACTCAGCCACTCAGATGGGCTATTGGTTTTTTCTTCTTCTTTTTTTTTTCTTTTCTTTTTTTTTTTTTTTTGTNGTATGAGCTAACACAGGGTTTGTGATACTGTGCAAGTCATAGTAAGGGGAATTAAGAGCTTTCTGGAGGCTGCAAAAGGTGCTTCAGGTTTCACTTCCAGTTATAAATTTGTGGGATTTGTTGTGATTTCTTTCCACCATTGCCATTTTCCAGCAGATTAAATCTCATCTGAAAACACAACCTGATGTTCCTTTTACAGGAAGAAAAGATATAGGCTTGTTATAACACATTGCTTTAAATGTGTGTCTGGGTTGAGATACAGAAATAAATAATTGTGCAGTGGTTCATTACAGAAATAAGAATATTCTATATCTGAATAAAGAAATAAAATGAAACGATGCAGTCTGGCAAAGGCCTGTGCCAGGCTCTGAGTGCCACTGCAGTGTTAATCTGTGATTCTGTGCTAATCTTTGAAAGTTTCTGTTGCTTTGGAGGGAGTTAGTACAGTGCAGAGAAATCAGTGACTTGTGCCATCGCTCCAATTTTTGATGTATGCTGAGCTAGGAATATAATATACATTCTTAACTAAAATATGTTTATTTTTATTTGTCATACAGTGTTTTTGTTGACTAGCTGTAGTCTTACTCTACAACAGTTAAGGAAAAAATTCTGATAATTCTATTGAATAGGTCTGTTTCTGACCTTACATATACTGACTCTTGTTGTGATTGCGAATCCATTGACTTCAGACACATTACTCCTGATTACACCAGGGTCATGTCATAATGAGGGACCAAGGTATTAAAYGGAAATGAACCCAATAAAGCCATCAAACTTAGACCTGTTCTGTCCTCACATGTTTGATCTGAACAATAAGAACTGGTTATTTATAAATCATGTTGTCTGTTTGCTTCTTCACCATTTAATTCTTTTTTTCCACTGAATAAATGAAGATGTTCTGACCTTAACTTGTCCCTTGTGAATTTTTTCAAAAACACAGCAGGATAGCTGTGCCCCTTAAATGTGACTCAAGCTTTTGTTCAGATTTAGTGAGCGTCATCTTATTCTTTCAAAGGAAACACATTTCACTTGACCTCTAGGATCTGGCAGGACTTGCTGCATCCTCTTTTTCATCCCTTTATCTTCATGGCTTAATTTTTTWAAAATATTTTTCTGTGTTTTCAGAAGGAAGACTGGCCAATGCACAAGCTGGAGTGTTCCGCCATGTGCGCTTTTGGGCAGAGCTGGAATCCCTCAGAGACTGTGAGGCTGACGGCAAGGATCCTTGCCAAACAGGTGAGCAGAAGACTGGATTTGGGAGATATGTTCCTGCTCTGGGTGCCAGGGAAGGCAGGAAAATGAAAATTGACCTACAGTAACTGTCCCTGCAAAGCGCGTATGTGCCAGCTTCCTGTGTACAGATGGGTGTAGTATAGAGCATGAGCAGCTGAATGAACTAACAGTCCAACCACTGCAGCACTGTCAGGGCCATGATGGTCCAGCCAGAGACTTTGGGGGAAGACGGTAACAGGCTGATGTGCTTTTAAGCTGTWTATCTATCACCTATGACCAAGGTAGTGTTGAATAGAGTCCAGAAATGGAATAATTTTACTGATACTGTCACGATGTTTGTGGAGTTTCATCCTCTCTTCTGGTAGATTGGAGCTCTCAGTTACCTATCCAGACTAACAGTAAGGCCAAGTCTATGGAAGAGAAAGAAGAATTAGACTTGGTATATATTGTTAAATTCTGAGGAATGCTCCTTGTGTTATCTGTCAGCAGGCACTGATATCTTTATGAAGCAGTTGCCCTGTTGTGCAGTTACAGCTGAAAGAAACAGTATGGCACTGTGTACTGTATAACTCCCAATGCATATGTGAGACTGGAACACTTCTGAGGTATTTGAGCATAAATGTTTATGGTTGCTGGTTTTGCCTGGTGAAAGACAGAGCTTGAGAGAGAAATCACAGATGCTTGGTCTTTGGAAAAAGGGAACGTAATTAATAAGGAAATAATATTGCAGAGTCAACCACCGTTTCAGTGTTCCTTACTATATGGAAACTGTGAGGACAGTGCCAGCACTTACAGAGAGAGGCAGGATTCATAAGTTTCAAGGTTATTACACTGGATATCTTTGTAGAGCTCTAAATTCTCTCTGCAAAAACAAATTCTCTTTGAAGCGTGTTTGTGTGATCGAGGTCTACTTACATGACAAGGGCAACCTGGATACCGTATGTAGTCAGGGTTTTGATGACCTGCTGGGAAGGTGGCTGCATACTCCCTGCGTGTGTAGATGTGTGTGTGCATGCATGTGTGTGTGTCTCAATTAAAGCTTGGTTTAATGGTGATCCACAAACAAAATCGGATGTTTAATGACAAAAAGTCATTGGAATAAATTTGTGCTTTTATCGCTTGCAGGGAGGGGGGAGAACCCTTCATGTCATATAAAAGCTAAATATGCAAACCATAGTCCCTGAACCTCAGCTGCTGGGCCACCTGCAAAGCCATATTTAATGGCCAAGATTACAAAGAAGTGGCCTTAGGCCAACAATGGAGCATTGCTTTTGAACTCTGTCAACAGTCAGTTTATTCACTTTCCTCAAAGCGAAGCCTGTCTCCTGCCTGCTCGCTGTTGTTAGCAGCTTTCTGGGTGTCTAGAACAAAGCAAATGACATATTTAAAATACGGTTCAGTTTATGTATATAAATTTGATAGGAGTTAATCTTTGGCTGCCTAATTTGGGGCAGAGAGAATATTTCTATGGCTTTAGAAAGGTTAGTTGATTTAACTCATTGCTATTCATTGACTTCCACACAGTGTGGATCTGGGTTTGTTTGTTTTACAGGTAAGTAATAGACAAAACTGCCTACTTAAAAAAATTAAAACACTTTCTTGTTGTTGCTTCTTTTTCCCCTTATTGCTAGAAAGCTCATCCTGAAAGGACAGAATCAGAGAAGTGGCTTGCTGTAAAAGAGTTTGAATCACGTAAGTAAAAAAGCTTGCAGTTAAACAGAGGCAGTTTTCTATATTCAGGATTTGCTTTATCCCTTGGCCCCTCTCCAACAAAACCTCTCTGAGCATCCCASTCCTGTTGGAGGAAGGGGTAAACAAAGAGAATTGTGGTTCCTAGTTTTTGTGAAAGTRCAGTGCTCTTTTTTTTGTTTGTTTTGTTTTGTTTTTTTGCTTGGTGGCTTGCAGGGGTTGTGAAACAAGGGTGAAAACCTAGACAGAATTAATTATGTAGCATACATCCATCTCATGACTTTTCTGGTACTCTAGTGTCTTTTGAGAATTGTAATGTTATAAAATTAAAATAGCTGGTATTTGTTACCAGGAGGCATAAAATCAGAGACAGCACAGTTGCTTGATGGTGACAGTGACTAAGGGGCTAATTGCAGAACCCTCTGGACTGTGCTTCAGTATCTGTCACTGCCAGTCAAATCTGACATGTTATATGTGATTGTGTTGAAATTCCATGTCCTAAATGCTCCAAAATAATCCAGGGGAAGAGATGAGGCAATAGCTTGCTTTTAATTGGAAGGCTAATCTTTATGTCCAGTGAGGCAGAGTTAGAAATTGAGCAACGAGAGGACTAGTAACTGTCCTGGCATAATTTTCACTGATTTTTCATTTCTCTTTCTTGGTCCTGGAGGTAATACTCAAGGAGATAACAGGTTTATATGTTCATGTTTCTTGCCCTGATAGTTTCCAAATACCTTTATAAAATGCTGAATAAATACAGCCGTTTCCAGAATTTGAGGTAGCAAAGTAACCAAACACAGCAAGATTTCATAGTCTTACTTGCTTTATGGTCAAAAGTTGTTATCACAGCTGTTGGGATTACAGGGGAAATAAGGGGGAAAAATGCCAACATTTGACTTTGCCTAAGACAAGTATAATTTCTATAAGTAGGTTAGTAGGTGTGATCTTGAGGAGGAAGTGTAGGTGCTGAAGTAATTTCTGCATATTCTTCTTCATTGCAGCTTATCTTCGGTGCAAATAATTTATAAATTTGGGAGCTGAAAGACTGAAATGTTTTTTCTGTTGCCATGTCCCCCTTGTGCTCTAGGAACCCTTCTTTTGTGTGTGATTTTGTTAGTAAGAACTCTGTGTTCTTTCTGCCTTGTTGACTCTCCTCATCTTTTACCACATCTTTGGCATCTTCAGAAGTTGCCTCATTCTTTGTAACTTCCTGGGTGGGTAAGTGAGGAGAAGACACCCGGCTGTCATTTGGAAGCTTAAAACTTCTTATTTCTGGCTTGCCCTAATTCTCGTGAAATTGTCCCATTTCAATTTACCCAGTGTTCTGGGATTCTCCCCTCATTCATGTCTGCTCTTATAAATCCTTTCCCCCCTCTTCTACTGTTGTGCAGCCTTTTCTCGGATCACCTGTTTTTCTTTCTGCTGTTATATTGAGTTGGGGAAGGGAAAATGATGAGTTGCTGGCTCTCTTAGACCACCACAGAGGTGGTGATGCTGCTGCTGTGCGAAAGAGGATTAGGAAAAACTTTCAACACTCTGCTTCTGAGGCAAAAGGGCCTAAGAGTGAGAAGGGGCCAGGAGTATATAATCCATCTTCTCRTTCTCTCTGCATGGCTCAGGCGTCAGAATGTTCTGTGGGCCACGGCTTTGGCTAGAGCTTGTCATGGACCAGAGCAGGGTAACATTTCCACTGATGTACCTGTCATTACCTGTTATCTTCAGATATCTGCGGATTAAACACACGTCTGTTGGTTATCACCCTCCAGCCCATGAAGATGCAGGCATTCTCAGGCACTCTTTGTTGCATCCTGAAGCAGGTGTCTGCAATAGGCCACGTGGATTGCACTCCTAGGCACCCTCGTGTTATCCTCCTTTTACTGTCAGGGGAAACCCTGGTGACTAGCCCCAGTGTTAATGTCAACCTTTTTTAGGTCCCCGTCATGGATGGCCACAAGTAGTTAGGCCATTACTACTAGGAAAGACCACATCTTTTGAAAGCAGGGATAAGCCGTGTTTCTTAGAAGGCGTCTGGGCTGGTTTGTACTGATGAGGAGTGGGTCCATACGAGGAAGTTTCACTATGTAAAGCATGTATCAAGAAGTGTGATGTTGAATGTGACTTCATACCACAGTAGATGGGACCGGGTAGCTCATAAGTTATCCACAGTTGATATGCTGCTAGAGGTAACCAGGGCCAACAGAGGAAAATTTAAGTCTAATTTCCTGTTAATGTAAAGATGTTAGAAAAGACTTTTTAATCCTGCATGTTCTTGTAGTGCATGTGTGGCCTTGGCAGGAGAAGCATTACTTTTACTGAAGAACAGAGACTTCTTGCAGCACTTCCAAGTAGCTGTTCTTTGAAGGGTTTCTGCCTAAGTACAGGCCTGTTCTAACCTAGATCTAGCCACGGTTCATGGGGGAGTATTCCTGTAACTGAAATGGAATATCTTCTTTGTCCACAGACCTTGACAAACTAGACAATGAAAAGAGAGAGCTGATTCAGAACGACATTGCTGCTCTTCATCACTTTTATTCAAAGCACATGGAGTTCCCTGACAATGCTGCCCTTGTAGTTCTCTTTGCACAAGTAAGTTGGCTAGAACACAATCCCCTTAGGTGGATGATGCTGTAGGAGTTTAGCCTTTGTGAAAGGAGCAAAATATTAACAGCAATGGAAATGGTAGCTCTTTGCTTATTGTAGGGAGTGCTGAGTGTACTTGATGGAGAGGATGTGCTTCCTTGGCCAGAAGTGGCTGGACATGCCCTGCTTCAGTAATGAGGGGAGAGACTCTTGTCTGCAGACTTTTTATGAGGTGCTTCTCAAACACTGAAGAAGAAGAAACAGCTCTGTTGAAGTTAGGCTTCTTGTGGGCCAAGCATAGTGCGGTGGTTGTAGGACTGGCTTCATGTACAACAGGTTGCTGGTATGAGACTGTGTGAAAGCAGAACTCTTCATTCAGGCTTTAAGCTTGTGGAAATCCTTGGTGGTCAGATGGTGATCATATTCAACCTTCTTCACAGATAGAAAACTTCAGAGAACTGGGAAGAGCAGTCTGAATCTTTATCCAGTCTGTGACTTTTAAATGCAGTCAGGTAGTCTGGAGAGATGAAAGGCAGGATTTCTTGTTGTAACTTCTGAAATGTGTCACCGCTTTCTCTCACCTGATTTTCATACACATCTAAATTGAATATATTGTAATGGATGGAATAATACACTAGAATGCTAAAAGCTACATTTCCTTCTTTTTCTCCTTTATTTCAAAATAAGTTAATGTTAAACTTGTACTTCTGAATAAAAAGTTCATTTGGTTAACTTTTTTTGAGATGTGGATAAATGCTGACTGCTCTGACAGAAGCTGAAATAGTACCACCCTTTTCATACAGCCTGTCATCTACCAACAAGAAGGCATAGTCACTATTAGCTTAATACAGATGTAATCTGTTATGCTGTAGGTGAATGATTCTTTAGCATATTCCATTGCCCATCATCTATTCAGTTGTTCATAATTATACATTTTCCTTCAATAAAAAGTTCTTCTGTTTTGAAAACTTCACCATTTATATTTGTCAAGGGGATACTTTAAAGAAGTCAGGACATCCAGTTTCTCGTGGTGTTTCTGAGTATTTTTGTTAGGATGTAGCCAGAATCCCCAAAGATTAAGTTGTCTTGTCTAAAACGACTTTCCCTTTATGTCCTGTCCTGGAGCAGCTCCACCATATCACAATACCTTAACTGCCTTCTGTGAGTTGCTGACTCCCAGATCTGATATTCTACCCAGTTTTTCCTCTGGGTTTCTAATGTCACTTTTAAACATCAGCTTAAACTCATCATGACCGTAAGGGAGCTATTTACTACTGTGGACGTTGCAGTTGTTGGAACTAAAATCTCCAAAGGTCATCTGGATGTTCCTTAAAAGTTTTTCACAGGACACGACCTTTTGAAGTTTCAGCTCCAGCATGAAGCCCTTCTGGAAGAAGGGGCTATACTTGATTTGATATACTTGATATACTTGATTTATACAAACATGTTTCCTAGCAATTAATTAACTTGAGCTAAAAACAATAGTGTGGATACGCTGTTGCTCTTTTGTTCTGCTTTAACACTTACTCTGACCTCCTGGTGCCTACTTTGCTTCATTTGACATTCTTTCTCCCTGTGACTCTGGAAAATGGTTTGGGACTTGAGCATCTCTGATTCCTTGCTTACTGCTCTGTGTGGTCTGGGTATAGTGTTGCATCTTACTCAACATAGCTAACATGTAACTGGTCCTTTTGAATGGAGCAAAGATTTTTGTCCAAACCATCCTTGTCTCTCACTGCTCTCTTCCCTGGCTGTTTGCATCCTTATGCTCTCTTTTGTCTCTATGGAACATAGCTCTTCAGACAGAGACTCTTCTGCCTCAGTCTCACCTTGTCATACTATTCAAACAGTTTCTCTCTTGTCTCAAGAACAAGTGTCTCATCCCTTCCTTGAAGAGCTTGCATAATTTTGTGCCTCCCTCTGCACATTTTCTGTGTTCCACCATTGGAAACAACCTTAAGCTCTAGTTCTCTCACTTATGTCCCTTTACTTCCTCCATGCTGCCTTTTTTAGTCATGCATTCCTCTGGTGAAACCAGAGGTATCTCATCCCTTCTAATTCTTCCTCGTGTGTCATTTCTGGTATGATGCATTCAAGAAGTGGGTTGTCTCTGGCCTGGTGGAGGGGAGTTGATGATAACTCACTACATATTTTTAAATATTTTCCTGTGATTCAGAACCATCAAGCTGTTCTCCATGTCAGCCTTTGTAGCCTTATGTTCTTACTTGCTGCTGATATAATCATTCCGTTCTATTGTTTTTATGTTCAGCAGTTACATTTTGGTTTTGGTTCAGGTATGCTCATGCATTGGCTAGTGCAGTAGCATGCTCATCTTGAGAGACAAGGAGCCTTTGGATGCTATCTTGCTAAAAATAGCAGCATAAAGATCAAGTAATGATATCGAAGATGCTGATGAGTGAGTCAGAGGAACAGGACACTTTTCATAACAATGAACTCATCCTGAACAGTTCATACTTGAGGGGTGGGTTTGGGCAGTATCTGGGCATTTCAGAACTGCATTCCAGCTTGTGGAGCATAAGATTGTTCATAGTGTTTGTCATCAACTCTTACCCTTCCAGAGCAAGTACTTGCACTGTGTTTTATTGACTGTCCTGTGTTCATTGTAGCTTCAGCTTGCTCATGTGACAATAGATGTTTTAATGTTTTCTCGCACTTCTGTGACTATTCTGATGATTGTAGGGAGATGTTGGTGAGGATGGAGAGAGTTTTCTTTGTGCTGGCATGAACGTGACTTGCAGTAGAAGTGGAATAAAGTATTTGATTGAGGTGCATTTTGATCACTGCAGACACACAAACCAAATGAAAAAAGGCTGAAACTCATATAAGATTCCTTTGAGTTTAGTTGAAGATAAAACAGGAAAAGGTTTTAAAACCTGTTTGACACTATTCTTTAATAAAAATTTATAAACAAGATCTTTTTATCCTGTGCCAGTGTTTAAATTAGGATTGCAGTTCCTCACACACTGTCCTTTTTCTGTTTCTTTTGATAACTTTTATTCTATGTCGATAGGAGGTTCGAATCTTGCTCACCACTGTTGTTCTTGCATGTGCTGTAGTTGTAGTTGATATGTGCAGCCCTTGACCAGGTAACAGCTTCGTTGTGCCCTGTCTGCATAATATAAGCTCTGCACTGCCCCAGCCTGGCTGAGTTTGCTGTTTACCCCTGCGTTGTTCCTTGCACTTGTAGTGCTGTTTCAATCCTTTACTCATCATGGCCTCTTCGGTCTCTTGGGTATCAGGCCTTGCTTCATGTTTGTGATGGTCTTGCTTGTCTGACACACTTTCTAGCACTCTTTTCAAGCCCCATTTCTCTTGACTGGCCCTCCAAGGAGTGCTCTCTGAGTTGCTATGTCCTGAGCAAGTGCAGGTATTGGACTGTCAGTCCCTTACAGTACTGCATGTTCCTTGGGCTAGGGACTTTGTCCTCCCTTCTCTTTCTGAGATGTCATGTAGTTCTGTACTGGTGAGGTGTAGACAAAACTGTAAGCAAATTTCTGCAGTTGACTTTGAAGTGTGAGAATGTGACATATGAGTGTGGAGTAGAAGGCTGACGAGAAGCTGAGTTAGTGTCTCTCCCTTTTTCCTTAGGTTAACTGTAATGGCTTCACAATTGAAGATGAAGAACTCTCTCATTTGGGATCAGCCATATTTCCTGAGTAGGTTGAGTATATAGTATTTTAAAAAATAACTTATTTATAAACAATAAAAACTATGCATGTATGGATGTAGATCTGTACTGAAAGAAATTTAATCAAACATTTAATATTAATTTGTCTCCTTTTAATTATCTTCCTGTATTGTCCCCTAGTAAAATACTCCAGAATACATCTCATGATATGCACCAGCTTTGCTGAAAAATCTGGTAATTTTAGTGAAATTGCACTTGGAATTTGCTCTGAAGTCCTAAAGCTTAGATTATGAACTATATGCAGGCTGGTAGGAAACAATGACTTACGCTGCTGGCAGGTTCTGGACAGGAACGTCATGTAAYGATCAAAGCAAAATGAAAAGGATTGCAGGTGATCTGGTCTATTCACAACTTTCTGCTTTGGCTGAGTATAATCCTTCACCTGGTGTTCTCCGAACAACATCCCTTCTACCTTTGTTCCTTTGCAAACAGTAAATCCCTTTCATAAATTCTTTCAGCCTCCTCAGATGTTTTTAAAACTGTGATGTTTTATGTTGCTATGACAGTGGAAAAAATATGTACAAGTGCCTCAGCTTTACAAATAAACTGCAGATGTTAAGTGTTAACTGCAGTTTGTGGACTGTGGAGCACAGCTCTCTCTAAGGCTGAGGACGAGGAAAGTTTCTTCCAGTTAATTCTGTCCTTCCCATTTTAATGTTGTAGCAAAGGAGGATAGTTTCTATCCCTGTTCTTTACAAACCCCATATTGAAAGCAATATCACTCTGTGCTTAGATTGGCTTCCTTGGGAGGCCTGGAGTGCTAGTAGGCTGTCCATGTTGAAGTAATCTGAAACTTACAGGTGCCCAATTAGAGCAGGATCTGATTTTGATAAGTGCTTTCTGTAGACAGTAGTAGCTAGTCCTTGTTTCAAAGACTCTCCTTCTTTAGGCAGGTCTGCATTCCTTATCCCTTACCTGCAGATTGGAAATGAAGGCCTTGAAATGCCCAGGATCAGAGACATGGTGGGAGAGGAGAATATTAAACCAGGATCTCCTGGAAACATGTTCTGCACCTTCCTTTATAAATGCTCAGCATCTGAGAGCCATGTCTTTCCTAACAGTAGGAAAGTTCACATGCCTATGAGCTAAGAAGACTGAAGAGACAATTATTATTTTGGTAGATTGGAGGAAAAAAATGAAAATTATACATTTTATCTTAAATAACCTGCAAATTGTTCTTTCTTTGAGTTTGGTAGCAGGGGAGAGTACTTTTCTCTAGCAGGCAAGGTTTTTGCATAATTCTTGTGCTTATATAACAAACAGACAGAAATATCCTCCTTCCTGCTTTAAACTTGGAGGCTGTGGGGGTTTTTTGGTTTTTTTGTTCTGTTTTTTTGTACAGAAGCTAGCTAAAATTTTAACACTGATCATAGTTTGCAATGCAGCAAGTGTCTTTTGGTTTCCCATATTTTCACCTGTTTCCTTTAGGTTAAAGGCATTTTTCCTTCCTCTCTGTCTGGGGAAAATAGTCTATCATAGGATGCTGATAGTTAAGCTGTACAAATACCCCTGTCAACTGTAAAAATAGGAAAATAATAACTTGCCTAGACTTGTAACAATACAATATTAAAATTGTAATGATTCATTAGCACAGCCATTCTCCATAAGTTAGAATAAGTAACCATACAGCCGATTTTCCCAAGGTTACTTTCATGTTAAGCCTCAGAATAAAACAGCTTGGAGAGAGAGAAACTGACTCAAATCTTTTAAACTTGTTTTGTGAAGTGGTATTTAACTTTTTGCCTGTCGCTTTTGGTGGTGGGGGAAAAAAAGGTTTACTTGTCTGCTTTTACAGTGTTGCACTGATGAACCATAGCTGTTGCCCAAATGTGATTGTAACTTACAGAGGGACCTTGGCTGAAGTCAGAGCTGTTAAAGAGATTGAGCCTGGAGAAGAGGTAAATGCAATGTGCTTGAATGTACTGCAATGCTGTGTACGCTCACATCCTAGAAGTGGGATCCATCCTGCTTTTCAGGCTTCATTCCAATTAGATGACAATTTAATCACGGAGGGGAAGGATTTCTTGTTTCTCAGTGAAGCCTAAGATCTTGCTTTGGGAAAAGTTGGATCGGCTCTAGGGAATTAAGTGATTCTAGGAGATGGTGTCCTATTGTGTGTTAAAACAAGCAGAGGGCAGYAGTCACTGTGTATCTGCTAGCCTTAGTGTCTCAGTTTACCCATCTGTAAAATGAGGTTTAGTTTACTGATGTTTGGCTGGTGCTTTGAAATTCCAAGATCAAAGGAAATTATTACTGCTGTAATAATTCCCAGTATAATAGTAGGGTAATGAAATGGGAGCCAGAATAAACAAGGTAAATGGGTGCAGATAAATCCTCTAACTTTTGTTTGGACAGAGCATCCACAAAACATGAAGCTCAGTCATATCACCTCAGCAGAGTTTGGCTGTGAAGTGACAGAAGAATAAGAGTGTGTATTTAGGTGGAGCAAAACTGAACAGTGATGGATAAAATTCAGTGAAATAGAATAAGGCTCTAGTGTTACCCTGAACCTTTCTCAAATATGTGCTGAATTTGGCAAGGAGTTTTGAGCAGCAGAGAGCTTCTTTTTTCTTTAAAAGGCAGAGTTAGGGAGGATGTTCATCTGTCTGGATCTGCATGCATCTCTCCAGAATCTGTGTTCTCTTTGGGGATGGAGTTTCCATAGAATTTCATTGTGGTTCATTTATTAATGCTGATTTAATGAGCAAGGTTAAGGCTGATAAAATAAGTTTAAAGTTAATTTTGATAATTTCTACTGATTTCTGAAGTATGCGATACCAGTTCTGGAGAAGGGAAAAGGGGTTGTTTTCCTGGGATTGGGGTTGCTCACCATTTGAATAAAGATGGTTTACTTGCTGGAGCAAAGGGTGAATGACTTGGGTGAGCAACTTCTTATTCTGTTTACTAAGTTTTACCTGATTCTGCAAATGTATTGCAGTAATGAGCAAGGAGTTAATTTCAGTTTCAGAATTTTACTGTGGACCCCTGCAGACACTTCCAGCATTTTGGGGGGCACTTACTGTGAGAGGTGGAAATGAGGAATATTCTGCCTTGCTTGGAATTTTCTTTTGATTGAATTGTGGTTTAGAAGCTGTGTTAGTTTTACAAGATCTCACTGTTTTTGTGCAGTAGCATTTAAAAATCGTATAAATGTGTACTAGTGATTTTGCTCGGGCTCTGTACAGTCTTGTGGCCTGTGTCTCCCTCTTCAGGTTCAGTGTAGCCRTTGCATCAGAAAAGATTCAAAGTGTCTGCTGTAACTGCAGTTTCTGCATTTTGCATACTTTGAAAATAGGAAAGGGAGGAGAGGAGTGTGGGGTAAAGTATGAGGCCACACAGAGGAAGAATGTGAATATCTTACATGAAATTACATATACTTTATTTTAAAAAGAAAATTAAAAAAAAAAGTGTAAAGACTGAGCAAAACATTTCAGATGACTACAAATGAGGAAATGCAGCTAAAGTTGGTGGGTTTTTTTGGTCTGCAGAATGGTCAGCTGTGCTTTGTGAATGGCATGTTTCTTCAGGGAGATGTCATTTTAAAAACACACCATTAAAGCTAATTGCAAGTGTTCTTTTTTGAAGATTATGGACGTAGAGGAAAACTTAAAAATACTGTGTGGAAGGGACTGGAATGATCAAAAGCAGGTTCTCTTTGCTTAAAAATATTGTCACTGAAGTAGATCTGATATTCATTCTCCTAGAATTGGAGCGCTGGACCTCTCTTCTTTTCAGAGATCTAAAGCTCTTGTCTTAAAGTTTATAAAGCTACTAGTGACCGCTGTTGCTCCAATTTCTGTAGGTTTTCAAAAAGAAAAACTTAAGATTGCAGCCTCTGAAAAAACAGGCCACTGTAATTTATCCTAGGCTGGATACCTGAAATCATTATCGTCTAAAAATGTAGGCATCTCTTTGTAGTCTGACAGGAGCCTGAGATTTATGCTGTGATGTTTCATTATCTACACCTGAATCTTGCTGTCCTGGGTTTAAGCCAGGGTAATATTTGAGGGAAATTCCGTAATTAATGGAAAAGGAAACACTTCTCTGTCAGATTGCATTCACAAATGGCAGCTCCTGGTGCTCCTGGTGCTGCTGAGAGGTCTGGAATGTGAGGGAATAGGAAGGTGATGGGGCTGTAGGGGCTCACAAGTTGTATGAAGCACATGAGATGACTTGATTATACTAAATATGAATTCCACATAACTTGTTGTGATAAATATGTATATTTACACTGTTTTTCATAGACTGCTGTGTTTTTCTATCTAGATTTTTACCAGCTATATTGACCTCTTGTATCCCACAGAAGATAGAAATGACCGGTTAAGAGATTCTTATTTCTTTAATTGTGATTGCAGGGAGTGCGTTACAAAAGAAAAGGTAATAAAAATGGTGTTAATTTTCTTTTTTCTATCTATCAAAGTACTTACATAGGTCCTTAGATACAGCATTCTGTCTGGTTTAACTAATTTTCAGAAAGCAAGGTAATAGGGTTTTGCTTTTGTTTTTCCATCCATAAGACTTTCTGTTACACATTCTTTCCACTGTAATCATGACACATCAGGAAATTTCATGGTAGACGCTTATGTAAAGTTGTGCTACAAAGTGAAGATGAAGACTTTGTTAAAACTAGATAATTATACTGTGTGTCTGCATTACTTGGCTAAAAGAATTTAGCTCAGAACTCAGTTTTTGTAACTGCATGTTTTCTTCCTGCTCCCAGCTAGTGAATCTCGCTTGGGGCATTTTTGGCGTCCTGGTCTGGGACAGAGTCCTGCTGCAGTCCCTGGCTGGGGCATCTCAGTCAATGCTAAACATTGTTGTATGATATTGTAGGATGATTCAGAAAGCCAGCAGGATCATACTTCTCACTCAGAACAGTCCTGGGCAACAGCCACTTGTGATCAGCAGGCCAGACTTTAAGCACCCAAACCCAGTGGATACTGAAACAGCTGTGCCTGTCCTACCAGTTGTTTAGTTATCCTCTGCTGGAGATCCTGGTAGAACTGAGCTTCATGTGGCTCTTCTGCCCTTTCAGTTGAGATGGGTCTGACTGTCATAATCCTGATCCTGAAGTTCCAGGTCATTTTTTCCCCCATTTTCACAGAGGGTCTCTTTTTRAAAGCTGCTTCCCAAACTGGCCAGGTAGGCTCTCCTTCCTCTAAATGACTGTCGTCTTTTGTATTTTTTTTTTTCCAAATAGTACCCAGTATTCTTGTTTGAAGCCATTCTGTTGATCTTGTAGTTGTGTTTTTCCCTACAGTTGCCTTGATAATTTTGCCACTGAGTTTAATGAAGCAAGGATTTCATTCTAGCAATGTGCTACTCATGGAATCACCTATCACTCAGCCTCCTTCAGTTCTGAACAGATATCCCTATAGCCCTCTCAGCTGACAGTTGAAATAATTAACACAGGATGAAAGAAATCTATCAACAATTGAGGCTTAAACAGCAAAAGATTGTTTCCAGATTGCAGCTGAGACTTCATGAAGTAGTAAGTTAGATGGAAAGATAAAAGTAAATGGAGCTGTCCAGCAGAAAGTCAGTGTATAATAAAGAAATGTGTGGAAATGGTCTTTTGTCTTTAGATATGAAGGATACTATTCTGTCTTTACTATCTTCCCATTTTCCACTGAGGTATCATTTGTTGGTAGGCCTAAAGTATTTGGGTTTTCCTAGTCTTAAAATTAGATTTATTTTAATCCCTGATCTCCTGGAAGCAGTGAAACCTCCTATGTAAAACTGCTTTCATAACAAAATTGGAAAGCTCTTGGACCTTCCATGAGCAAGGGACTTCATGAAACTAGAGAATGGCAAACGAACTGGAAGGTAGGATT
This sequence comes from Apteryx rowi, assembly GCF_003343035.1. Classification (NCBI taxonomy): domain Eukaryota; kingdom Metazoa; phylum Chordata; class Aves; order Apterygiformes; family Apterygidae; genus Apteryx; species Apteryx rowi. Next base: position 606,916 of record NW_020451082.1, read on the forward strand.
TTAGGATTTCCAGCCAAGGCTTTAGAGAAAAATTGCAGGTGCATGTTCTACCTTTCTTCTTACAGTCTTTAAGGAGCTGAAGTTCCCATCTGTGTCTTTTTATTAGAGTGATTTTGTGTAGCAGGTACATCTTTATTTGTGGGACCTGGAACCTGCATTTATAACTTTGTAACATTTTAGCATTGTGTTTCCTTCAGGATAAAGAAAAACTGGAAATCCGCAAGCTGAATGATCCTCCATCAGCAGAGGCAGTATGGGACATGATCAAATATGCCAGGAATGTGATTGAAGAATTCAGGAGAGCCAAACACTACAAATATATCCTTTATCTCACCCTGAGTCCAGTGGCTTGCTGTGTGATCTAAAAATCTTATCTGGTGACTTGCGTCAAAAGTACCTGCAGGTGAAATGTTATGACCATTAGAATTTGGACTATGCCTCTGTCCCTTTTGTGTCTCAAGAGTTTTCCCTGAGAACAAGTGGCAGTTTACCACTGCCAGTGTTGTGGGATTGTGAGACCCTGGGTTTGTTCCTTCCTGTTTAGTTTTAAATTTTTATCAGTAAGGCTGATTACTATCTTCACAGGACAAGTCAGAGACAAGTATGAGCATGGGTGTGTGTGTATGTGTTAGGGTGCGGTAATATTGCCTGTTTTTGAGAGACTGCATGCAAGGCTGTAGCAACAACTGATCGTCACAATCCTACCTGTTCTAACAGTGGTGCAATGCAGGAAAAAAATGCAAGATTCACTGGGCCAGGATTAGACCAGGCTATCTCATGCCTGATTCTGTACCCACTGTGTGCAGAGTTTCACTCCCCCTTCTTCTGACATCGCTGGACAAGCAGCGATTCAGTATTTTTTTATTTATTTATTTTTTTAATCCGAAAGCTAGGTTGGTAGAACAATACCTTAGCTCTGGAGTTGTTGTAGCATAGAAGTATTGGTGCCATTTGAGAGAAGAGGACTTTTCAAGACCATTCTGAACAAGCATAAGGCAATTCTTCTTTGGCAGTACCACATAGCTGTGTAACCAAAGACCATCCATTTATTGCATTCCTTGACTTCTTCATACCTCCTACTGAATTACTGGAGATTTGTGAGCTTAGCCTGGACAAGATGGGTGCAGTATTTGAAGACAGTAATGTTTATATGTTACACATGATGTACCAAGCTATGGGTGTCTGTCTCTACATGCAGGACTGGGAAGGTGCACTGCGTTATGGGCAAAAAATTATCAGACCATACAGGTAAATATAAGACTTTTGCTGCTATAATTCAGTAATCTGAGTAACTAAGACATGTTTGGGCAGAGATCACTTCTCTGGGTACATATTGTAGAAACTTGCTGTCCATGACATCACTACTCAAAGAGAATATTTAAATGCTGGGACAGATTTTGTTACCATCAGAACATGGCCTGCAATGTGTAGCAAAAGAYGACTCTCCGAAATTCTTGCCTTGAGCTCTCCAAATAAGCTTATACCATCATGGGTGCTGTGACAGTTCTGCTTAGCTAGGTAAATACTATTTTTTTAATATCCTAATAGTTTTCTAAAGCAGAAGTGCAACTGCAGTCAGTATTTTGTATAAGGTAAGTAAGTGAGGCAAAGCCCAGGTGTTACCATCAGCCCTCCACCCTGTCCTGTCTCTGCAGTAACACAGCAGACATGATTGCAGGGAAGCAKAGCCCTGTCCCAGGGCTGGGGCTGAGCAGCAGAGGGAGCTGGAGCTGAGCGCAGCTACTGTGCTCAGAGGCCAAGTTTGTTGGTGCCCTGATGTCCTTGATCTCCACTGCCCTAGAGCTCAAGGCGTGGGAGAGCGTGCAGGCTGAAGCCCTCACATGGGGCAAGGCAGCACACAGCCTCCACAGGAAAAAATTTGTATTCTGTGTTGGGTTTTTTTTTGTGTGTGCCTTTAAAGTAGAGATCTTATTCGTTAAAGCCAGCTGGTTACTCACTGCATCCGATCATGCTGTGAGTCTCCAGATGAGAATTTGCTTGGGAGACATGACTTTCTTTCCAGATGGGGTGGGGGGAAGCACAAGTAAAGCTCTCCCTTTAGAGAGGATGCCAACGTAAAGTCACAGATCACTTGGCAGAGAGTGGTGATACAGAGAGCGTGCCAACGCATTCCCCCTGGGAGCTCAGTACTATTTATCATCCCTGGGCCTTGCCCAGCTCCTCTGGCTCTGAGCCTTGCATTCCAGGTCAGCTCTGCTGAACCAGACTCTGTTAGTTCARTGTGCTGCAAGCACAGAATAGCATGTGTGCTATGCACGCCGCCAAGAGCCCCTTGCTTTCCTTTAAAGGCTGACTGTTGTGGAATAAGCAAAGTTACTTCTGCAGGTGTAGGGTGGCTCAGAAAACTAGTAACAACGCAGTCTCTTTCTTTAGTTGGCGGGGTTAAAACTAGTGACAGAAAGTCATTGCCATCTGACAGCTGTTCAGAGGCATATGGTAGTTTCGGTTCAATTCCCAATTGACAGGCATCCCCATCACAGAAACAATTGGCACGGGCTCTTGGCAGTCGGAGCAAGAGGGGATGGGCACTGAATGGGTAGGGGTAACAAGAGCCAGCTTCATGCCCCTCAAGAGGGGACAGGGCTGGGAAAATACTATGAAACTGCAGGGTTGATGATAACCTGAATTTCTTTCTCTCTTACAGTAAGCATTATCCTTCCTACTCGCTGAATGTTGCCTCCATGTGGCTGAAATTAGGGAGGCTGTATATGGCGCTGGAGAACAGAACAGCTGGAGTTAAAGCCTTAAAGAGGGTATTTCCTGATTTCTTCATTTGTAATACCAGTTTAGGCATGGAATCATTGAAACACTAAGTGCTTCCCTGTCAGTCAACCTAGCTTGGTAGATAATGCAACATGTGTTAATATATTTGGTTACTGGAGGTTTGGCTCAGTTTTGATTTTTTCCATAGATGCGGTATAAGTCTCTTCTCTCACACAAAGTGTCTTGTCTTTCCACAGTGAACTTCTACTGCAGCATTTGGAATGAGTATTATGGTTACATCACTTCTGTCATATATTCTTCACTGTGTTAGGGCTGTACTAGTGTAAATGAAGCAGAAGTCTTAAAACTTCTCTTCCTTGCTAGATAAGGACAGAAAAAAGGTTTGGCTCTTATAAAAGGCACATAGTGTTTCATTGATGTCTATGATTTCTATATCCAAGTTAAACTAGGCATGCTTTTGGTGGTTATTTGTTCTGGAACCAATTGATTTTTAAATAGCTGAAGAGAATTCAATGCATATGGTAATRCTGACATTGGCAAATACAGCATTTGGGTTTACTTTTTTCTTCACCCCTCTTTATTAGTCTGTTCTTTATTCTTTAGATTTTTATTCTTTTTTTTTAATTAGTCTGTACATGTTTCATGACTTTCTTTCCCTATTGTTGTTGGACAAAAGTTTATTTTAGTTTCTTAAATGTCACTGGCTACTGTAGTATATAATGACTTAGTCTGGAATGTCATGACATTTTCCTTTTCTGATGCTGGTGAGTTTTTAGCCAGCAATAACAGACACATCCAGCCATTGTGAAAGATACTACGAGAATATATGCTCTAAAATGTAACCAATACCTCATTTAAAATTAGCATAGATTTTTCTCTTCTCTTTAGTGTTAAAGCTTTGACTAAAACTGGGGTTTGTGCCAGTGAGAACATGGGATGCGGAGGTGGAGGGGAACTGTAGGTAGATTTGTTGGCATAGTTAGCTTCTGAACACAAACATTTTCTAATGACTCATTTCCAAAAGCTGCCTACAGGAACTGCCCAAAGTTATCCCAGTCCTTAATGTTTGGGATTTAGTGGAAAAACAAAACCATTGTTCTCTGTCAGTTAGCAAGCAGCTCATCCAGAAGGCTGCCATGCCTTCTTCTGGGCAAGAGGGGGAATGGAGCTGTGGCTCACTGCTGCTCAGGTAGAAGCTAAGGCTCATGCTGCACTTACTTACTTACTTACAAACACAGGGGTAATTCCGTTAACGCTTCCTGAGAAGAGAGTAACTAAATGTTTTGACTGTGAGGATGCTGCAGTTCCGCACTTTACTTTAGTGCTTTGATCTTTAAATGTTCTCAGACATATTCCTAATTTACTTCTTTCAGTTCTATCATCTGTGCTGTCTTTTCTTACATCTGTTTGGGGCCACTGCTATCCTTTTCTCAAGTGGAAAGCTTGTCTGTAAAACGCACTCTCTAATGCCTTGTGGATATTGGCAGGAAACTGCAACAAAGTTGGTTTGGCTGTCTGAAACATTCACTCCTAGGACCAGAGCTGTCTCTAGGTAACAAGGCAGGGAGTCCAGCACAGCAGCGATTCAGAAATCTGACAAGATCTCACATTCACTTCAGTGGTTACACAAGCAATCACTTTCTTCTTAAAGCATTGGTGGCTCCTGGAAGAGGTGAAGGGTTTATAGAATCAAGTCTGAAACCCCTTAAAGTAACTTTTGCAATAGCTCTCATCAGTCTGATAGCTGAAGGATAAATTGGTAGGAACAGAGCTGTAGCTGATACTGGTTAAGTCCTCTGCCAGAATATTCCCTACCCCACTTGCAAGTTTTCTGTCCTAGAGCTGGTTGCATTCAAAGTAGTTTTGTCAGAAATGTCATTTTGAAAGGTGCTTTGGGATCCTTTAAGATGAAAGATGTATTCTATGAATGTAAAAACCTTTATTACTTAGTTTTGAATTTCATTTTATTTCCTACTGGGTTTATGACTACAAGGGGACAAAAAGTAGCTAGAGGTGTCAGACTGTTTCAAACCTCTGAAGAGAGTATTTATAGCCTGGTGTTATATATGAATCAATTGTGTGAATATTTTTTTTCTTTTCATAGGCAATTGCTATCATGGAAGTAGCACACGGGAAAGATCATCCATACATTTCAGAGATCAAACAGGAATTAGAGGACCACTGAGCCTTTGAATCTATGCAATCCTTCAAACCTTTATTTAAARAGCCTTGTTATGGAAGCCTTCAGGAGTGCTTTGAAAATCGGTAGCGTATGAACACGTTTCTGTCCTATAATTGGAATGACAAACACACTTAGGCCTTGCAGAACGTTTCTAGCTTCCACAAATCTGTTATTGCCCTTTAAAGGAAACATCATGGTTTCATATAGGGTATGCATTTTGACAGATCATGTGCAAAAATGACTAATTTTTCTTTATGGATTTTAATGTGTATCTATCTTATTTGTGTAAAGTAAATAAAGTGGTCTGACCCCTCTTGCCTTTAGTTATATATTTACATGAATGCAGTAGTTTTGTGACATCTACTTTCTCCCAAGATGCTTTATTTATTCTGGCTAATCATTAGCAAAAGCTGTAGGCTTTTTTTTTTTTTTTTTTAAGTATCAAGTATCCACTTTTGTTTGCAATGGCTTAGCTCAGAGAAGGAGGAAGTGGGGGTGATGAATTCTGTGTCCTGTGCAAGAAAKCCACCACTTTTCTCTCAGCCAGGTAATCTGCAGGCCCATCACTGCTTCTGGCAGGTGGGAATTCATCTCTGTAAGGAGCTAGAGCTCAGTATGGATTGAACAGAGAATGCCAGCACCTAACTCAGAAGGACTGCACAAGGCATAAACTGTGTAACATCTGCCTTTTTAATCGCTTTTGCAAGTTAGGCTGAATTTATTAGAGGAGAGCTCATATTTCCTTACAGCAGTGGATTAAAACTATTGTATTAGTTTGTTAGCAATTACTCATAATTGAGAAACAAGAGCTTCTTCTGGGGGAAGAATCTAAAGGAACTCAGCTTTCTTTGCACATACCCAGGTAAGATACTGTAGGGTTTTTTTCCCTCAATTTAGATCAGTGGCAGGTGATTGCTTTTAAGGGTGGGGGAGSAAAAGGAAGAAAAGAGCTGTATACTTTCAGCACCATACACAGTTGAAGCATGTTGTAGATTAAAGCTACATGACCATTCCTTACTGCTTATAAAGTTGGATGAGGGAGACAGCCCATCACTGTTGTTCAAGAACTTCATCATGTGTTCTTTCTTGTACATACTGCTCTGAAAATAAAATTGCTATAGAATGAGGGCTTGTTAGATTGTTTTCCTGAAAGCTTTTACTGCTCTAGCAAGCAATTGTTGGTGGCATAAATAAAGCTTACGATTCCAGAGAGCCAAGGCCCCTTGCCACAGCCCCAAGCCTTAAGAAGAATGTACCGCAGTTGACTATTTTTGTCAAACTTTATCTTGTCAAACAGCCCGTTTTCCAGGAGAATACCACCTCTATTTTAGAAAAGGGAAGGCTGGGCTCTGTACATGGCCCACCTCTATTCCAACTTCCAAAAATCAGATTAGCCCAGTGAGAGCAGCAATACGAGTCTTGCCCCTATAAAACTGGATTGCTGTTTACAGAAGGTTCTTTGAAATTCACTGTGGCTCTGGCTGTGCCAAGGGGAACTAACAGAAGCAAGATCGGTGCAAATGTAAAACCTTAAGCTTGCACAGGAAAGAACACAAGCATGGCTTTCCTTGAAAAAAATGGTTTATTGTATACTGTGAATATGAAGGACAGCCTCACCAAAAAAAATCCTTAGTGACTGAAGACATTCTCATATTTGAAAAGGCATATAAGAAACTATTTACACAAAGGCAGTGAAAGAGATAAAAARTTATTGCAGTCAATTAATGCTGAACAGAACTTTATAAAAAGAGAAAGAAAAGAAACAGTGCAAAAATACTGTCAAAAGTAATCAGTTCTATACACAAGATAAAACTGACAAGCATAAGCTTATGTACTGATATGAATAATACATTAGAATATAAAATAGCATGCATAGATTTTTTTAAAGGCTTTCAATAGTATAAAATAGTTATGCTGTTCAGCCCGAACAGGAGGGAGTGGGGGGAGAGGAAGAGCATATAACTGATGCCTCACTTGTCTGCAAAACGTGTACATACAATAAGATCGCGAGACTGTTAAATCACTGTTTTGCACTAAACTGTCATGTACAGAGTTACAGAGCAAATACAACAGGAATCATCAAAATACTGAAGTAAAACAGGACAGTAAAATCCAGTGATGTAAAACTTAAACATGTTATTTCATTTAACACGTCCCACACAGTTATATATGGGAATAGTACAGTCATCTGCATGTGTAAACTTTTTTCCTTTGTAAAATATCCAAAGAAAGGTACTTTACTAATGAGGAAAATGTGTTTTCCATAAGGAGCAATCTCAACAGGATAATCATACTATTAACAATGTTTTTGGCAGTAAAAATTTATTTTCTTTTAAAGATTCTGAGTAGCAGCAAGAAAATACTTTTCTTTAACATACGCAAAGAAGTCCTTGTTCATATAATGTATAATTAAGTTGTGGAACTCACTAACRCAGGATGTTGTGAAGGCCAGAGGAATAAATGGGTTTTAAAAAAATTATGCAATTCATGGAAGATTGATCCATCAGCATTTAATTAAACACGATGAGTAGGATATAACTTACACCTCAGGAAGCCCCTAAATCACTGATTGCCAGGCACGATGCTAGAGGGGCTGAACACAATATGCTATAGCTGGTTCTTACACTTCTTACCTCAGTGTCAGCTACCAACCACTATTCAAAGACAGGATGCCATGGAAGTAGTTTGTAGGAAACCTTCCTCATTTGCTCTTGTTTGCCTATCAGGGAAGACTGCTACTGAAGTATTGGAAGAATAAACCACTAAGCACTGTACTCATTTCAGGACTGTGCTAAAGTATTAGCCTTTCCATTACTGTTAAATAGTGCTAGGACTGTTCAGTGAAAGCTGCCATTTTACTGCTGACTTCTAGTTCATTTGCAGAGGCAAAGTCCTGTAATAGTAGCATGTGGGAAACGCTCAGTAAGGGTGCACACAAACCACAGGCATCAAAACCTTGAAACACTGAAGAACCATGCTGAAAAATGGCTGAGAGGAACTGGGGAAATTCACTGTTTTTAGAGTATCTTATGATAACAAAAATGTTTATTTACTTTTAAAAATATATAAACACTGCTATTTTTTGACTTGTGCACTAGTGTTTTGTTTCACCATTTAACAATAGTTTGTCTATGGCTAAGAACTCCAACTTCTCTTGTTTGCCCAACAGCCCAAGCAGCCAGCTGTTCCCTTCCTCAAATCACAGACCTTCAGCTCCCTGCAAGTCAAGGTTACAAGTGGCTGCATGTATAATGTCCTCCTCTCCTCTCTAAAGACTCACATGGCAAGAACTGCATTTGTAGTTCCCATAGCACCAGATTCTACAAGAAAAAGCTCTAGGCAAGGCTAAGAATGAACTGGGGACTATTGCTTTCAGGATTTTGATCCTGTAACCTTTCTCCTGTTGGCATCAAAATCTACACTCAAACTCCACATGACTGTGGTCATACATTAGCAGATTTATATTCAGTTTTATAGAGTACTGGACAAATTACATTTTTAAGCAGTACTTCTCTTTCAAGATCAGATTTGGCTACTTGCTCCTTCAACAAGATACATCCTTTATTTCATGAAATGGGAGCCGCCCTGGTTCTCTGGATGTAAAGCATTCTTTTCCAAAAAGAATGGCAAAATRGCAAAATTTAATTCTAGCCTATCACTGATGCAGAAGAGCTGCTAGAGCAAATATCAGCCATACTGGTGCTTACCCTTTTCAAGCACACAATTCACAAATCGTTAGCAAGACTGGCAACAGCCAATTCAGTCATCATCTCATCCCAAGAGACCCTTGGGAAGTCGGCTGTTGAGAATGCAATATGGTCAGTAACTGTTGAATTTACCCCAGAAGATTTGCTTGCTGTATCCCGGTAAGAGCTCTCCTATCAGCACTTGCTTCAGGGTCACTGTGGGCTATAGTCAAAAACTAAAAACAATTATTAGCTTAAAATGATCTTCTCTGTTGAAGCACTGAGACTTACTCATTCATTTCCAAACTGTGTTTTACCATTTGCATTTCTGGCTGTTTACAAGAAAGGAATAATTATAAAAAAAAAAAGCTCTTGAAATCATGCAAATATTTAATATTATTTGTAGTTGAGGCAGCTGATTTAAACAAGTGGAACAGAAATGTCCTTCAATATACTGCTTAAAAATGACTGTGTTAGCAACAGGTTGAATAAATTCTCACAGGTGTGTCTCACTTCAGTTGAAACGCTATTTTAGGGAAAAAGTATTTCCAAGAAAGCTGAGTATTTAGGGTCACTATACACCTATATAGGAGGAAGTTTGTGGGATCAAGCTTCATCTTTCCTGAGTTGATCAAGGACAAGTGGTGTCAAAGCAGGGCTGTGGAGGAGCTGGAACACACAGGGCCAGAGCAGCTAACATGCAGGCACTGGGCCAAGCTCCACCATCCTCCACTGCGGCATGTGGAGGACACAAACAGGACATCTACAGCACTGAGCAGACCATTTGTGAGCAGCATCAAAATTCAGCAGTCATCTCTCCCATCCCTGATCCAGATAGTATTAATCATGAAATGCTCAGACCATAAACTACAAACTTTGCTGGCATCAAATTTTTGGTTAATCTTAATACCACTACTGTTAAGTTTAAGGAAAAAAAATGCTGTTAAATGGCAACATTAAATATAGATAAAAAGTGCATGAAAAAGGAAAATAAACATAATGGACCCCTAAGTCAGACTTATTCAACCACTCCAAGTTCTCTCTTACAGAGTAAATGAAGGAAAATGGGCTAAACATGCCAGACTTGGAGAAGCCTGTTTCTTTCATAAACTCTTTCAAGATGCAGCTCCATTCTTAGAGAACTGATGCATTTTTGTAAGATTTTCAATCCAAACTCTGCTCCAAATGGATGAATACCGTTTCTTGTAACCAACCCATTGCCATCCTTTGATGTTAGGAAGTATGCAACCCACAAACAGCAACTCAAAACTGTCCTCCTTTTCTGTTTGAACACTGCTGTTAAGTCTGTGGGACCAAAATTAAGCAGTCCTGTTTCTTTAAGTCTCCTGCTTTCATTTCTGCTATGACTAATGAAATTGGACACAAAATGCATTTTCCTGTCACTCCCTAAAGGTTAGGAAATACTGCCCAAGCAATTTAGGTCTGATAAAACTACAACAGGTTCAAAGTCAGAAGAAGGTTCAGTTTTTCCCCTGCAAAACTGTATCACATTTCAATCATAAAACACTGGCATGCTGAAGTTTGGTTGCAAGCTGGGGTGGAAAGGAACCTCTGAAGACGTGCACCAGCCCAATTCACCTATGATATAGCAGATCTAGTCAAGATAAAATCTAGCAGGAAAAATACATTGAAGTCAGATGAAAGGAGAAGTTTTAAATTACCATTCTTTCACAAGAAAAGGGAAAAAGTGAGTCACACTGTCCTCTATCTACCATACCAGCCATGTTAGGAGTTAATTGGAAATGATTGTTTACTATGTGGCTATTTATTCGCCTCATTAATAGGCACTGACTTAATTTGGAAAGGCTTTTTGGTGCCATTTTGTAATTAATATTTTTCTAAGACATCTATGATGTGTCTTTGCATAAAAGACAACATTTGCCTAATTTTCTTCCTTTTAAACACAACTATTTACTTTCTCTTATGAAATAACTTTTTCTATACTTACTGTGGAAATACTAGTATACATTTCAGCCAAAAATAGCTGAACAGTAAAACACAGGAACAGATTATTTTCCCTTCTGATTTTCTACCTCCCAATTCCAAATGGAGCAATGGGACTTGACAGCTCTGAGTTCAAACTTAATTCATCATTAGGAAATTATTCAAAAAGCTATAACGAGATAACTAATTTAATACACTTTGCTTTAAGGTTTATTCCTTGGCTTGTTTCCCAGATATAGAGCATCTCTGTGCAATTATCATGCAGATGCTGCTGAAAAGACTTTAAATGGTTGCTGCTAATTTAACAAGAGAKATGTTGGCATTGGCAGAAGAAATTAGAGGAAAACTGAAGTTGACTGAAAACTCAGGTGATCCTTAAAAGGAACATGGTCAAGATATTACAGCTAAATAACTCATAAGCATTTGCTGGTAACTAGCACTTTCCACCAGAATTCTTCTCGTATCATTAGGCCTGTATTGCATAATGCCAAGTAAAAACACAGTGGAGTTTTAAATGCATTTTGAGAAGCATTGTCAAGTATTGAAATGTAGATTAAGCTCCCACTGATTTGGGGGAAAGGTAGGTGCGTAGATCCATTTAGTGATCCTACGGAAGCTGAGAGTGCATGTAGTCTTAGGCCTTTATGCATTGACTTTAAGCTATTATGGCTTGGTTATACATATTTAAAACAAGAACAACAACAAAAGTTTGCATTTTGTTGCCAAACAGAAGGAGGGGAATTTTAGAAAAGCAGCCCTGTGAGATGGCCACAAATAAGCATAGTATTTCTGATTCTCTTAAACAGTAACTGCATTGCAAACTTTCTGGATTATGATCCGTTTCCACAGTAGGTTTTAGGACACACCTGACTTTTTTTTTTTTTTTTTTTTTTTTTTTTTTTTTTTTTTTTTTTT
>NW_020451082.1:618464-709941 GCF_003343035.1 Apteryx rowi
GCTGCTATTCAGAGGGACCTTACCAGGCTGGAGAAATGGGCAGAGAGGACCTTGAAGAAGTTCAGCAAAGGGAAGTGCCAAATCCTGCCCCCAGGGAGCATAATCCCATGCAGCAGGACAGGCTGGGGGCCAACTGGAGACCAGCTCTGCAGAGAAGGCCCTGGGAGTTCTGGTGGACAACAAATTGACCATGAGCCAGCAATGTGCCCTTGTGGCCAAGAAGGCCAATGGTATCCTGGGCTGCATGAGGAAGAGCGCTGCCAGCAGGTCAAGGGAGGTGATCCTTCACCTCTACTCAGCACCAGTGAGGACACATCCAGTGCACAGGGTCTGGTTCTGGGCTCCACAGTACAAGAGAGATATAGAGCTACAGGAGCAAGTCCAGCGAAGGGCTACTAAGATGATTAAGGAACTGGAGCATCTGTCATATGAGAAAAGGCTGAGAGAGCTGGGACTGTTTAGCTTGGAGAAGAGAAGGCTCGGGGGATCTGATAAATGTGTATAAATAACCGATGGGAGAGTGTAAAGAAGCCAGAGTCAGACTTTTCTCAGTGGTGCCCAGGGACAGGACAAGGGGCAAGGGGCACAAACTGAAGTATGGGAAATTCCTTCTGAACACAAGAAAACACTTCATTGTGAAGGTGGTTGAACATTGGAACAGGTTGCTCAGAGAGGTTGTGGAATTTCCATACTTGGAAACGTTCAAAACCCAACTGGACACAGTCCTGGGCAACCTGCTGTAGGTGACCCTGCTTAAGTAGGGAGGTTCGACTAGGTGATCTCCAGAGGTCCCTTCCAACCCCAAGAATTCTGTGATCCTGTGACTTGTTTGGGAGCTGGGAACTCCTGGTCCACAGCCTTCAGTATTACTTAACTTGACCTATCTCATCTGCTACTGCTGAAGCTTTTCTCTGCAGAAAGGCCAATGACTGCATTTCCCATAATGCCATGGCATAACAGCTGTATCCTCAGAAGAAATAAACACTCTCATCCAGCAAAGAGAAACACAGTAGGAAACTGGGAGATAGAAAAAACAGGACATCAGACTGTTTATCTGCCCAGGCTGTAGAGATAGTATAAAGACAGAAGCACCAGCCAGTAGGGTGATTAAGAGGATGCAAAACTACAGGCAGAAGGAGGACAAAACGTTTAGGAATTGGGAGGGAGCGGGGGTCCCCTAAAGCAGAGAAAAGAGAGTTGGGTGGGACTAGCTGCCAGAGAAGAAGGGATCAGAGATGAGGATGGAGGGACAGGGGTAGGCAAGTAGGCATGAGAAGCAAAAGGAATGAGGGACTAAAAGATTAAACTTATCTGGGAAAGGGATGGATATCCAGGAGAAATAATTTCACCACAACAATGGCTAAGCATTGGGGCCCCGCAAGGCCATGGAACCTCCACCCTTGGAGATTTCTGAAACTTGACTGGACACGGCCTTGGGTGCCCGATCCAACTTTGAAGTTGGCCCAGCTGTGAGCAGGGCTGGGACCAGAGACCTCCAGGGCTCCTTTCCAGCCTGGTCTGTTCTCTWGCAATCCTACAGAACCACCAAGTCTGAGCAAGTTCGGTCAAGAGCAGGACTGCTGGCAGGAGGATGTCAGCTTGCAGAGATGAGAAACAGGGGAGTTGTGTGAAGAGGGAGCAGCTTCAGTGCAGGAACTTTTCTTTCCATCTCTTACACCAGAAATAACAGTGTGGGAATTCCACCACAACTTGCTAAAGTGTATGTGGGGGTGGGTGGGGGTGCTGGTATTTAAGCTGAAATGCCTCTGCCATTCAATCCACAGCCCGCTACAGTTACAGGAGAGACTCACTGATTAACCTCATCTTGTTCTGGGTTGTTTTTCTAACACTTCATCTCTTAAGAATCCCTCCAAAGGATGGTAAAGGCCTTGTTTAAAAGATCCAATATTGCTTCTTTCCAAGACTAAACTGAAACTGTAATTCCTGTGAAATTTGAACAGTTTTAGCACCCAGAGTGCTCTGCCCTCACAACTGCCTGCGTTCGAGCCCTCTGTAACTCTCCCTGCTGCTTGTGCAGAGGCACAGGTCTCCGTACCTTACGATTTTGCATTCTCAGACTCTACTCCTACAGAGCCCTAGCTGACGTGTAGCAGGTCTCACTTTTACCATGGAAGCCACATATTTGGCTCCACAATATTCTTATCTGAGAAAAAGCCTACTGCCAAATAACTGTTCATTTCATAAACTATGTAGCAATCTAAAAGCCCGTATACTACACCTTTAGAAAGGATTGCTTTCCCTATGAACATGTTACAATGCAGATCAGTCATGTCAAATGTGGTTCAATTCAAAAGTTACCATAAGTTTCACAAGTTATTAAAGTAATTCACAAGTTATTCCAAGAAAAATAAATTATATCTTGTATAAAATAATCCATGGGAGACTCTAGTAAAGAATAATCACTGCTTACTTTCAAGACAACTTGAGTAAGTACAATATATGCACACAACGTTATCAAGGCAGTTCCCCTCTTATCAGCAACGTTCAGTCAAATCCAGAAAGCTATGTCTGGGATCTTTAAAGAGATTAAATAAGTCTGGAGTTTTGCAGGAACTGGATGAGCACTTGATAGACAAATTTGTATTGGGCTATGGTCTGGATCATAAACATTCTCTGCTCCCGCAGGTGTCTCAGCATCACAGGCACATCCACTTTCTGTAAAGTGAAGGCAAAAAGGACATAAGGATGTAGATTCATTAAATCCAGCAAGCACCACTTCAAACATCAGTTATCTGACTTAAAGACAAGAACATAGCTGGCATGAGGAACTATATTATAGTTAGATAATAGAACTAATTATAACCAACCATAGTGAAATACTACAATTTTTTTGCACGAACTTTTTCAAGGAGTAAAGCAGTATTACATATGCATCTAATCCTTTTCCCAGTGAAGTTTATGGGAATTTCTGAACTGATCTAAATGGGCAAATGACTAAATACTCTGTCTTCCAGTTGTGTACCACTGACTACCTCTCAGCAGACCATCAACTGAACACCTAGTAAAGGTTTTCTTCTCTTTGTAGGTTTCTGGTTCAATACATCCATTTTCAATTCAGTAAAATAAATCTTGTGTATCGTATTATCTCAGGTTAAAGGCTAGATATATCAGGAAAGTCTAGTGCAAAATTTATATAGCCAAGATAATATAGTTCAGTTGCAACTCTGCCGTTCAGTGCATCAACGAACACTGTGGCAACTTGCATACTGCCCTTTGATCTGCAGAGAAACTCATTCATAGAGGGAGGATCCAAGAGATTTTTTTTTTTTTTTACAAGCGGCAAGCAGACATCAGGATCATAAGAACAAAAGATCTTCAAACAAAATTAAAGCGCAGGCAAATATACTAATCCTTCCACTAAAAGAGAGTGGAAGTCACTGTCTATCACCAAAAGATCTAGAAACCCTGGCACCTGACCTCTCACAGCTAAGTTTACACTAGCAAATAATGCTCCAAAAGAAACACATCCGTAAAGCAAAACAGTTGGCACTGAGGAACCAATATGCACAAAACACATTTTGCAGGGGATTGAATTCAGACCAGCGTTAGTCTGTTCCCATGTACTGACTGTCTATTAGCAGCTGGGACACATTAGGTGCCCTCTTAGTGCACATCTTCCAGTTTAGTTTCAGCAAAAAGAAACTCATTCCTGTGTTCTGAGACCACCCTGCAACAGGAACCAAAACGCATTAAGTGAGGACAGACGAGGCAATCCCCTGTGAAAATGCACCCRTCATCCCAATTAGCACGCTGACGCACGTGCACCCTTATAATGGTCTGAATCAAAAAATGCATTGTGTGAAACAGAGGGGCTTGTGAGGTGAAGCATCATTCACTGGAAAATTCATTAGGTATTGCCATCATATTTCCAGCATTTAGGGAGCAAAAGAACTATGATGTTGCTGTGTTTCATTTGTTAGAACAGGTGCATGAGGAGCTATTCAGAAATCACTTAAACCATAAAGCTCAGCCTGCCAGGATAGAATTCAGAGTGTCTAATACAACCCAAGATCAGGGATACAAATTTACTATTCCAGCAGTAAATGCAAGCACTAAGATATGTGCTCCTTTGATGAAGTTGGTTTTTTTTTCCTTTTTAATTATTATACCACTACTTTCACCATTATTTTAGTACAATGATTTTTTTTTTTCCTGACAGAAATAATTGACTGTTAAAAAGTGTGGGGGGGGGGATACATTTTTACAGAGTAAAGCTTTAGGAAGAAGACGAGTAACAACTCTTGGGATGAGCGATGCAATGGAGAATTTGTCCTCTGTTTCCTCTACTTTGGAGTAACAATTGTGTGTTGTTTCTTATGTGTTATAAGAGATAAAACCGAAGAATAGTTATCCTATCAAGCAACACAAAGTGCACTTCGTAATGCCAGTTTGCCATTCTAGAAACACAAAAGGGAACCTAGCAAGTCTTTTGGCTGAGATGAGAAATGGTACAAGGACAAAGCCTGGACAAAACGACAGTGAAATAAGTTAAGATCACTGCTAACAACTGGAGGCACGTGGAGTCTATTTCCATGCACAGTGGAAATTTTCTGGAAAGTTTAAAGTAAAATATAAATAAGGAAATCACACCAGATATCCATTTCTGTGCATTTTCATGAAATTAAGAAACTCGTTCTATGTAAACAAGCCCAAACTAATGTATTATCAATTTCTGAAAACACAGCTAAATATTCTACCACATCCCAAAACAAGCTGTTACAAAAGGACAGTTCTAGAGAGTCAACAAGCATAAAGATGCGTAAGCTGTGATGAGTAACGTCGTATTATTTTCAAATGGGGGCAGGGGAAAACATAAGCTCTTTTCAGTTTGCTCAGCTAACTCGGAGAGTGCCTCGCTGGGGCGTCTGGTGATTACAAAAGGCACTTGGTTCTCGCTGAGCAGAGTCACGCAGAACTCGATCGCACCTGAATAGCTACAACAAAAATGCACGCCAGCTTTGACCTGCACAGCCAACTTCCTACCTCAGCGGTTCAGTATTTGACAGTTCATTGATTTTTACTAGGCCTGTGGTACACGCTAATCCGTGACTACCTGCACCTTCTTATAATGGCTTAGGCTTTGATTTATCTCAGAAATGAARCGCAAGCCCATCTTGCCTGTTGGACCTTCCTATTTGTATTCAACCTTAATAATCATTTTACTCCAGGAAAGCAGAATCTTGAAATTCAGATTCATCACAATATATGTCAACGAAAGATAAGTAATACTTTGCTAAGGTGGCATTTGCAAAAAGAAAATACAAAAATGTTACTCATTTTTGATATCCAAACTAAAATATCTTCCCTATGAAGATGACTGTAACTGCAGTCATTAGTTCATGTCCCAGTGCCAAGTCAGAACTAAAAGTCGATAGAGCCTCAGTTAATTTGTTCTTGTACATGCCTACAGCAAAAAGGATGTAATGATGTGACATATTACTTGCTATATAGCAAGCTACTGAAAATATATTCCTGCAATGAGATCTATAGGTTTAGATTCAACCAGCAAGTGCCCAGAAGCCACAGTGACTAAAGCTGTACAACAGCTGATTAAAAATGGCCTTTTACCTAAACCTAAAACCCTCAAAATCAAGAGATTTGGTTTTAGTTCCAGCACTGCTGCAGACTTTCCGCAAAGATCTGTATCAGGATTTTCAACCTTCTTCCCTTTTCTTCTTCACAAAAATATTAATGCACCTACTCACTACAAGTCTTTTGAGGAAATCAGCTAATTTGTAAGACTGTAAAGCATTTTAAGTAATAAGCAATTTTACTTCAGGAAAAAAAGCAACAACAAGTAATCCTACTTCAAAATAAACCAGTAAAACTGCTGCATGAAAAAGAATCCTCTGTGCAAAGTATGGTATCTGTCACAAGCTGAAAACATACTGCTTAACTAGTAATGAAATGTTAAGTTTAAAAATTTTTTAATTTGGTTTTAACAAACCAAAAATATTAACTTAGTACAATCCTGAGCAACAAAGCCCTTTAGGAAAATTGTCTTTAATATTAATAATGATTTCCACTAATAATCAAGACAAAGGAATGCTTTAATTAAGAGACATCAGAGAAATCCCTTATTAGTGAGCACTACCATCAGCTCCTAGTGAAGTTGATGAGAATTCCTCTGAACGTAAAGGCCCACTCCCATGCTCAAATGTCTAGGTACCTCCTTTATCTTCAGCTGCTACTCAGCTATTTTTGGCTGAATAGGTATCTTCTGTAAACCGCAGACAAACTGAGGTGGCCACAGAGAGCTGCACAACTGTTTAGTACTTGTTCCTGGCACAGCATTAGCATACAGAGGTTACTATAAAGCAGACACAGCTAAACATTGCTCACAAGCGATTTAAGTACAGATCTTATAACTATCCAGATTTCCTCTGAAGTGCAGAAACTTCATGGCTGCTGTGTGAACAACAGTAGCAGCCATTTCCAGACGCCAGTGCATATGGAAATAAGTCAAGCAGGCTTGAGAGTCAGAGCCACTCCTCGCACAAGAGCAGTTACTAAACCTCAGCTGATACATGAAGGCTGCAGAACTCCCAAACCACGTGTGTGGGGGTCCTTTCTGTCCTTGCCACCTCCTTGTCCTCAAAAAAGGAATTGTGTGAAAAAGAAAATGAAGGCTAAAAAGAAGAAATAAGAGCATGAAAAAATAAGAAACCACACTTAAATTATGACACAGCTGTCCAGGCCAGCTTCAGTCCTAATGAAGCTTGACCAAAGTTGCAGGAGGCTCATCACAGTTGAAACGGGCCCAGTATCTTCAGGAGATCACTTGCAACTACAATGTGGTGCTTCTTTGTGACACAGATCAATCTTGTATTTAATATTTCTCACCTAGCAAAGAACAATAAGAAACTGGAGGGGGATAAGAGAGTAGAGAAGATCAAAACAAAGCTCTGCATCACTGTTTAAAAAATGATGAAAAGGAAAGTTCACTGGTATGCGTCTCCTTTAGGACTCACATTTCTCAATGAGCAAAAAAGTACTTTTTGTACACTTTGTACAGTGCCTTGCACAGAAAGGCCCCAGTCCATAACTTTATGGTAACACAGAAAATAAGTGAGCATTTCTGCTCCTTCGGGTATGTACATCCAGTGGTCCCTGCACTGCAAGTGACTCATCCAGTGGATGATTACTGGGAGGGACAGATAATACGCATCTATTTGTGGCTCTTGCTGTATTCTTATCTCTACAAGAGGTTTTGGTCTTTGAGCAGTTCCTTTGACAATAGAAACCCCTCGTTTCAATAGCTGTTTTGCACAGGTTGGAACTGCATGGCGCACTCTTATTGAGGATGTGGTGTTTTTACTGGACAGCTCCCCAGTGGCAAAGGACACAGACAAAAAGCAAGTAGCTACACACGGTTGCTCTGCCAATGATGTTCTTCTTAACATTGCTTCAGACTGTAAGACTAATCTTGTAATGCTGGTTGTAGCTCTTCGGCGCTCAACCCCCTACATACACACACTTTTTTTTTTTTTTTTTTAAAGCCACAGCTGAGTTTCATTCCAAATGAGATTAGAGACAGTACGAGAGAGAGAGAAAGGAGCCTACATAGTAAATTTAGAGAACAGAAAACATTAGTAAAAAGAGCTTGGAAGCTGGCATTCTTCTCTAGCCTCTTTCAAGATGTCCTTGTGGACATGCTGTCTCTAGACTGTTAATTAAATACAGGTATGAATTAGACTAAATTCTCAAAAGAGAGAAAGAAGCCCTAATTTTGAATGCATTAAATTAATATTAATAAAAATGCATAAAATCAACCCAACAGCAACCTGCAACAAGTAACTTGCCATGGGAAATCTCTGCCTATTGCATTTAAGGCTCTTGTTTCACAAAGGCAATAGAAAGAAAGCATTTCAATGCCTTTTAATTTTAACCTCAGAAGTGTAACTAGTTAGTTAAGGAATGAAGTCAGGGTTGGTCATGAGGGAGAAGCTCACTTACTTCATTATGCTCCAAGCACCCAATCATCAGCTCTGTTAGGATAACCACGCCGGTCCTTCCTACCCCTGCACTGCAGTGAACCACAATAGGAGGGTTGCAATTGTTGCTGCTGTCCAACACACTGTTGGTATGGCGGCGCACCGACTGTATCTCCTCCAAGTAAGCTGCAAGATAAATTGCAGACAAGGTTGCAGAAATCTATACAGCTAATCATAAAAATTGGAAAAAAAATGGAAAAAAATCACTCTTTGTCAAAATGGCAATAATTTACATTTTTTACAACATACTAATTATTTTGGCCTGTGTACACTGAACAACGCCAAATCCAGCAAGTACCAGCTGGGTGTCAATTATTACTTGGGAGTTTGCTCCTTCAAATTAAATAGTTCTTTTAAAAAATTCAGTTCTGTTTTCCCCTCTGCAAATCTCCAGGTCCCCTAAGCAGATGATTCTAGACATTACTTACAGCAATTCCTGCTATTAGCAGGCTGGGATCAAAACAACAGCTAAGTCCCTTTGAAACTACTGCCTGTCAAAGCCAATATCAGATGGGAAGTGAGCATCCATCTGCCCTTTTTCCCCCTCCTTTTTCTTTCAGGGAGGAGGCAGTGTCACCCATCTCTCTGTTCAGACTTTGTTTCTCTACAGTTACGAGCCCTTCTGGGGGCTCGCTGTCTGTTTTCCATGCAGTCTAGAAAGTGCAAGAATCAAGAACAGTTATCTTGTGCAACTGTTCTAGCATTGCCCATAACAATGCATTCTACCATCAAACTGCACAGAGTATCTTACCTGCTGGAAGCCCACTGTGTTAGATAAACACACTACAAACTGTAACTCAGGTTGTGACCTCTATTATTCCAGCATAGTCTAGAAACACCTCAGAGATGATGAACCTGATCCAGACAGGTATATCCAGATGCATGACTCTTACTTAGACATTTAACTTCCCACCAGTCTCAGTGGGAAGTTGGACACAGAGATCTGAGCCAAGCTCTCCTGTCCTGATTTCTTACGACATGGCATTGCAGCCCAAATAGTCCTTGTGACACAGGCAGGCTGTGTCTAGAGTTCTACTAGCACCAGAAAAGCATCATTTTAAAGCACACTATGAAATGGAATTGTGTTTGGTGGCAAACAATGTGTAGGGGAAATGGGGACAATCCTGTTCCAATTACTGCCATGCCCAACCACAGCTACAGGGTTTGGTAAGAGAAACAAAGCAAAAAGCAAACTAGATATTGGGCAGTGAGAACAAACTGAATAGCTTTGCCTTCAAGGCAGATTCCTTTGCACTCCTTTGCCAAAGCTGAAATGTTATTTCTGTTTTCTGCCCTGGAGAAAAAGAAGGTGGGAAAAAGAAGCACATGTGATTTACATCAAGCTTATACCATGCAAAGAGCAGCAAGGCACTAAAGCAATGTAGCTGTGTCTACAGTGAAGTAGAACTAATGGGCCTTTCTGAGAGAGGCCTTAGCTCCACCAGAGCCACACTGCTGTGGTTACAGACCTTTCACAGGAACTAAGATGGTATCTCCAGCACATCAGTGTTGGAGACCACGTACACTCTCCTTCACTGATAACCTAAGGATCTCTGCATTACACACCACTGCAGCACCACAGATGTGGCTTTGGTTAAATAATGGTTGAATTGCTATTACTTAATATAGTAGTGTTTATTATTTGGTAAGGAGTAGGAAATATTATTAAGTCATTAGAGATGAATAGTTGTATTTTCAGAAAATGCATGAACCAGGACCAATATTTAAACGGGAAAGCTCTTAGTATTGCCTGGGTAACACATGGTTAGAAGAGTCCACGCTGCCTTGGCAGCAAGTTCAGACTTATTGTGCATGTGATGGAGGCCTCTGCTCCTGTGCAGTAAGTCCAATGCATCTGGGTTACCAAATACTGGCAGTTAGCTCTCAGGGCCTCCTATGAAACTGGGGAGCTGTGCTGTATTTCACTAATATCTGAGACTACCTTACCCAGGCCTCCCTAACCACATCTGTGTGCAGCCTAATATCTCATACACTCATTAGGTAGCTGGAAAGTGGCAATAACTTGCACTGACAGGTCAGCCACTGGAGGTATCCTGCTATTTAAAATTTCACGAGGCTTTTTAGCACTGTGGCCAACACTGTTTTCTCCTCCTGTTATGTCAGATCCTTCAGGACTGTGATCCTCAACCGTCTTACGTCCCACCTCTTTTTCCAAATTACAGCAAAGCCTGACCAATTTTAGGCCTCTATATGTCACAGCAATAACTATCTAATATCAAGCTCAGCTCTAACTAGGTGCAGTGAACTGTATTCAGTGTGAGCAAACTTTTCTTCTATGCCTTTCCTCATGCAAGTTAAGAAGTCTTACATAAAAAGCCTTGGACTTCTTCTGGACATCCATGGTCTGGCCAGTCAGTATACTGCAAGTGCCACACAGTCCTCTCCTGTCCAGACAGAAGGTGCTTGACCTTCAGACCTGTGGTTGCATAGCAGCCGGAGTCGGTGCGGAACTTAGTAGTCACCTTGAACTTCCCGTAAGTGGCTGAGCTGTGCTTAGAGCCCAGTTTAGGCCAATAACGATGACTCTTACTTCTTCCTCCCTCCTTAAACAAAACAAAACAAAACAAAACAAAACAAAGAGAGAGAGACAGACATGAATAAAATAGCCTTTAGCTGTTGCAGTTATAGTTCTCTACAGACAGGGCATAAAACTTTGCAGATAAGCCAAGTTCTCTTATTTACCTTCTCCCAAATAATAGGAAGAGCAAGCAGCATCCCATAAAGTAAATAAAGTACCCATTAAAACTCTCAGCCATAACTTATTTCCAAGTCTAAGAACTGGGAATGAGAAAAGGATTAATATTTACATAGGTAACACAGACCCATTAGAAACAGGAAGAATAAACCCTTGTCTCAGGGCAAAAGCCAACTACTGCCTACAGCAGCTCAGGAAATATTCTCCTCCTTGGGAAGCCTCCCCTTTCAATAGGGAAAGAGATTCTTTTCAGCAACTTTTAAGTATCTGTTCTTGATCAGTCTCAGGAATTGGACAGTGACTTGATGTGGTATGGCACACCCTGCGTTTGTTAAAAGTAATCAGGCATAAAGCTGAAAGCAACGTTAGCAATGTGTGCCAGGTTTTATAACATAGCAAATAGTTCTTGGATTACAATAGAAATAACTGTTTTGTTTGGCATACGAATAAAAAGMTTTTTTTAATGGATACTTCTACGGAAACAACAGCTTCTGGTCTCTTTTCAGCTGATAAGAGTGACGGTATGCAGAGCTGGCCTTGGACGGGGTGGAAAGCTGTGTCATTTTAACCAGGAGCAGCTCAGGGCTCTCAGATTCCAATGGAAATATCTTTGCTTTGTTTGGCCAAACTGAAATGAAGGGGGGGGGGGAAGGGAAAGGGGGTGTTCTTCTCATTTCACTTTAGTACTTGCCAAACTGAATATTAGAAAGTTACAAAATATAACATTATAGCAGTACAAGCAAATGGTGAAAGAGAATAAAAGGAAGAAGGGCTGTTGATAGAAAAACAGGTTACAGGAGTGGGAAGTGATGATAACAGCAGATTTKTTCAAATCAGAAAGAACCGCATTCTGTGATTTTACATACCTCTTCAGCTGTGACCATGGCTATAACATTCACCCCCTGTTCCCACACCATCTGCCAGAAGTCATGGCACGTGTGGGGCAGAGGTCCTTGGGTGGAAATGTAGTGCCACTCTTCCCCGCCTACAGTAACCTGGGAGCAAGGGAGAGAAAAAATACAGTCAGTGCCCAATTGTCAGTAGTGTCTGTGCCAGAACTGCCCTTTAAGCATAAGAGACTGTAATGAAACCTTTAATTCTTATTCTTATTTACTGTAGTTCAAAATTTTGAACAAGAACCATCCTGTTGATAATAGCAAATCTGATAAAAAACAATCTTTCGTGTTTCCAAGTCCTTTTCTGATACCCATAAACATAACGCTATGAGCAAAATGTCACCCATCTTTCTTGCCATTGCATCTGGATCACACAGATGAAAGAAAAACATTTATTTAAGGCCCTGTTTCTGAGAGGACTTAAGTTGCTTAAGTACAAATAAGCAGCTGACTGACTTCCCTGGGCTTTGTGACAGACCCACAATGAAATAAAAATTGAGCACCAGAAAAAGTGTCTATATGCATTTAAAAGGCATTGCATGCCTGCAAACTAACACACAGTTATGTAGAAAGCCTGAATGTCAACAGCATTTTGCACTAGGAAAGCTAAAGTCTCTGCTGATTAGGGCCTCACTCTATTTCCTACTCAAGCAAAAAATAATTTCTTAAACAGAATCTTACTAGGCTGATCACTATTAAAGATATGGCCAGAGCTGTCCCCAGCTCGCGCAGTTATGCCCACATATTGTGCAGAACACAGACATCCGACAGGCCTGTTCCTGGCTCCTCGTGAAATCAAGACAGACTGTCAGGCTGCATTTCAAGTTTCTCTTCCTCACTCACCTCGGGTTTTTTTCAGTTTAGAGGCTGCAATCTACCACAGAGTAAATCGAGCACACTGAATGGCTTTCAAATGCCAGGTGAAATTCAGAATTATCTAAAGCTATGGTCATGCAAATCTATTTCCCAATACATAAATGATCCATATTTCTGACTTTTCAGAAATACCTGTGTATTTGCATGACAACATAGGATGAAGTAATTTTCAAAGCATCAAAACAAAGATTTTCATACTATAGATTATTTAATACTTTGAATAAACTCAGCATTACCTTGGAGTTAACCCATGTAAAACACTACATCATTTACCTGACTGAAGCAGATCTTCACATTTAGACAGCTAAAAAATAATCATTTTTGTTTGTAAAAGTCAATTATTCTATGATCAGTTACTTGCTATACATCAGGAAAGGTTTATATAAAAACTCATTTTTCAAAGCTTTAGGTACAAGGAACCACAACACTTTGAGATACTAAATATCATTTAAAAATATGCTTACCAGTTAAAAGCATGACCAGATGAAGTAATTATTTTGAGAAGTTGAAATATTTTTCCTTCTCAGACTAAGACCTTCTAATTCTACATGTTAGCCCAGAGCCACTTTTCACAACAAAGTTATAAATCCCGGAGAAAAAGATTTACAACAGAAGTGCTGACACATCCATAAATATCAAGGTGCTGGTGGACAATGCTATAAGGAGCAATCAATAATTTTGACAGGTTTAAGCATATACTATGTTTGAGGTAGAGGTCTTTGAATACATTTTCAGAAATACAATCAATTTATTTGTTATTCAAACAGCTGTTCATTAAACTGAGCTGCTTGCTTTTGCACCTGTAATTAGTGCAGCATTTGAATGATAATCAATTTTTCACTGCACTGAGAAAGGTTTTCAACCCTTTACATGTTGCTCATTTTCCTATTTCATACCATACGTTATTCTCCTTCGTTATTGTTAAAAACTCCAAGATCAATGCAGGTAAACTCCTGAAGTTCTTGTATGGAAATACAAGCTGTGCAGCACTGATCTGGATCTGGTCTTGCACTTGCATAGTGGTGTACAGTCATGTGTGTTGGTATAGTATTACTGAGCGTTTTATGTTAGTACTGGTCTGACTCAAACAATCAGATGTAATGGTCTTAAAAACTCTCTTTCTTCCATAGTCCACAAATTCAATTATGGTTCCTGTGTCTGGTATAGACAACAATCTTAATATTTTAACTGCAAAGTTCAGTGGTAAATAAGTGGAGAAATACTGAAACTCTGTGGGGCTTGCAGACTGTGGTGGGAGCTGGAATCCTCCAGGCATGGATCTTATCAGGATGATATAGGAGTTTTCTTTGTCTACTGACTTCTGGTCCAAATATCCAGCCTCCTGGTACACGATATGAAAGAACCATAAATAGTCTGGAGGGAAAGTGATGCCTGGAATGTTTGCTGCATTCTAATGCCCTGACTGCAGGATATTAAAAATTGAATATTGGGCTGCAAACACACACACTGTGCTACTGAGGTAAATTTCACAGATGCGCTTTCACCTTCTGAGCAAAAGAACATCTGCTTGGCTTCCGTATCCGCCGCTTGGAGCGCGAGAGGAAAATACTGGCAAGAGCCACTGTCATACACTGAAAACATTTGTACATATTCCTGGGTGCTCTACAGATGTGAAATGAGTGCACTGACACTCAAGGTAAAATGTGGACTTGTAACTGGCCAGGGAAAATTCTTTTCTGGCTAGCATGGCCTTGTGGGCACAATTTATTTTAGGAATCTCTTTTTTTCGTTCTCCCACAAAGTAGATGAAAAATTTTGGGTTCAGCAATTCATCATCCTAGCCATGCCTGATTATGCAAAAACTCAGTATCTACAACCTACCAGGCTATGGCAGAAAAGCGATAACCTGCCAGGATCCTGGTTTAGAAAACTGTTTTGAATCAACAGGATTTAATACTGTAAATCACAACCAAGGAGGCCAGCAATTCTCTTTAAACTTAAAAGGACTTTGTTCCAGGAAAATATAAATTAACTGGATGTTTTATTTATTATTTTTTGAATTATTTCTTTTTAATTTGGATTTTAACAATGAGAAAAGGGCGATAGTCCTGACAGCAATAGAATCCGTCATCTAAGGGAAAGGGGTGCTGTTACTTATCTCAGGGCAGAGCAGAAGCCAGCAAAGGATAGTTATTTGACAGTATTTGACAAATAGTATTTATTTGACAAATAGTTGTTTGAAGCTTGAAGAAAAACAAGCATCYGTGGCCACTCCGAGATAGTTCACCAGTAAAACTGGCTATGTTTGTAACAGAGTCAGATAATACCTTAAATCATTCCTATGTTGAATTACCAAACAGAAGCCTGAAATATTTTGACAGAAACTTATTTTGAAACATAAGAGTCTAATGCTGTAGCCAAACAGAATTATAGGGTTCTCAGTTATATGGTGTTCTCTTTATGGAGGCTAAATAAATAAATAGACACTCAGCCCCCATGAAACCAGGAAGAAATCCATTATTTTCACATACAACTGCAATATCTATGGGAACATGCACTACTCACAGGGTTGCATATGTTGTTTTGGACATGGCATTGCATGCATGGAGCTGCATCTCTGATTTTTAAAAATAAATCCTATACGCTAGTAATGGAGAAAATGATCTCGCAGTCAAACCCTGTACAGCACTTCTGTTAGGCTGTACCAGTCAGTGGCAAGGACCTGTTCTGTCTAGAAATCAGGCCGGTTGCTGTAGTCCCACAGCGACCTGCAAGGCTACTGCGATTGATAATCACAGCATGTACTGTCCAAGCACACAAACTTTCCCACCACCTGAATATCTCTATCAAAAACTTCCACTAGTGGATACCCTGAATATATTCCTCTCTGGGAGTAAGACCTTCTTGCCCCTGCTTTTTGCTGCTCTTTCTTTCAGGTATAGGGTCATGCCAACTGTGTTGCATTGCAGGCATTGGGGCTTATCTCAGTCATTTTCATGAGGTTTAAGAAATGGGGCATCTTTCTACATTAACTGAGAGAGACATTTCATAAGCAGCTGGCAGGGACAGGCACAAAAAAGTAGGATGCTTCCCTAAAATGACTTCCAAGTCTCTTGCAAATAAATCAACTCATGCATGTTAATTGATCTGGGAATTTAGAGATGCATACGTTGACACAAAGGTATGGTGACACATTCTATTTTGATTAAGTTACCTTTCCATAAGTTCCAGAATTACAGAAAACTCTGCTGTGCATCCACATACACAAACAAAGCCCCAACATACCTTCATTGGCAATGCAAAGTCCAAGGAAGCTTTTACCTTTATGTGTGAAGCATTGATGTAGCCTGAATTATTTTCTTTGGTTGGCACCAGCTCTACTCGGTTCTCTTCATAAGGAACAACCTCCCTGATACGGTTGCGCTCAGTGTTTTCAGGCAAGGCAGCAGTGGTGAAGATCCCATCTGCCTTTTTCTTTGGAATCTGCTCGTATTCTGTAAACACCATCCCCTCTTCCAACTTCCTCTTCAAGATTTTGCACTAAGATTTAACAGAAAGGAATACCCATCGATTAACTCT
The DNA here is from genome assembly GCF_003343035.1 of Apteryx rowi. NCBI lineage: Eukaryota > Metazoa > Chordata > Aves > Apterygiformes > Apterygidae > Apteryx > Apteryx rowi. The sequence continues at coordinate 634,508 of NW_020451082.1, forward strand.
TCCTGGAAGAATGTTTACCACTAGACCACGTGCACCAGTTCTATAAATTTCAATATATAACCATAATATTCTCTTAGTCTCTTCTTTCGCCAGTTGCAGTTATCTAAGGAAACATGACTGAAACCATCAGCAAATATTACACTTCTACTTTGCACCTCCACATTTTTTAACATTTTGATGTCAGAAAAAGCAAAAGCATGCTAAATATAATCCTGATTCAGTATATATTTGTACATCATTTCACCACAATAAATACTTGTAAAAATATTTTAAATTTTTCTTTATAGGAAAAAGACTCCATTGTGGGAAGTGTAGCGTGGTCCACACTGCCTAACTTGTATGCATGTAATTTCTGTGGTTGTACAAAACCCCCCATATGTACAAACTAAGGGTAAATTCTATCATCTGCATACCAGACAATGTAAGTCTGCAAAATTCAATTCAGAAAGCCAGGAAGAAAGATTCTTTGCAAACGTCTCTCAAATCTTAATGCCGGTAACCGTTTTTAATTTCTGAAATTCCATATACATGCAAATGTGCAACCATTAAGACACATGATTTTTTTAAAACTAATTAGAGACATTATCTGAACTTGTTAGTTGTATCAAAACATGAAGAATAGCATCTAATGATGATCACTATGGAAAGACTCCCTGATCAAGTAAAAAATGTGCAAAATATTAGATTTACAGCCTGATCTTGCATGACGTTGAACAGTCATGTGAAATGCTGAACAGCCTCAGCTTTCACTGACTTCAGTAAATGTTACAGCCATTTAACATTTTGTTTAACATCCGAAGATGCATCAGTGTTAACCGCAGACCTTTGCCACTAACGGCTCTGAGGACAGTTATATGAGAAAGGGTTTCACACTTTAAATGAAATTTTAATATCTTGGAAACTTTCTGCTGCTGGGAACAAAAGGAATGAGCAACATTGCAGAAGCCTCCATCTTACCCTCTCATCCATTGGCACCTTGGTTACTTCATCTTGGCTGTCCTCCGGCACACGAACCCTAGCAACCGAGAGCCCGTTCAGTGCTGCCAACATCAAGGGCCTCTTCTGGGCCTCCAGGCCTGCCATCTTCTGCTTTTCTAGATTCTTTTGGCAAGAAAAGGCACGTTTTCATCTCTGTGTGATTACTTATAATGCCAGTAAAATGCTGGAATGTTTTTTTAATCTCCAAAATCTGCAACTCTCTGGCCAAGGAAYGCAGATGATCACCATTAGCATCGTAAATTCAAATACAACCTCTATTCTTCCTGTTATTCCTCAAAGGCCTGCTCCTACATGAGCACAGAATTTTAATTTCAAAGAAGCAATCCCAGCATATAATACAGTTTACATGCCATCAAAAGATATACAAACACAATCTTGAGCATTTTCCTGTAAACATTATTCTGAATGTAGGACACACAAAGCGTCACCCTGTTATGTTAAAGTAGCTCTACCATAGCCAAGATATCTGGGGCATCTTTTAAAAAGCAATAATTTCAATCTATTGCAACAAAGGGAAAAACGCAGGATAGTTATTTCTCTTCTGCAATGTTAATACTTAAAATGAGAAGTGTTCTGATACACTCACTCATTAGAGTGATTCAAATAGCAACTCACTCTGTATTTCACACTAAAAACCGAGCTCACAAATCCTAGAAACAGAGTGTAACAGCAGTCAGGGAGGGATACTGTTYATCATATTCATGCATCATATACATTGCCACATGGAGAATCTGAGTATGAATTTTAAATTCATCCTGCTGCTCTCCTTATGCCACTGGGAGCTGAAACATCAAGAAAAGAGACAGACAATCTCCAGAAAGAACAGAATGAGAAATATTTTATTTTATTTCCTTGATAGTTTTTCCTGCCTGCTTTGGAGAGAAAGCTGTGCACAAGGGAGGCCTGGTTCACAGCATGCATATGAAAGCTGTGGTTACCACACAGGCCAAGCTCGGCTCCTGGAAACACACTACCGAACCTGAAAGCCCTCAGACGTATGCAAATGGATGGATTTTTCAAAAGCCTGTGAACTTTTTCATCACCACTGGGTTCCTCCAAAGCACTACATAAAACAAAACAAAACAAAAAAGCAAATAAAAGTCTCAAAACGGTCTGCTTTTTTTTTCCTTATTAGGTTTTCAGAAAGCAGAGAAAGCAAGAATTTTTACTTTGTTTCGGGATTTTTTTTAATTTTTATTTTATAAGGTAAAATAGAAAGCTTGTGTTTAAAAGATCAAGTTCACTGAATTACAGGTGGTATGATATGCAATTCCTGTGGTAAGAGAAAGGTTTCTATGTCTTAAGATTCCTGAACCAGCCTGAAACCACTTTAAAAGCTTAATGCTAAGAACACCCACCTGCTTTCCAAAAAAACCTTACCAAATTGTACATACTGAAAGAATGAGCAAAGGCCGATCTGAATGATTATCCAGAAGAGGACTACTCAAACAACATCTCTAAGCTCTCTTCTCACCTTGATTGCTTCCTAAAATCCTTTAGGATCCTGCTTCTCAATGCACTTTCACTCCCCCAAAGGTCAAAAGACCACATGTGCACTTCTTGTTACACTGTATCTCCACAGAATTCATACATGAAAAATTACATTTTATAGTCAGACATCTGTTTTATGTTTAAAGTTTAAGATTCTGTAGGGATTAAATTCAGTTTGCCACAATGTAACTCAGTGGCACAAGTTTGATTCCCAACCTTTACATCAGTGCAAGAATCAACAATGAATGAGAAGCATTATACATAATTTAGAAAAATCTCTTTGAATATATAGTGGTATTTAAATCTAGTAGTCAGTAATCTAACATACTGCAAACATTTTCTTTTCTGCTCTGGATCATTTGGTGTTTCATTATTATTTTTTTTCAGCAGTGGTATTGTTTAAGGCCTAAATTCTGAAAAAAGAATCATGACACATGCTTGACTTCCTGTAACAGCAGTTGCACTTCCCMGCATGTAACATCAAGCACATAAATAAGTCACTGCAATGCAAGTGTCCCTCATATTCTTTCTGTTGCACACAGTGGCACTGAAGTCTTTAATACTTTTTATTCTAAATTCATTGTGGGCTTAAAAGGACCCTATTTCTCATACGTGAGTATGTGAACAAGGAGGAAAAAAAACCCAAACAGATCTTCAACCACCCAGCCTCTACTTTCCCTGCTTCCATAATTAGATATCAGGTCACTTGTTTAGTTATTGGCAAAACCGTCAATCTATATGCTGTCACCACCAGTGTTTTATTCAGATAGGTATGTTACAGAAAGCGGCAGGAAAGGCAATTGAAAAGATAATTCAAAACAAAAAAAACCTCACAGTCCCCATTACATTATCTATTATGTAATACTTAATTCTACATCCCTGGAAAGAAGGAGTAAAATGCTACCACCAAACCAGAGTTCTCCATTCTCCAGCAAATACATTTCAGACTCATTCTGCCCTCAGATCCTCTTAAGTGGAAAGGGAAAAGACCTTCAGTGGATGCTTTGTGATCAGCCCCCTCTTCACCCAGCTGCATGATCTGCCGCCCTCCCTTTTGCTGGCATTTCTGCCAGCGTTGCTGCAAGATCACCTGGATCAGCTCTGGATCTGGCCAGCAGCAAAGACGTGCAAGTGATAATCACAGGGAAGCAGTGGAAAAGCACAGTGAGAGTGCATGGGATAAACCCCTTCAGTGGCCATATGGACCCCTGAAATCAAACTGTAAGTGGCACTTAATACTGCATTTCCTAACCTTAAGCAAATCAACATTTTCCCACTTGCATGCTACCCCTAGTATACTGACCCCAAAGTTTTTTGGTACATAAAAAAACCTGTAGGGTTACCAAGTTTCAAGAAGCCACTGCAACAGAGGAAGGTACTTACCCTCATCATGATTTCTCTTTCTATAATGCTGTCTTCAATAGAAAACATTTCAGACACAGGCCTTTCCTTGACAGGCTCTTTCTTGACCCTCTCCTTCACACTTGTGAGGTCAGGCTCTGAGATAGAGGGCCCAAGTGAAGACCCATTTATTGCCACTTGATCAGTTCGAGATACACTAATGGCCTTAGATGGCCCTGGCCTCATGGCCTTGGCCCTGGCTACAGCCACAGAAACATTAACATGGTCCTGCCTCAGAGCTCCATTGCTGACACTTTTACGAGGTCCAGGATATTCTGGAGGAGGTTTATTTGGTATTCTGGCCAAGGCAGCTTGCAACTGAGCACTATATTCCATGTTCTCATGAAGGGCTGTTATCTGTGACACAGCTTCTGCAGTTTCTTCTTCCTCTTCGCTTTCACTGCTATGTATCAGCATTGTGGCATCGGAGAATGTCTTTTTATGATGATAATGAGGAACCTGCTGAACTTCATGTCCCATCTGAACTGCCTCTTCTGGCTGCACCTGCTCTCGCAAAGTATTCCTGCGTGGCAGAGGGGCGTTTAAAGTTTTTAATGCCATGGCTTCTATACCACGTACCATGTTGCTGATGACCTCCAAGCTATGGCGCTTGTTCACAGCTGCATGATGCTTCACTGCCATGAGGGGCTCGCTGACCTCCTGCAGCGACTGGCGGACAACCGGCGAGCTGTCCTCTTGGAATGTCTTTACTGAGAGCTGGACCTTCCGAGTGACCAGGTCAGGACTGCTCCCRCTGACATATTTGTGCCGGTGGCTGGCCAGGTCAGGCGTGCTGGTGGCAGGACGTGGGCGTGGATATGGAGGTGGGGGTCTGAACAGATAGTTCTTTAACATATGAGCAGTGTTGTAACTCTGGCTGCTCTGCAGCTGCATATTAGCCAGTTCTGGTGTGCTAACTGTGTGTGAGATGGCACTGGCTGCTGTCTTATTTTGCACAGTGTTATTAGGGTTCATTTGGTCAGAGGGGGCAACAGGTTTGCTATAGCCACCACTACCACCCTGGGGACCATAAGTCATAGTGTAAGGATGTCTCTCTCGAATCTCAGGCTGACTGTAAACGAGGTCTTCTGGCTGGTTGTAAGCATGCGTGTTTCCAATATTGAGATTCCTCAAAGACTGACTTTGGCTATCCATCTGGATCACTCCTCTCTTCATTTGCCTCATGACAGTTTCATAATCTGGAGTTGGCCGGTAAGATGGTACTATGATTGCACTATGTCTGTGGCTGGGGATATAGTCTGCTCTCATGATGTCGCTTCCGGGGATGCTCAGGTTGGAGGACATCGGAGATGCCTGAATGAAGTTCTGTGAGCGATTAAGGGAGTTCATGCTGTGTGCACTGCATACGCTCCCATTGGGTCCATTACCATTCAGGTAGCTGAAGTCCACTGGACACCTGTCCAGACTAGTCTGAGATCTACCGTAGAAAGTTTCTTCATTTCCATGGAAAATGCTGTCTGCATAGAGCGGAGATAAAGATGAAGACAACGTAACATACAAGGACTCATTCAGTGTTACTAAAACTTCAAATGCATTCTGCACCAATGATTAAAGAGGCAGCTTAGTGTACAACTGCAAGGAACATTTGGTCTGTGGAGCATCCTTGAGTCACTGATACTGAACTAAAACAAAACTACCGACATAAACACTCCTGACAGCAAAATACGGTAGCTCAGATCCTTGTGGGACACACAAAAGGGGAAAGAGAGGAAGTGTTTTTGCCTGAGGTGACAAGAAAGAACAAAGGCATCATCTTCCTCAGAATCCTGGAAGGATTCACCATTGCTGCCTTAAGAATCCAGCACTGTTAGCTCATGGTAACCCTAAAATTTCTCTTGTGTTTTCTGTTGATGGCTTTGCTCTCTATTACTTAAAGTAGTAGATGACTGTGAAATTGGAAATCCTACTTCGGACTAAACAACAGAGTTTTGGGCACCTCAAGTACAATACAGTGGGTGATCGAGACTCAGAAAAAAAAAATTTCTACAGATGTGCTGAAAGAAAACTAAATGATTCAACAAAGGATGTTTGAGAGGGAATTAAGAGGGCAAAGATGTCATCTTGGCTCACACTGAATGACTTTAACGCAAGACTGTCCATGTCAACAACCTTTTAAGAAAAGAACAGCAGCTCCAAAAACACTGACACCAGTTTGTTATTCAGCAGTGCAGAGAAGTCTGTGGTAAAACTAAGGGAACTTTCCAGTTCTTCTAAAATTGAGAATATTCCCCATCACAGCCTCTGTTCCATAGTAAAATAGTGCTAGCCACTAAATCTTCTACTGTATGCAAGGAACAATACTGAATGACTTCTTGCAAAACTTATCAAACTCTACCTTAAAATTAGTCATACAACCACTACTCTAAAATGCTATCAGGTATGGCTAAGAGCTCCTCTACTGGTGAGAGCACTTCAGCTGTACCTCTCATGAACTGCAGAGAACATAGCCTACAGATTTGGCTACAGGTATTTCAAAAAACGGTGTGGTTAAGGGTGTGAAACTCGAGCTGTTCAGACGCTCGGCTCTGTTCCCAGTCTTGATCAAAGTAACCTGGTACAACCTCTTAGGCAATTTATTTGTCAAAGAGGGGGGTAAAAGTAGGCAACTCTCCTTAAGTCTGTAAGGATAGTAATGCAGTGAGACACTGATGAAAATCAGCAGAAAAGACCAAGACATTGATTTCCCCTACAGTAAAAGATATTTTCTGTGTCCTTTTCCCTCACTCCATTTCTCTCCCCGCCCCCAGCTGGCACAGCCTTTGAGTACAGCCATCATACTTTCCTTAGAAATCATTTTTCGGTTCACTGGACTGGAATGCCAAGTTTCAGGTCCATATAACCATGCACAGATATTTTAGAGGAATTTGAAAACTGAAATTGGACTTTAAACAGAAGCCTTTCTGCAACATTAACTATAAAACTGCTAGCTCTCCTCCAGCAACAACTCCCATTTGACCATGATGGCATTAGAAATCTAGACATAAGGGGCAGGAGCTTCTTTGCATACGCATAAGTCCATTAAAGGGAACATGTATACTCTAAGTACCTTGTGAATTATGTGTTTCAGTGTAGTGCTCTCCACACTGGACATGCATAGGAGGCAGTATAAATGGGTGTTGTCTTGGCTGAAATAAAAGCACAAGGGAAAAAAAAAAGCATGAGGAACTTCACCAAAATAGTTTGCTACAATTTTTGCAGATGAAAGAGAGGAAAAATGATTCTACACCCTTTCCCCTGAATACTGCTCTTTCTCACCCAGCTGCACAAACGTGCTTGGCATTTCCTTATAAAACAGACAATAACATTTTGTTAATTGTTGTTAAGTTTTGTTAAGGAGTCCAAGGCTGACTGGTTAGGCTCTTTTAAACTCATTCAGTTCAGAAAACAACATTCAGGCTCCCAATTCACCTAGAATTTTTGAAAAGTTTATAAAATGCCCTTGCCCTTGAAAAATTAAAAATGAAAAAGAAAACCCAGAGAGAAAACAAAAGAACAAAGACAACACACACTAATCAGGACAAAAGCAGGTGATGGAACAAATTCAACGACCTGTAGGTGGAATACTGTCATACAAGCAAGAGGGGCACATAGGGACTTAGAGTAACTTTATGGATAACCTGAATACTGGATTTCCTCAATAATGAATTGCCACAGTCCAGCCTTCCTCCAATGATCTGCATTGCAACAAGCATTTTAATAAAACAAATATCACAGGGGGCAATTCAGCATTAAATCAGTGAGATGATTTACACGGAAATAAAGCACAGCTGATGCCATATTCACCAGCCGTATTCCGTTGACAAATTGATGTGTTTTGCAACAGCATTTTACCACCTGCATTGTACTCTCTTGTCGGTGTCACTGAGCAAAGATAAAGAAAGCATGTGCTGACATATGAATTAAGCAGAGAAGGAAGATGCTCTTGTCTCGTGATTTATCTCTTCCTTAACAATGGAATAAGGGCTTTTCATCTAGGCTGATTCAAGTAGCGCAAACTATTAGCAAAGACTGCGGGTGCCCAAGGCAGGAAAAGAAACACCAAACAATTTACCTCCAGGTATATATGCACGCAACCATCGCCAAGCAACAATGAGCCACTGATTAGAGAGGGAAAAAAGGTTAAATTTCCATTTTCTATGTAAATGGGGTGAGGGAAGAAGAATGAAAGAAACTGAGTGCACATACAAATTCTTGCATACATAGCGGATGTTAAACCAGAGCTGGAAGAGGACAGGAAATACTTCTGCTAGATCAATTACTTCTAAGGGTATAAAATACTACACTTGCTGAACAACCTGGGCAAAGGAGGCTGCCACTGACAGTCCAAGTAGCAGACAAGCCTGGGAAAGCCAAACAGTTTGAAATCCTAAGGGATGGGGGCAGAGGAAACCTGCAAGGAAGAAAAAAGTAACTTCTAGAAATGTAGGGTATAGATCTGAAGCAGACAGTTTTCTTTGTGATAGATGTTATGGAAACTGTCTTCAAGAAAGCAGGAGTTATTCTTTTACCTGTGGGCAAGGCCTTTTTTCTATTTTTGAGGGCCCATGGGGAATTGTCTCTTCTGAAGAAACAGGAGAGAAGCTTGAGGTCTGCAGAATTTCAATGTCCAATTTAGGGACAACTTGGTATTTTAAAAAATCCATTAATTAAATATATCATCATACTAAAATCTCCTGCACAGAGGAGGTTTTGCTGGAAAACCAGCATCATTGGGTGGTCTGAGAGGGATAAGAAACACAGTGTAAAACGGCCTTAGTGTAACTTAATAAAATACAGGCTCACCATGTTGCCAAAACCATGCAAAGGTTCTTAATCTGAGAGTAACGAACATGATCCTCAGTTAAGTGGCAGAGCCTCACCCGCAAAGATTCTCCTTCACTTCCTATTTATGTCTATTGATTTATTACCGTACAAGACACATGAACAGGTAGGTGTATAAAGGTGTGCACAAATGAATAGGTAGGCGTATAAGGGCTGGGTTTTTTTTTTCCCAAAGGGAACTGTTCCAACAAGTTAGGAAGACAATTATGAAAAAAAACACTTGAAAGTTCAACATGAACAGTAAGCAGCCAAGTTCACTTTTTAATTGATGAGTATGTATTCCTTCTCTTGATCCTCTTGAGCCACTTTTTTTGTTTGTTTTTAAACTTTTTGCATGCTTATGTTCAAAACAAACAGGCAGCAGGATTCACTTTTCCTGTTAAAAGGTAGATTTCCATTTTCCGTATCTATTAGAAGAAGGCTGTTCTTTTCCTTGTGATATAGCTGAGGCAATAGCATAAGAATGCAAACCACACTTCCTCTCCTCACCCTAAATTTTTCACAGTAGACTTCAAGGACCAAACTAGTAGATAGCAAAAATACTGTAAGAATGCCTCAGACAATGTAACACACAACCTCTGTGTATTATGATGCCCTAGAAACAAGCTAAAAACGAAAGGTTAAGGAAATATGAGACCAGCTAAAACAGGTTTCCTGCCAATGTCTGGGAAACACAGAATGCAACTTTTAAATCTACTATGCCATGTGTAAGCATCAAGAAAGTAGCCTGTGCTGAAATCTGCAAAGATAATGTTAATGCAATATCAGTACCAGCTTAAGCTTAATTTTGGAACATTTTCACAAGCTGTGATCACATCTTGGGGATTTCAAGAAAACACTCCTGCCCACATTAGTTCTCCATCATACAGCAATAGGCTAATAGAGTTATCACTCTGAGGAGGACTGCAAAGTATAACCTATGCCACAAATGAAAACTGGCAACTTTCATACAGATAATATTGCCCTCTGTCTAGGGGATCAGCAGTGTTGCTGCTAATCTCAGATAAGGCAATACTGTAAGAAACAATGACAAACTAGATGTTAAAACTGGATCAATAAAAAGAGTGTACTCAGAACTGACTGGAAAAAAAGATTCCCATGAATTTTCTTGTAAAGATTCCATGAAACAGTTATCCAGTTTTGTCAGATTTATAGTATTTATAGAGATTTGTTAAAAAGAAACAAATACCATCTAAGAAAAAACTGAGAATCAGGATCTTGGACTGGTCATAAAACTTTTACTTAAAATTACAGTAACTTCACACAGAGAATAGGCTCTTAATCCCAGAAACTGTTAAATTAGAAGTGGACTTGGTACAAAACCAAGAGGAATAGAAGAAATACAAGATGAGAAGCTGTAAAATTATGTAATGACTAGGTTTCTATGTATAAAGCACAAGACACTTCGAATTCTTCCCAGTCTATAAAGGATTATTTTCCTTTCCTTTCCTATGTTGAATATAACCTCACTCCTGTGGAAAAGATGCTCAGTTTCTGCAGAGCAAATAAAAATATAATGCCTTGAAGACTGTAATGTTTAATACTCAGTGGTGATATTATCCAGGTAAATTAATCAACCGAGGCAGCCACACCCTTGAAACTCATTCCAATCATATTGCCTACAAGAAATGACTTAATGTGCTTATTTGAAATTTAGAAAGCAYTCCATCTTGCACAATGCCCTGTCCCCTTAGAAATGGTATAGACACAAAGATCCCACCGCAGTACGTACCAGGGATGACCTACTCCAAGTGGGCCGCCGTCTGATAGGGGGAGGAGAACTTGATTGTCTGTGGGGGAAAAAGTGAAGAGAAACACTAGGAACTACAATATTAAAATTCTGATTCAAGAGTGAATGAGGAAAACAAAGAGATGAAGAATCTGCAAGTACTGCTCATTAATGAGATTCAAAAAAATATGAATAGATGAAAATAATTCAGGTCCTCCTCTAAATACAGAAAGTATTCCGATTCCAAAATACACATGCCTTCCATTCATTATTGTATTTGGCTTACTTGGAAACACAGGAAAGAAAAACTCTGGTTTAAAAATAAATCAAACTACAACAAAAAATCTCTTAAGCAATAAAAACTGAACATGTCACACAGGCACAGCCTCATATGACTTAAAGTGAACATTAAATAATGAAAATCTTACAAAATTCATAGCAATCACTCCAAAGCAATGCACACAGATGGGTAGGAAAAAAAAGTAACTGGTTAGATAATACTAGCAGAGCCAGATACAATGTTAAGAGTAGCCAGTTGCAATAGAAAAAACAATAGTGGAAACAAAAAAAAATGAGGAAGGGGAAGAAAAAAAGTTGAAGGAGGCAGAAATATAGTGCTTACGTGAAGAGAGGAAAGGTGGAATTTCTCCTCTTACAGTTTCTGATCTGGTGAATGATTTTATGTGCGATTAGAGGAAATGCACACAGAGGAAAACAAACAACTATCATTATAACACAGAGGTCAAGAAAATCATTTGGCTAGAAAACACATACTGGAATATGCTGTCATCAATACATGTGACCCTAACATAGAAGCTGGTACCATAGGGGAGACTGTTATGGAGGAGACCAGTTCAGATGGCAAAAATCTAGTTAAACTCCAGTTATTTCATTTCACAGAATCACAGAATCGCTGAGGTTGGAAGGGACCTCTGGAGATCAGCTAGTCCAACCCCCCTGCTCAAGCAGGATGACCCAGAGCACGTTGCACAGGATCACGTCGAGGCGGGTTTTGAATATCTCCAGAGAAGGAGACTCCACAACCTCTCTGGGCAACCTGTTCCAGTGCTCTGTCACTCTCACAGTGAAAAAGTTTTTCTTCATGTTCAGATGGAASTGTCTGCGTTTCAGTTTGTGCCCGTTGCCTCGCGTCCTGTCGCTSGGCACCACTGAAAAGAGTCTGGYCCCATCCTCTTGACACCCTCCCTTCAGATACTTGTACACGTTAATAAGATCTCCTCTCAGCCTTCTCTTCTCCAGGCTAAACAGGCCCAGCTCTCTCAGCCTTTCCTCATAAGAGAGATGCTCCAGTCCCCTAATCATCTTTGCAGCCCTTCGCTGGACTTGCTCCAGTAGTGCCACATCCCTCTTGTACTTAGGAGCCCAGATTTCACTCAATGACTTCATGATGTCCCCTATCTTTATTATTCCAAACATTTGTAAGTTGTATGTGAAGTTGCTACATACCCACTTCATGGTATCCACATATCTACTGCTCAGTGTTTAGCAAAAAACATGATCAAAAGCTATTGCTTTTGCAGACTCAGTTATAATCTGTAGCAGAATAGTCCTCTCTGTTGATCCCAATATACCACTTCAAAGAGGAAACAGTCTAAGCCAATGGACTATGGATTTTTGTTTTCTTTTCTGACTGCCATTGTTTTTCAGGGGAGATCAGGAGCTTCCTTTGAACTCAGCTCCTCTGAACCTGATAGAATTAAATTTGGTATTGGACTATAAAAATACAATATACTCTGCTATGAAATGTCTCTTCTGGTCTCCCACTCAGCTCCCAAGAACAGTAAACGCCATCTGAAATCTGATCATCTTTTTCTGTAAGTACTGTATGCAGTTCATCTCACCAGTCTCCCCAAWACTCTAACTCAATGTATGTTTATATACTGTGTACATGTGTAATATTAGAAAGTTAGACTTTCCAATCTCCTGTTCACTGTTTTGGCTTTATTTTCCAACAGATGGCATTACTCAGCTGAACAGATGGGATGTCCAGCTCTAACTAGAGCTGTGATGGAGATGAGACTTCTTTGCAGCTTTCCAGCTACCTAGCAGATATGCTAGATATTTTGCAAGGGATTCATATTCTCATTGCTACACAAACCTGGCATATTATGAAAAGTCCTCAAACTCTAAATTCACTCAGTTTATCTCAAACTAAAATTGGCTGCATGCTGGTATGCATGAAGTATCCTCAGCTAATAAACTGACTTTTGTCTTATAACCAACGCCTCAAGAATTCCTCCCTCAATTAGGATGGATTAACCTGTGTGAGAGAGCTAACTCAAGGCCAGACCCTCAGTAAGTGCTCAAAGCAGAGCTTAAAAGAGAGACTTAGGGCTCTGATTTATAGGCTTTTTTGAGTCATGCTAGGATGGCTACATAGATTAACATTCCCAGGTGTCCTCCCCAGTAGCTCACTTGTTTGAGGTGTATAAGCAGCAGATAATTTATACTACCAAATTAGAAGAGGAAAGCTGCTAGATGGCATCCTCAAAAGGCTACTACAATTCACATTTTGGCATATTAGAATATTTCACCTTTCCCTCCGTTTTATTCTAATACTCTGGGTCACAAATGGCAGAGACGAAGGGCTTCAACTCACAATTCTCTCTCAGTTTTGGCTGCATGGGGAGCAACATCCAACTGGGGTCATGCATCAGGCCTCACAAGGCTCAGAATTAAATTTCATTTTCATTCTTTTGTTCCAATTGTTGGTTAAAAAAGAAAATGAAGGGAGAAAGAATAACTGGCACAAGTGACTAGAAAAACAAACAAAAAAAAGACACGCCAAAACTCAGAGAGCTTCCAAAGCAGTGTGTCAGAACATAATTCTGAAGAAAGAGTACTCACTCTGTGCAGATTTTGTTCTGCTTGTAAAACTTATGTCTTGCTGCAAACAGTCGTGAAATATATTTGGCATTTTCAAGATCATCCTTTAAACACAAGAAAAATTAAAAAAAAAAATCTAATTATTCATTTTGTTATTCTTACCAAGAAGTAACAAAGAAGAGTTCTAAAAATCCAATTGCAGTAATGCTTGGTAAGGTTTGTCATGTACAGAAGCGGCTGCCAAGAACATGTCTAGTGCCCTCAGAAGTGTTCAAGGCATTGAATTACTGAAATACAGTGGCATGCCTTTACACGCTGCCACTTCACTGCTATGTCACAGTGGGAGGGGAGGAGGGACAATGAAGAAAAATGGCTCAAGCTTGCTGGTCCAGTTTCCATACTGGCCTTGGTTCAAGGAGACCTGGAGAGATTTTAAATGGTGCAGAACAGCACTGCACCCCTCCTTCAGTTCCAGTATGTGCATGTATGGGAGCCTGTGCACAGTTTCCACAGTTGTATTTATGCCAGCATGAAATGTAGTACGGCACTGTTGATGCTACATCCAACAAGCACTTCGTTTTTTTGCAAACTTCCCAGCGTAGTATAATTTAGGGTGCTTAGAAGAGAGTGCAAATATTGATAGAGAAACAAAATTAATTTCACTCTCCACATAAAGAAAAATGTGAACTTCAGGGTGGGGGGTTTTATGGTGAGTGAGCCCCTTTGGGACAGTGGAATTTTAAAAGTTTATTTTTTATATAAGCAGGTTTCTTGATGACACCAACTAGATCTTTTTCTTACTGTGTGAAAGAGCACATTCTCTTCTTTGTTGATCAACTCTAGAACAATTGAAGACTTGTTATGTGCTATATTCCCAATGTCATTCCACCTGCAGAAGAAAAAAAAATGTTGGAACATTTGCCAACACATACATTCAAACATTTCACAAACACATTAAGAGTCCCTTAGTCAACATCAGTCTCATTTTATGGGAAAAATTCTCAGTAGCTGTTTGGTGAATAAACATGGTCAGGAAAATAAAGAAGTTGTGTCCCTAACACAAAACAGGAGAGTCAAAAGTTATCTCTCAAAATACTGATTTGACGAATCACAATAAAAGATAAACTGAAAGTACATTAATGATAAACTTTATGCTGAACTGTAGCATCTTTGTACTGATTGACTTTAGCCAGATGGAAAAGAAATATTTGGTTCTGTAGTGCCATTCCTCTCCAAACGCTGTTTCCAACTTTCCTACAGAGCCAACTCCTCCTGAAGAAGGTTAACTTGACAACATGGTTATGTAGGCTATGCATACCATGTTAATACTCTGTTTTATGTTCCCAATCTTTTTTTTCAAGTAATTGTCAGGTTACCCAAGATCAGAGTTATAATCTTCTTACAAATAGCTGACAGACACATTTGCGTACATTGCATGCAATCCACGGGGATGGAAAGGACTTGTTTGTTCTGTTTGCAGCATGCATTCCTCTTCATGTCATGGCAGGATGCTTGAAGTGCATATTTCCAAAGAGTAAGGATCCCAGCACCAACTACCATTTCTACATTTAAGAAACTTCTTGCATTTGTCACCTACATTTTAAACAAGCCTTCAGAATGCCATAGTTAAAAGGAATATCTAATTTCTTCGCAAAATTACACAGGGAAAGCGTCAGATCAAGGCCCTCTTAAGGCAAAAAAAAAAACCAACAAAAAACCCTCCCTGCTCAAGCCCGATACAAACCTTAGCTACTGACCATATACTACTGTACCTCATCACAAACAATCTGTTTGGCTACACAAATGTTCATATTCCCATAGCAGGAACCAGGAAAAATCCATTCCAAGTTAACAATGATATTAAAAGAAATAGCCCACAGAACAGTAGCAAATAATAAAAGGAATGAGTAAAACCCTAGCTTCCCTGGAATCATGGAGGTTTCTAGCAGCATTTTCATACAGAACAGGATTTTATAAGAAGTAACAAATGCCACAAACTATGGTTAACGGAAAGCCTTAAATGATCCCTAATTGTCAAAATAAACAGTAGTACAGACAAATAAGTGACACAGCCAGGATTTTCAAAATTATGGGACGAAAAAGTTCAGCTTTTTACTGGGGCACCTAAATRTGGCAATCAGATTTTCAGAAATGTTGAACACCTGGGCTGCCAACAGTGAGGTTGAACAGATTTGCATTCAGATGCATCAAAGAGGCAGACACAAAAGGCAAGAAAAGAAAAGGGATTAAAGCCTCGTAAGTAGAACAAGATACATGACAGAAAACTACGTCTTTCTTGCCGTCAAACCCATTCACAGACATCAGAAATTATTCTTTATCACATCTCTAACAGCCAAGAGGCAAATCCTGAAAACAGTGAGGTGAGTACTCCTCAGTTAGAGGATTGGCACTATTGAAGTCATATGTAAGTAAGGAAAAAACCCCACACAGAGCTCTGAAAAAACCCGCACTTTAAATACAGAATTCCCTAGGTTTTTACCTATAGATCACAGTTGTCCTTCCAATTCTGTTTTTTATGAAGATTCCCATGAAGAAAATACCGAGGTGTATGTCATTTCCGTGATTATCCTACACAAAAAGCATATATATTTAGTTAAATAAAGAAACTGGCCAAAGAACACAAAAAAACACAGGTAGAACTACCAAATAAAAGCCATTCTTTAGGACGTAATGCAGGACAGTGGCTAACCAATATTTTGTTGTTCTGTTTGACTCAGATTTGCATTATTTCAAAGTAGTTAACACTTAAGTGGATTCAGTCTGCTGATTAGTGAGAATAGATGAAGGCTAAACGAGCCCACCGTTCTGTTTTGTGGAACAACAGGAACACCACAAACTAGCATACATTATATAACACCCCACATCCCCTATAATTGGAATTATAGGTATCAAGAACCCATATGACTTCCAAAAGCAACATTCTTCTTTCCTACTCACAGTATTACTCCTGTCATCTGGTGAAACAGGTAGCGATTTCAGGAAACCACACCTGGAGATGGAATCCCTCTCAAAATCTACACCCTTCACACTTCCTCCTTTTGGGTACTTTGTGCAGAAGCTCTCACTTTGGCACCCAAGAAAGTACTTCTTGTATTTCTGTACAGATACATTCCCCATTGTTTTTCAGACTATTGGTTAAATATTCATCTACATGTACTTCACTATGTAACATCCACTGTCCTTGCATTGTTTTTCAGAAATTCTATTGCTTTTGTGCCTGGCCATGTCTCCTTGCAGCCCCCTGTTTGGGAAACGTGCTCCTGTTCCACTTTGCACATGCTTGTTTTCTTAAAAATGCTTTTTCATACTGCAACAAAAGCTTAACAAAAGCTATTGACAAAGAGGTTTTTGTACATTTACCAACAAAAACAACTCCCCCCAAACTGCATCCACAGTAATTGATTCACACTTTTGAGTGATAAATAAAAATCATGATAACACAAATAGTGTGGTTAAAAGAACTGCTAAAAGAAAGGATATGAGAAAAGTTACACACAAACCCCTGCATTTTAACAGATCAAATCTGAGCCATTCTCCTGGCCTTCTTGCATTTTATCCCCYGAAGGCAAGAATGGAGTATCTGCACCTGTTTCTAACTACTAAGGTTTAACTAGCAGAAGATGCCTAGACAGTCCAACACTAACAGTGGCTGAGTGGGTTGGCAAAGAGAGATGGGGCACGCTGGCAAGGAGAATCAGTACTTTCCAGTTTTTCTGCACAAGCTTATCACTGTAGCATGTGCTCTTTAAAGCCAGGAGGACCATACATGGCAAAGGGGCTTCCATTGACTACAAATTCAAAGCAAACCTTGGAAAAAAACCCTCAGTTTTAAGAAGTGTGGAGAACAGGTGCGGACATATGAGAAACTAAGCAGAGGTAAAGCTAATGTTTGGCAAATAGCATCTGAGGAAGACAGAAGACCACCCACCTTAACTTCCTATTCTGCTAAATAAGATCAGAGCAGAGGTTCATTTGCTCCARCCATCCTCCTTCAGACAGCACTCAGAAATTAAAGCAAGGAGCTTCTCACCTTCCCAAATGAGCAGGGACTTCGAGCAGCCCTGGCACATACAACCCCTTGTGTGGAAAGGATTTTGGTGGAAGAGAAGCAACAGGGTCCACTAGAGGCCTAAGATATCCTCCTGCCGAAAACTCCATTCAAACTACCAGAATCACTTCATCTTCTGGAACAGCAAAATACAACTGTCTCTTTTGGACATATTTAACTTCTATGYATTCCAAAGGACATTGCAGACCCCTGTATCACTTAATGTGGAGGTTCCTTTATAATATATACTAACAGTTCTAACATACCTTCACAGGGAAACTTTCCTGCCCAAACCCATCCAGACGTTCCACTTCATTGATGTACATCAGCTCAGCTTCTGCTGCTGTAATGCCACTGCAATTATAGTAACAAAAGGCAAAACATAGTTGAATATTATAAGCACAGAGAAATTACTTGCGAAAAAATGGCAGGTTCACAAACCACTTTAGATGACACTTCAGATATCCTGCCTAGAAACATACAGCACAAATCTAACTTTCAACATTAGGATCATAATCAGGAAGAGGAGGAATTTTACTGTACGTTGCTAAGGGAAGGTACAAAGCACAGCTCAAACTACAGGAGTAACAAACTGAATTGATCATATTACTCAGTTTCTTCTGCACACATCAAATGTTTTCCAGGCTGTATTAATACCTCAGGTCATTGCATCAGGATGAGTCTAGTTTGGGATGGCCAGTTTGACCCATATGGACCCTAATTTGCATAAATAGTATACAAGTCCACTGAAGTTGCATAAAATGACTTAAAAGGGAAGACCTACATTTTCATGTTATGTTGGTTATTCAAAAACAGGCACTAAATCCATATTTTGAGCAGATTCTCTTCCATAATAGAGAATGAGCTGCCTGAAAACTTATACACACTTGTCTACACATGCTTCTGTCACAGCTCAGGAATCTGGACAAATTTCAGTGAGCAAAAGCAGGTCAGAATAGATTGTAGGTTGCTCCAAAAGAAGGCCACTATTAATGGTTCTCCTTTTTGCTCCTCCTTACCACAGCATACAAACATGGAACCAGATAATACTTGGGGGAAAGAGGGAGAGAAAGGTGATGGAATTTGATCTACCTGCTGAAATGAGGATAAGTATTTGTTCTTTGTGTTGCTGAGACAGCACAAAAGAGCACAGCAGGGGATGGAAATCTTCCCTTTTAAGTCTGTGAGTTAACCAAGATCACACAAGCAGCTCATGGCAGAGAGACAGAAGAACAGACTCAGGCCTATTCATGGCCAGCCTGGAAGCTATCCCTTCGGTTGCATCAAAGGCCCAAGTCTGCATTAAATCTCACACTGAGAATGGCCTACAACTCAGAGACTGGCATTTGTCCCTTTACAACGATTTTCTGTTATATAGTGAAGAATGCTGCACCTTTGACATAATATTCCTATTTCGTTTTATAAAATAAACCTTTTAATGCAGATTCATAACATAATTTGAAAGATTACTTCCAATGATGTACAGGCACTGCTGTTTTTCTAAGAACAGCACTCTAGAGGTTTGAATACTTCTACCACCAGTATACCTACATGACACCAAAGGAGTTTGCTTACAAAAAGGGTATTTGTACTGGAGCACTAACATGTACATTCCTAGATCATTTACTAGTGACAGTGTATTGTATCTTTTTCATGATGTGACTTAAAGCACAACATGACAAGATCCCATCTGCTGTTATTTTCATTAGTATTACATTGAAAGAAGATAACTGCTTAGCGTGTGTCTCTCTTGAATGAGACAGACACTTGGACCACCTCTGATCAAGTCATGGGGTCTTTTCACCACGAGGATTTAAACAAAACCATAAAGAGAAAGGAATCTACCACACAATGCAAGTAGAGTCGCACATAGTCATTAAACCTTCTGGTGGCAATGCCCATTTATTTAGGATTAAGTTCCTTGGCCATTTTATGGTTGCAAGAGGCAGATAATCTTTTGTTACAGACTAATTAAAAATCCAGCTAGACATAGCATAAAAGTAACATGAACATGGGCTAGTTTACCACAGCCAGAAGGTGAGGAAGGGGAGTACAGGGATGACAATAACAACAACAAAAAATCCTGAATCTTAACATGCCAAGCTCACCTGTGAGTTCGGTGTTCCTGAGCAACCTTTTGAGTCAGCTCCTCCAAGACAGCTTCATCCTGGGTCCAATCCTGTAAGAATATGAAGGAGCTTCAAAGACTAATCATCCAAAGAGAGAGACAACAAAATGCAAGACAGAAATTATGACGGCACATGTTTTGGGGTTGTTTCCCGTTCATACTCTTTTAGATAGCTACATTGAGAGAACCTAGCATCAACTGCAATGAAAAGCCAGTGCACATGCTTGACCACAGTGTGCTGAAAATTTGCAAGAAAACCACGAGGGTCTAGTTTTTTGTTTGTTGTAAAAAGATATCACTAAAAATGGGGAGGAGAGGGGGGTGCAGAGGGAGTGGACATTTTTCCCAAATACACAACAGTATATAGAGCATGGATAAGGGATTTTTTTCGGGATAAGGATCAAATAAGCCTTTAAAAACCACTTGGAAGGCTAAAAATGAATATGTACCTTTCAAATCAGCCAAAAATAATGCAAGCAAAATTAGCATAGACATAGACCAAACAAAATGAAGTCATGGGTCTTTCCGGTCCTGCAAACTGCTGGTACTTCCTTCCCCATGTTTAAAGAAATCAAAAACTTCACTATTCCTTTAAATATGCAACAAAACTCCTTTTATGATTTCAACACATTTCTGAGTAGAAATTTCTGTCTTCCACAAATTTAGTAACATGTGATAGAAATAATTCTGAAATAATCAGGAGCAAGTTAATAAAGGAAATCTGGTCATAAATTCAAGGCAAAAAAAAAAGCTGAAAAACTTACTAGCAAAACCTCAAAGTTCTTATTTTTATTTAAAAAGAAGCCTTAAGGCTGCATGTATTGTACTTAAACACACTGCCAGTTTCTTGCTCAGTGGGGCCCCCCTCTCTCTGATATTTGCTTCTGCCACAGAAAAATGTGAAAGTGGTAGCGTGCTAATGAAAAATAGCATAGTACATGCCTACACACAGCTACACACCTGTGGGGTGTACTGTGTACATAACTTTGTTCTTTTCACTGCTGAAGAAATGCCATTTGACACATTGTAGCCTCACAAGATCAAACGGAACAAATGTAGCTACCCCTCCCTCATTCACCAGCTCACTTCACTAATGAATTTATAGCAACATTCTCTTTGGAGGCTCTTTCTACGCCTGAGATTCGTTCAATACCTCCCACTTGCTTTAGGACTAGTTTATATCTACAGCAATTAGCAACTGTCACAGTACTTGCAGTGAAATATTACTATTATGTTATACACTCCTCCCAGAGGAGAAAAGACAAGTTTAAAAAAAAGTGCCTAGAGAACCAGCTGATTTAAGAATAGGAARCTGACACTTCGCAGATTTTGTTAAATTTAGCAGTAGTAGCATGGATGAATGGCAAGACACCAGGAAATGGACCCACGAGTGGGTCCAAAACAAAAGAGAGGCAACCATAACATAACAAAGGACAACAGACCTCCAAATGGGTCAAAATGTATATATATATTGAAGGGACTTTGCAAAAATACAGTAATTTGCAAAGTGACAGCCTGACTACACATTTCTCTGTCTATATTGCAGTCCTTATCTTTCCCACTTAGGCTATAATATGTCACTTGGTAAACTATCAACTATATGCAAGATTAATTAATTACCTATTAATAAATAAAAAAGACCTAACATAGAAATCCCCTTGCACTAGTCTGGCTAACAGTAGTTCCTTAGTGGAAGGGCAATACTGAAGCTATGTTCTAGGTATGCAAGGGATACTCATATTTCTAYGTATTCATTAATTCCTCTTCTTCCTGCTGGATTTCACTTTCAGGTAGCGTTGAGCTACTTACGAGCCCCAAATTGAACAGCAATCACCTTTTGAAGTTTAGAATACACTTCCAGCTTACAGAAGGCTATATAGCTGAAGAGCCAAGGTAAATGAGAAGAGCTGCTTCTAGAAGTGCCTTTCTCAGACATTCAAGTTACAGTGAATCATCTTCTGGAGATCCCTCTGCCTCCCCACTAACTGTAGGAAAAACCAGATGCCTAACTTTTAGGACAGGGGAACCCCACCCCACTTCCAAGTTTTGCTTCTACTCAGAAAGAATTTCAAGTTCTTTGACATTTTATGAAGCTCACACTCATGTTCTGTGCTGCTGGAGTTTAGTGAGAGATAAAGCCAGCCTTAATCTCAGCAGTTTTTTGCAGTAAACTACTCTCCCAGAGGAGCTCAATGTCATGGGTTGCAAGTGCCTGGCATCTATCACCACAGTCTAATGTAATCAGTGACCTAAAACACTTCCCTCACCGTTCAAATTATTTGCTAGTTTCCAATTCAAATTTAAAACAATAAGTTTACAGCACAGTCCCTGCAGGGCATTTTCAGAAGTCCTGATTCATGCTTCATTTCAGTCTAACAGTCAATTGATTTAAGTTTGCATTCTCTTGAGCAAAGACTGGATGACTTGTCCTGTGATAAAACATTTACTATATTGGCTGCCCTCATACCCCCTGGTTATGTGGTATTACTAATACTGCAGTACTGCTGATATACACCCTTCTAAATAAATGCAAATTCTTAGTTGATTCAATTAAATACATTTCTTTTGTTGACATCTATTCCTAGCAGGGGCTTAACAAGGACTGAAAAAGGGCTAAATCTTCAGCTACAATCAAATATATTGCAGTTTTGGGGAAGCAAAGTTTATTTCAGCCATTAACACTTTACACTGGTGCTTTTACTCTATTATCAACAAAGCCATCTCTGAGGCATGGAGGAATTATTCATAAAAGATCACAAAAGATGGGGAAAAGTAACTCACCATAGGAAACAGGACATATTCTCGGAGGAAGTCATGAGATTCAAATTGATTATAGTCTCCAAAATCCGCTGGAGAAAACAACACAATTATTCATTTTAGCACTTTCCACACATGTTAAGACCTCACTCAACCTTTGCACAGATCCTTAACTTCAAGTGGGCAAGTTCTTTCTGAAGTCACAACCCAGTGCAAAGATTTCGGCTTGTACTTCAGCTTTTAACATGGAGGTCTGAAAATAATAGTGTTATTACTAGCAATCAAATAACAGGCAACAAGTAATTTCTCTCTTTAGTTCCTTTATATTATGGCCATTTGCAATACTTAACTATTAGGAGTGCAAGAGCTTCTTTCTTGTGGCCTTCATGAACTAATATCACCATCTAACAAGCCTGAGGTTGTCCAGATGGGGCACACTTGTGTTTCTCCAACATTCCCAACTCTGACCAAGTTAAAAAAAAAAAAAAAAAAAAAATCTATTTCTGCTATAATTCAACATAATTGTATGAAAGACGCTTAATTTTACAGCCTGGAAGGCTGAAATCTACCAGCCAATTCTATTAAAAATAAATTGTTAATAAACAGCACAATTTGAATAGACGTCTTCTCTTTCTCCAGCCATTATAACAGCGCAGGCACGGAGTCATTTTTCTTCAAATGACTGGCCTTTCACACCTTTCTACTTGCCTCTTCTCCTTCTACATCTCTTTAAGAGCTACTCATCTGCTTGCTCACATTCACTCATACAACCAGCTGAGGATTCTTGTCTAAAAGTCCTTGAAACTGTGGAGTTTTGAAAATGCTTCCTAAAGGCCAAACTACTTTAAAAACAAAATAAAGCCTATATTTATCTATCTGTTAAGTACACAACAGCTTATATCAAAAGAATATCTTGCCAGGAGGTTTTTATTTTATTTTAATTGAACTGGATCAAACGCCATCTACAAGATTCTCATATTATAGAAGCTGGAAATCCCCATCATAAATCATATTAGCTAAACATTCTTTCAAAGCTTCTAGACAATTTCACATATTGCAGGATGCCAAAAATGCAGTTTCATTTTGTTTTCACCTCAGAATTATGTTTTAACATAAACAGAAAGAAATCAAAATGAACATGAAATACAGAGTCTAAGTTTAAAAGAAATGAGTATTTCAAATATCCTCGGTTGCATCACATGCAAAGGACAAAGAGAGTAATACAAGGTCATGAATAAAGCAAACAAGATTAGCTGCAGCATTCTGATGCAATGGTCTTTGAAAGATAACAGATTACGTAGAAAATTCACAATAAAACTGATTATTGCAAACTGCTTATAATGAGACTGACTAGCTCCCAAAGCTAGCAAAAAGCTCCAGAGACATGAGGCCAGTGTAACATATTCAGTATCTATTTATCAATAACTTACATACTGGAAAAACTTCATTGACTCAAATTACAAAATTCAGTAAGGACACATCCTTTTCATTTTTCATAAAACATTTTAAGATTTGACAGGAGACATTTTTCCTTCAAATTTTATGCAAAAAAATAAGACACTATAATAGAACTTCCATTGCCCTAAGAAAGATCATATTAACATTGCTCTTAATTGCAATTAGCATTTCGCTTAAGATATTACTATTTTACAATATAATTTCAGTGTACTTAAAAATGTGGTTGCTGGTACCTCTCTAGAGCTTTGGAGAGGAAGCTAGTGCCACCAGTGCCTACTGACCTGCATCTGAACCTGATGAGTACCTACTGTTCCCCTCAATGTCAGAAATAGGAAGATGTTTAATCCCTCTGAAAATCCATTCTTTAAGACAGTTGCAAAGAGCCTTACGGACTACCAGTGGCGGTTAGAAACAGAACACAATACCTACAAACAATTCCCTCTTGCAACTGCTGCATTTTGACTTGGTCAAAATGAAGAAGGATGTTTTAGAAAGTCACAAAAGAAGTCCTGAGAAGTTTCATATTGACAACAAAGCACTCCACAAATCAGAGAAGCCAGGATTGAAGCACTGCATTTTAGATTCAAATTTGCAGATTTAAAAACATTACTAGGACAGGCTATACCACAGAATCTTTAAGTTTCAAGGGTCAGAACTACATGTTCCTTATTATGTGCATACTCATTTCCTGCCCACCCCCCATCAGAAGGCATGCCCAGGGCATGATTGTTGAAATTCTGCCTTAAGTTCTCATATTCACGGATGCACTGAAATATACTTTCTTCAAATAGAGAGCTTCCTCTTCTGCCCATATACATTTTACAATCCCACTTTTATTGATGTCCTAAGGAGGCTCAAAGTAAAAATCACACTGTAAGAACTAGTTTATTATTAATTTATAACTCACACAACAACTACAGTCATGTGTTCTTCCATACTTCAGATGGCAATATACAGCAAAATGAGTTTTTAATTACAGGCAAAATTAAAGCTGCTGCTACACTCTTTGATGTAATTCCATTTCAAAACAGAGAACATGAAGTAAATTCATTACTACAAAGTACTCCATGGCTGGAGTTGGAAGAAATGGAGCTTTGTTCAGATTCAGTACCAAATCAATTTTACAAATGGTAATGCTGAACACTATGATGCAGTCCATCATTCCCACCCTGAGGGTGCAAGTCATTCATCAATGACAGTCCAACTACGCGCTTTTAAATCAATAGGAAATGCAACGGTTGTGAACAGGAGTCATACTAAATCCAGTCAACATCTGGATCAACCCAAAAAATGGGAAAGTTGAAAATGGGCTAGCAGGTAACATCATCTTACCTTGCACTGCCAAACCAGCTAGCCGAATTCCCTGCTCCAGTGAAGAACGTAATCGGCCATCAAGAACATCCTTTTTCACTTGTAGGTAATACTGATATCTACAAACAAGAAAGGAGAACAAATTACAAAGTCTATATGCTTGCATATTTTCTGCAGAATGAGAGACTGTCGAAAGTAAGAAAAATTCCCCACAAACAGGTCATTTAGTTAGAACAACAGTCCAGGCCTGAACTAAGAAGTTCCACATTATCTGCCAGGCACATGGACATTACCAAAATAAGTCAATAAGACTGCTATGAGGACAACGTTTCCAGGTGTACAAAAAGGAAAATAAGAAGTTCTAGTTTGTACTCCCAAGACCACCCAGAAGAGTAACATCTGCTGGGATTACCTGCTCTGGGGTTACCATGCATTCTCCAATACAGAAAGAGGCTTCCATATTTCATCTATGGTTTTTGCTCCAGGGTCACCATTTTGATAGGAGAAATGGAATTTTAGCAAAATACTTTGGCCAACTGATGTAACTTTAACTGGGGACCATACAGAAATTTTTTATATTGGCATCCCTTATCCATAAAGATGACTTAGACTCACAAATCGAACAAAACCAACTAATAGTACCATGCACCTGCTGATCTCCAGAAACTGATCACACGGTAAACTATGTTTGGTTTAAACCACAGTAACAGAAACTACACATTTCACCTTGCATTTGCAGCAGAGTAGCTGAGGACAAACAAGAAGCTTTCCACAAAAGTTTTACAAATTACAGTGTCCCCGGCCTTGCATCCCTCCCATCCACTGAAGCGTACCAGGCACACAGCAGCGATGGCCGAGGCAGCAGGGATATGGACCAATCCCTCCAACATTATCAGGTTAAAGTCCAACAGAGACAGCTTTGTTACTAGGCTACAACATTTTATTCTGCAGGCACCAATGCGTGTTCCCTTGAGCTATCTCAAGGGCATGGAGGGTAAAATCAGCAGGGGGCAAGACGGGCAGCTGAAGGAATTGCAGCCACCACTGCAAGATCACCGTATCTGTCACTGATGTGCCAATAATCAAACAGTTGAGTTACAATATAAGGATCTAGTGTCCATCAGCTTAAACTTTTGGTGCACACATATGTAACCCATCCCAACTGACATAAAACACAGTTTCTCCCTCAGCTGACACACAAAAACTCATCAAGTCTGAGCCCAAAGATATTGTACCAGTGTAGCCACAGCTCGTGTGCATGCTTGCAGCCTCGCATGTCCAACCCCCAGACCTACCAATAGTAAATGATGGGTCTGGGTGACTGAAGTTAAGAAAAACCAAATGCCAACACACAAAGAAGAGGGGTTTCTCAGGCTGTGACGGGACACGTCAGTCTGGCTGCAGCTGAACCAGGTTATGAGGTTACTGCTTCAGCTGATCAGCACCGTGCCCTGGCACAGGTCACTGCTCCCTTCAGTGGCACACGTGCTTGCCCCCTCACACAAAGGGCATCCCCTCAAAGCAGCAGGCATTTAAAAATAAAAATAATTGCCTGAGCTAAACCAAATCATTCTGACAGAACTGGGTTACAAATAAACCATACACAAGCATGTCAGGCGGTCTGAAAGACTGCAGCCTCCGCAAGGAGGACAGCGAAGAGCAGTCAGAAAAAGGCTGGGGGCAGTAAACTCTTAGCTGGACTCAGCTGCAGCCAGCACACCACATCTGGCCTTAACCTTGAACCTTTGGGATTAGCAAAGAAACAGTTCTTGGTGTGTTTTAATGATTTCAGACAGGTGTGTGTGTCTTGGGGTTTTTTTTTGTTTTTTTTTTTTTTAATTGCCTTCCTGGGCAATTAACAAGGCAATTTACCTTTCCTTCTTGGAAGAGAACCACAGTAACATCATCCGTGCTACAAGGACTTCACTGTAGAACAAATACATATTCTATACTATACAGTCTATATTCTATACTATGGTCTACATTCTATACTATACCATACAGTCAAACTATACTCACAAACGTTACCATTTAACTCTGTGCGGAGATAGTGGAAACGACCTGTGTGCTTCAAAAGAAAAAAAAACCCAAAGTCATTCTTTGAGCGATATTAATCAAATACGGCATTTTACATTTCTCTTCAGTTAACTCTTCTGTCAGCAATGTGAGATGCAGTAACTTGCCACTAGACAGCACCAATGCTCTGACCAGACCTGTACTCGCAAGGTAACAGCACTGCAACAGGCTACAAGCATTTTCAGTGCAGAGAAACCCTCTCAGTGGAAGGCCTGTGCATATGATCCTTAACATTCGAGGAGTCCCCTTTTGAGCTGCCAGTTTTCACATGCACTTAAAAGGTAATTGTTGGGTTACTAGCTTTAGGTTCCCTCTCCCCCTATTCCCTCAAAAAGTGCAAACAGAGAATATTTTCAAACAGGAAAAAAATCTCATTTAAAATGTTTAGATTTAGCTTTCACGTAGACTAATGAAGATTAAGACATCAGTGGGTATTGAAATTTGATTGAGGAAGGAAGTGTAAAAAGCATACTGCTTCTCAGCTTGATCCTTGTGCTTCAGCCCCAGGTTTAGCGCTTGCTTGGTCCTGGGGACAAAACCAGTTTGCTTCCAGTCCTGTGCAATGACTAAATCTCAATTCTGCAAATATTCATGCTTTCACACAAGCTTCACATAAGCTGCTTTGTCAAATATGCACATGAATAAGTGTTTACTGAATCTGGTTTTAGAGACTTGTAATCCCAAAGCAGGCTGTTTATTTATGTTACTGGTCTATATATATGCATGAGTTACATATGTTCTATTCTAATAGAACAAAAGTAAAACTCTATTGCTAAAATGAACACAAAGTTAAGAGATTACACAAAAGTCAAAAAATGTAAAATCTTACAGTGAAATCCTAGCTGTATTGAAATCAAGACATCAGCTTTACAGGAGCTGGGATTTCAACCACAGTGTCCACAAAAACATAGATGAACCACAGTGAGGATTATCTATATAAGCATCATAAAATATAGGACATTAATGCTGTTACTGCAATATCAAATACTATGATCAAAACTTTCAAAAGGAATGGTGATGCCGGATATCTCCAGTTTTAGTTTGCTGATACTTCAGAAAATCTGATTTTAAGAAAGCACTCAGCACCCACTGTATGAGAAAGAAGCCCATTTAAAGGTGTTTTACCCTGAATTCAGAATCAAGTCAAATTTAAAAAATCATAGCAGGAATATTCTACAGTATGACAGTACAGCACTGAATCTACTAACATTGTAGCAGATTAAAAGTTTTGGATTTATTGTATATTATGGATCGTTGTGCAAAGAGAGTTTAAAAGATATATACAGCTTGTTCTGTCACATTAACTAGTGTTTCCAACAGAGAACACCTATGGAGAAAGCTGGCAGCTTTCAGAGGCAAGTGCATAGAAAACCAATCACCTAGTATGTCTCTGACATCTTTTTTCCATGGAAGTGGCAAGATAAATTGAAGAAGACTGGGACAGAAAACTATGGTCTGTAACAGCTACATCTTTATTCTTGGATTGAGAGTGACAAGGGTCATCCATATAAGGTGTCCCCTGGCACATCCTTTAATTATGGCAGCGTAAGGCATGAACTGGAATCATGAATTCCACTTTCCAGGAAGAGCAGGAGCCGGGTTGTCACTGAAAAACCTGGATAAAGATCTGCTAAAGGCTATAATAGCTCTATGAGCCACAGATTCATGGCTGAGTTGTGCTGCAAAACTGTGGTCAGGCTTTCTGCCCATTAGACAGAGAGAACAGAAACTGGCCCATATTCCATCACGGATTTGAGGCTCCTCTGTCYGAAATTATGTTAAATGCTGTTATTATGTCACTAGCTGAGACTACTCTTTGTTTGTTTAGACTGCAAAAGTGTGTCTATAATTTGAAGGAAATCAAACATTTTAAAAACGATTCATCTATAGATTAACTGAAGGAAGCTAGCTGCTCCAGAACAGCAGATAAAAACATGTATTTCATAACCCTCCGATTAGGTGGTTTAGTCGGGAAAGCAAATGGAAACCGAACAAAAGAGAAGTCTGCAAACTGTACCCCAAAATAATAAAAGCCAAGAAATTCAAAATTAAGACTTACAACACTTTATTCAAAGGGCCTGCATGGAATACTAGGGGAGTGCAGGGCAGAAGACAGACCACACCATAGACAAGTGGGCTGAGAGCTGAAATCCAGCCTTGTTTCTCTTGTGCTCATTTTGGGTTAAAATTTTTTTAGCAGAGCCTTTGTATGTTCAATATAATAAAGGCTACTACAGTTTGCCAGCCTGTAGCTAATTCCAAGGGGAATGGGAGTGGACAACAAGTCTGAACAAAGCCATAATTACAAGGATATCATTTCCCACAACTCTATTTAGCCAACACAGAAAACATTAAGAGCATATTTGCATCTATGGCATCAAAATGCACACTTTATAAAGTAAAGCTGCTGCAACTGGACAGTTATAAGACAACATTTGAACTCTGGTATCAACATCTGCATTTTAGCAATCAATATTACATCAGAGAAAAAAACCCAAACGGTACTAGGAAACAGGAGACAAGGGTGCTTGTTTAAAATTTAATTAAAAGACTTATATTCAGACTTAGCTATAGCTGCGTAAATCTGGAGTAACTTCATTTGCCCATATAGTTCTGCAYAGACCTCACAACATCAGGTTGTGTTTGTATAGATGTCATTGAATTCACTGCACTCTGCAATCATCACTTTTTATCTTATATATAATCTCTACTGTTGTTTTAAATACACAGAAGATAATTCAGTTCACTTTACTGGTTTCCTTTCTCTTGGGCAGCAAATTTTTCAAATATCACAACCCACGCAGAACCTGGCCTGAACAATGTTGGAAGTGAGATTTTTGTGGAAAAAATTTAAGGGTACCTTCAAAAGCAAGAACATGATATAGTTCTGCAGAGTGTACTGCATCTTCACTGCATTGGTGCACTGAGTCTTCACACTTTTCCTACTACAGACTTCCACAGAGAGCCACAAGGCAAACACTTCATTAATAATTATTCACAATATTATCATACCCAACAGCCCTAAAAATCAAGCAGCGCCCAACTCTGCTAGGCTCTCTACAAGAACTCTACAAGAACAGAACAAAAAAAGCTCGTTTCCCCAGGCATTTACAATCCAAATAYATATAAATATATATTTTACATACATATACACATATATATTTACATAGATGTATATGTAAACGTAGACAGGATAGAGATAGGAAGGATTAGTATTGTTTGCATGTTGTACTGTGATCAATCTGGATTTTAGTTATTCTTCCCTGGTTTTACTTTTTTTCATCTGTGCATCATGAACAGGAAGGGTTAAGAAAATACACATTGGTTTTAGAGCAGCAGGAAAGACTTTTTTTTATTTTTCAATCCATCAGTATGCTTTTGCTGGAAATTTCAAACTAGCCTGAATAAACCCATTACAATTTCAATACAAATAAACCTATTTACCTTAAGCGTATTTGAAAACACACATAAGCTGTAGAAAACGTATTAGTACCATAGAAGAAAATGTATTAGTTACCCAAGAGGTACAATTCCTTTAAAATTGTTTCTAATGATGCAACTACTGGCTTGACTAACTTTTTTATAACTCATTAGGTACCTTTTTGGCGCCAAGCCTATCTATTGGATAACTGCATTGCTATGTAGTTTTAACTTTTCTTGAGGAAAGAAAACTGCTTTACTGCTTCCATATGTCCAAAATAATAAGTCTTTAATACTCAAAGGAGAGAGAGATAGTTCCACAAGTGGTTTAGCTCAAGTCCTGCTGCTCTTTTCCAACTTAAAAAAAAAAAAAAGCAATTAGAGTACTAGATGATCTTCTAAAATTAGGAACACAATAAAAGTCATATTAAATCACAACAACAGTCCAATTCAGCTCATTTGGTTTTATCTCAGAGTGGTAATATACTTCTGAAGAGACACTCTGCAATGTACAGTTATGCAATAATCTGCCCATAGGGGAAGCAATTTCTTCTGAACAGAAGACTTCTATCACTTACTAAAATTATTTTAAGCCTTAGCTTTGATATTGATGCATCTATTGTTCAACTAACATCTTAAAATCTGCCATGATTTTGGTTTCAATACCATTTAGCGACAGGATTCCACAGATACTTACATATTGTGATTTAAAGAGAAAGCTATTTTTTATATTAAACGGTGGCTTTCATAATTTCAGCCTTTGAGCTAGATAAGCCAATGATTCAGCTATTCAGAGAATGAGCAAAGGAACTGATTGATAATGACCAAAATGCTATTTTTCAGCCATCTGAGACAATCATAGTACTACTTAGCTCTTACTGGTTGCTTTTCCGAGAGTAACATGCTTTAAATAGAATTCATGATCATTAGCCCTATGACGTTACCTCTCTAAGCTGAGGCAGGAAACCAATGGCAGACTTGGGAGAGCTGAATTTTTTTCCTAAGTCTCAGTCAGGGTTCCACTTACTAGATAGTGCTTATTTCATGTGGGTCAAGATATAGCAACAAAACTTACTGCAAACCGGGACTGCGTTTCATATGGCAAGAAAGAAAGAGACAGGACTGGTCTTTTCAGATACAATGTTCAGTATATTGGCCAAGACAGTGTTATGATTTCTGGGCTTGAGCATGCTGGAACTCATCTCAGGGGCAAGAATTCAATCAGCACATTTTAATCTAAAGGTATTAATAACAACAAAAAAATATATGCATACATTGATGACATCATTGTCAGCAACGCCGTGCTAAGGTCTTGTCTTTGCCTTTGGGAAAAACTTAGATGATATTGATAAACAGAACGTCTCTAGCTCGCTCCTCTGGAATTTCACCAGCTAATCTCCCAGCGGAAGTCTGATGTTTCACGGTACTAGACAATAGCCATTTATCTGGGATTTGTGGTAGAATATAAAAAACAATGGCTATGCTTCACTACTAAAGAGGAATATTTTTGGAAGGGTATTACTGAGAACAAGTCTACCACACCCTGTATCAGACCTTCAGAAAGATCAGTAGACTTGCCAGAAAAAGAAGGGAAGGAGACGAAAGAGCTCATGTCACACACAGGAAAAACTTCCTTCAGAAGCTCAAGCTGTCAATGCCAATAGTAAAACAYACTCGCAACAGTTTCTAGGGTAGAAACTCCTTGATCATAACAATCTTATACAGCAGGTCAAGGTTAACCTCAGGTAACTGAGAAATGAGATTGTTCAAAAGCAGAATCCAACTGCCTACATCCTGGTTTCCTTCAACAGCCGGGTGGAAAAGATGACTGTGAAACAAAATAAAGTAAGTGAAATACATGGAAAGATTTGTGTCATTTCTTTTCCCCTTCCTAATGGGACAGAACAATGCTAGGTTARCATTATTTTCATGTCTTTGGTTCATAGGATTGAAAAGGAAGGACAGATTAAAGCACAGTTCATATCATCTACTCCCACATCTCTCAATCTCACTCTTCAAAGACAATAGTTTATAGCTGAAGGGGTAGAAGGGAATTTGGATAAAAGAGACTAATTCCACAATGACAGTCACTTTCCATTTGTTTTGCTATACATTTTGCAAGCATAAGCACAAATAATACATAGCCTTGCTGACTCACTTGTCCTATGAGGAGCAACAAGGAGCACACAGAAAGTTAAGCTAGCAGATCTAACCAATTTAAGGTCCTACCAAAAGCCACTATCTTCCAAAGGTCCAGCTTAAAAAAAAAAAAAAAAAAAAGTCAACTCAAGGCTGAGGATATTGAAACAGGAAAACCTTTGCACACCTAAAAACAGCCTGATCAGAAATTTGCATTTCCTAGGTGTTATTTACTATCCCCATTTCATTAATTTACTACTTAAAGGTTATTGCTTTGTATGTATTCTCCAGAAGACAGACTATTAAAAATTCAGATCTCTTCCCCACCACCAGTGCTTTACACAACTGGCAGAAGTTTTCAAACTAGTACATGCGTTTTAGGAGTGACAAAATTTCTTCCTTGTGTGAATCAGTCAGTGAAGCCAAATTCACACAGGGAAATCAGTCACTCAAAAAGAAAAGAATATGCATATTGAAAATGGAGGAGCACATGGTTTATAACCTCTCACACATAAAAAGCTGCTTTCAGTATAGCTTGCTATCAAAATGTTGTGGGTCTTTGACATCCAGTGTTACAGGAACGGCTAGTGAAATTCTTAGCAGTTAAATACAGATAAGAGCATCACATTCAGCATTCTTCTTGGCACTTCCCTGAAAGGCAAAGGACTGAATAAATCTGGAGATTCGTTCAGCCCTGGAATTTTTCCCTCTCGGTCAGAGTTGAGGGACTTGGGCAGACCCATGAGTCTGCATGCCACCATACTCTTGCCGTGCCTCTTCTGTGGACGCCTTTTGTCTCCAGCTGTCAACTCCGTACCAGAAGTAAAGCTTTTTGCAAGAAGGAATCTCAGATTTTAAAGAAACACTCTGCAAGACTTTTGTTTTTCCTGCCATTTCTTACGGACCACAAGCACTTACATGCATCCAGGCCTTGTTGAGGCCTGCAGACATGACACAAGCCTTCCAAAACACGTTTTCCTTTCTTGAAAGGCTTAGCCAGCAGATTCAGTCGTGCAGCATCCATCAGTTGCTCTATATTTAAAAAGGACCCCCCCCCAACCACAACAGGTCCAGCTTTCATCCCTGGATCTGTACTTTTTCTTAACAGCATGTTATACTTTTTGTATACTCTAAGTTCAAATAAACCCACAAATATGAACTTAAACCTTCATATTTCATAAAGGCCAGTAATAGCATGCTTTAGCAAGAGCAGAAGGCATGCCACAACCTGATCCTGATTTTCTGCCCTTGAACTCTTGAATTAATTATAACAAATTACAGGGAGCCCCACTACAATTTATAAGCACAATAAACTCCCTTATAACCACCTATAATTTTATCAGGGTTAATCCAAATACCTAAAGAATTATACAATACAGTACTCCAACATGCCTCTTAGAGTAAAAATTTTGGGAAGCCATATTCTCTTGTCTTTCAAGCCCTCTCAGCAAAAGCTAAATTTGGTCTCTTCAAGCTGGAGTTCAGCAAAGCCAAGCCCTGGTGACAACACCATACTATTTATCCTTGTAAAGGCTGGAGTGCAATTGTAAAAATAAAGCAAAACAATCAAAATCATTGAGTGAAAATAAATCTCTATTTTAGTGAATTTTCAGCTGAAAATACAAGTATAAATATTATACCGAAACACTAGAATAAAACATTTGGGAGCAMAGGGTTCATTAGCCATACTTCTTTGAAAACATGCCACGTATCCATCTGTTCTAGGTTTTAAGCACATGCTTAAACTTTTATTTTTCAACATGACAATCCCATTGACTTCAGACTACTTATATAGTCAAGCTTAACTATATATGCTTATGTCTCCTGAGACAGATACTTGAGTTCAGCTACAGAGGTCCAAAGATTACAAAACAAGAGACAATTATTAGTTTGACTTTGGTTTTGATCATAAAGAAGTAGGAATGATTCAGGTAGCTGAATTACATGAGAGACTAACTGTAGTAATGCCTCATACAGCTTTTCATATATAGATCTTAAATGCTGTACATAAGGATTAGTATTCTCATTCTTCCACTCTACTTCCCTAAAACACAAACAAACAAACAAACAAAACACAGTGAGAAAACAGGGGGCTAAGGAAGGATGCGACTTCCCATAACAGTGGTAACACTGGAACTGAACCCAGATCTACTCTCAACCAGTAGTGCCCGTAGGTTAAATGGATATCAAAGCCTATAAGAAAAATTCCTCTTGCTAAACCTCCTTCAACCTTTTTGCGTGGTTTGCAATAAAAAAAAAAAAGTACCCAACAGGTTTTGCTATGAATGCAAACCTATGAAGTCTCACACAACTCCCCTCATCACCACTGCCACCTTCACCCTCCTACTAAGGGGGCATCTCTCATTTGTGATAAAGGGCCCCAGGGCTCTTTCCTCCCACC
Organism: Apteryx rowi; assembly: GCF_003343035.1. Taxonomy (NCBI): domain Eukaryota; kingdom Metazoa; phylum Chordata; class Aves; order Apterygiformes; family Apterygidae; genus Apteryx; species Apteryx rowi. Next base: position 669,576 of record NW_020451082.1, read on the forward strand.
CTGGACTCCCGCACAGCAGAGGCAGCTGAGTGCTCTGACACGGGACCCTGTGAGGAGCCAAGGCTTTCATGTGCAGTGCCACCATCCAGCTCGGGAGCAAAAAGGACAGGAGTCACGCTGTGCTCCAGGTAGCATGCCGCCGAGGAGAGGCCGCTTTGCAGACTGGGATACAACTAACCATCACCCCTGGGACTGCCACAGCCTTGGGCAACTGCTCCTCCTTTGCTGCATGACGCAAGACATATGCTCCAACTAGGTATAGGAGTTCCAGCGACACATAGGCTCTACTTATTTAGAGGTGCTCAAACATATGACCTGGCATGCAGCTTACATGTCATTTCCCAGTTAGTCTCACCCTCAAAACAGCAGACCTCATGCACTGAGCAACTCATGCCCCCAAACCCTTAGGGGGCACGAAAGTAATGGCAACTGGGAAGATCCATCCTCACAAAGATGTAAAAATGAAAAGATGAGCCATGTCTATGTACACTGAATACTAAACTTGATAAGGAACAGGAGCACAAAAAAACCTGTTGTTTTCTCCCCGACTTGCAAGTGCAGTAAAGGTTGCAGCAGAAATGAGATTAGATGAAAAATTATAATAGCTTAGATTTACTTCCTTTACTCATATATGTTGACTCAGTTCAAAATATGCTGTTGCCTGCCCTGAAAAGTATATGCAGCTAACCTTCTAGCTGTCCCCACTGTGGGAAAAGGTGGTTTAAGTTACATATGGAAGCAACATGAGTCAACAGTTTGAAAATTCTCCTGGTAGCCAGCCAGGTTAATGGTCAAGCAGGTTAGAATATCATGCTAAAAAAATGTGGTGAGCTAACTAGAACATATGCATACTCCAGCGTATACTCTGGAACATTGAAAATAAATATAGAAACAAATCTTTTAAAAATTGGGTTAAGTACAGATATAACTCTAAATTATTCTTAATACACAAAACAAATGCAAAAAGCTCAATGTGCTCCATGTTCCCCCCTCCATTAAATATGTTAGTTCAATGTAAGACATTGTATTGACCCCATAAACCCTACCTCATACTTCAAAATATATTCTAAAGAAATACTCTCCTACAGTGGAGTTCTAATCCCTATAATGACAAAAGTCAGCTACTCTTTTTCTGAGTAAATGTACTTCTGTACATTGCTGCTGAAGATGAATAGTGCATATACCAGTGAACAACTGGTATGCATATCTAAGTATCCAAATGCACACCACAAAATAATCACTTTGTGGGTTCAGACTGGCATGCAAGTGTATTCGAGTGTTACTTATTCAAAGAGCAAGTGAACACATTCAAACTCATGGAAAATGTGCTTAACTCAAACTTTAAAAAAAAAGTTAAGGCTCTAGTAGCCTGCAGTGGAACCTCATTCATAGATTTATGGAACTCATTATAAAATCATCAGTAAAATCCTTCAGGTACTATTCTAGTCTCACAAAAATCAAACCCCAAGAAAGCTCTGTTGAGTTTAGTGGAATTTTACCTTGTAAGGAGTTAAAATCCAGTCCAGTCACCACTGYCTTTTACAGATACCTGCCCTGGTAGTAAGAAAACACTGCTTGAAATGAGACAAAAGGAAGTTGCCACTTATCTATAGGGTCCTCAGTATAGTAGCTTGCATTCCTGTGAAAAAATTAGTGAAGCACCTACATTAGAGTGTGTCTAGTGTGCTCACTGCCATCTAGCAGAAAACAGGGACCAAAACCTTGGTAACCTTAGTGTTTGCACAGGGTTAGTCTAAAATAGTCACCCCACAAGTCAGCAGATAATCCCAGAAAACTACAACCAAGGAAGTTCTAACGTCTCAGTGAACACAACCCCGCAGAAGTGAACATGGCTCTGATAACAACAGGATGTTGCCAGAGAAATATGTGAATCAGTGCCCTGTTGGGTGGGTAAAGTAGATTCATTTTATGAAATGAATAATTATTCTTTGTAAAAGATTCAAAAACAGCTGAAGATATCAAGTGCAAAAGCAGCTGCCAAAGATAAAACAGTGAACCAGTAAACATCTCACTGCACAGGAATCTGCCATTTTCCAACACAGAGATTTCTGCCAAATTCTTGTTGAGACTTTCAACTGTGTACGGGCCTCCACACAAATGCTTCTTTTAAACACATTCAGAGACCTCAGGATTGTACAGACATCCAAGTGCAGCTCCTTTAGCTTCATACCCTGCCAGCAAGGAAAAAAATGTTTAAGGTATCAGGCTCCTTGAAAAAGGCTACATCTAGAGCACTAGTTTCATGTTTTGTGTCTCAGCAACAGAGAAGGGAAAAAGTCGTTGCTCCACCCTGCAGTATAACCATCAAAATTCCATAAATCCAATGAAGACTAGCAATGCTACTGTAACCAAGATTTCCACTGCCTATTAAATTCTTGAAATTTAAAAAGCAATTAATAACCCCAATCCAAGACACACGTCTCTTCGTTTGCAGGTTACTGCTCCTGGGTCCCCCTCTACYGCTGAGCTTTCTGATGCTGTAGCTGAATTTTAGACATCTGCCTAAGACCAGTGAGCCCTGGCTGCCTTTTCAATACATGCAGTAGGAAAAAGAGACAATGAATCACCTCAAGAAAGTGATGGACGAAAGAATGGAGAAATCCTGAATCATTCCCTGGAAATGCCTGTTTCTCCTCACAAATTCCCCAGGAAGTCTAGACCGAGCTTTCTCCTGACTGAAGCACCAAGAATAAACCACACGACTAAAGCAGGATCAGTCAGCGTCACTAAGACTTAAGCAGCACATCCTGTAGCAGTCTGCACTTCACTAAGGAGAGACCGCTAGACCCCACTCCTGCATTGCCTGGGAAGATAAATGGGAGAATACTAGCCCCAATGTATCTAACATACTCACGTGTCAAAAATAGTGCCTTAAATTGCACTGGGAGACAAGTCAGAGGCAGCATACTAATCTATGAGGTACACCATAATATTCACTGTGTATACAGCGATGCTTAACGAATGGGCAACCCCATTCTGCAGTGATACACATTCCTACCACCCCTTAAGGGGAAAAAAAGCCTGTCAAGCACTTTGCAATAGTCTAAATGACAAAGGCAATGGGTGACATAGTTCACAGATTATAAGAGGAATGATCCCTTTCATCTTTATGTGAGAAAYGCATAAAGGCTGATGGACAATTCTGTGACTTAAGCCTTTAGGGATGACAGGTGTTTTCCAGTTTTCCACTTTCCCTGTCCTTCTTCTGTAAACAGAAAAATTAAATAGAAAATCTCTTTTTCTAGGAAAAACAAAATGACTCCATCACAGTAACTATCTCTATAGTGGTTATGCTAAAAATTTCATAGAAGAGGAACAGAATGGACATTACACATTCAGTAAATCTCAGGATAATTCTGATCAAACTACTCACTGTAAGCCACAAGGGAGAAATTAGAAAYAGATATTTGTTGAATTAACTTCCTCCTTTCTTCTGTCTAAAAATACAACGAATAGATTCATGAACATGCACAATGCCTTCCTCCCAAACAAGCCTGGCTTAATAAAACATTAATGTAACAGGTCAGATCAAGCTCTGAAAAGCTGGCCAAGGCCTTGGTAGGGCAATGACAAATTAAGTGGATGATAAACTATCTTTTTTAATAAGTAACCAAGCATCATTTGGTCTTTGCTTTGAAAGTGGCTCATTTTATGCAAATGTTTTCCATTTTATGGCCAACAAGAGTTTATTTTCTTTTTCTTTTTCTTCTTCTCAATTAAGGAAACAAAAGGAAACAGTTCTAGTTCCAGCATGTCACCTGTTTGATACTAGAACTCCATAGGCTTGTTTATTTTCATAAAAGCATATTAAAACATGGGCTATTTTTAGGCTAGCAAATTACTACTTGCATCTTTTCCGTGCAAGACTACTACAAACCCCGTCCTCTGCTCTGTGCTCACTGCCAGCTCAAAGGGATGCCTGTATATTGATGTAATATAACAATACACCCACAAAATTGAATTGCATTCATTATCACATTTACAAAGCGCTTCCAGGCCCAAAGTGCTCTTACCTGCAGCCCGTCCCAACAGGAGACAAGCTTAACAACACTTAGCAGCTCTGAGAATTGCACCCTTCAATGCAGATTGAGAACACAGGAAACAATGAAAGTCAATATAACAGATACCCTGAAATGCTGTGGGTTTTTTCCAGCAGATAATAGTACTCCCATTTAAAAACAATATTGTCCTTAGGAATTTTTAAATGTTCTAACTGCTACAGAGTAAAGCCAAGGAACTACATTTCTCCTACCTCTGCTGCTGTTCCATTTTTTAAGCTTTAGAAAAACTTCATCAACTACCACTATCTCTTCTCAATGCTTTTCCTGATCCCAGTACTAAAGGAAGCAACAAAGAGAAAAGATTTGCAAAAAGGTACCTTAGCTCAACACCCCCCACCAAAGAAAAGAACAAAAAAGACCCCCAAGCCAAACAGTTAACTCCTGATGTATGTGCACCAAGAGATAAACACTTCCCCCCTGCTCAAAGTCAGTGACTATTAATTTAGTTCAAATTATCTTTCTGCTTCATGCAACAGAGAAAGTCACAAAGTCTAACTGAAGGAAACAATTCTATGCTATAGGAAAGGAAACAAACCTATTTGCTTTTATATTTGCTTCTCTCTGTATTAGTAACAGGAAAGACACATTGACAACCTTCAGGGAACAAACCCCATAAGCTATTGAGAGCTCTTCCAAAGGCCACAACAGTACAAGCCTCTTTACTGAAGTATCTCAGTCCAGTCCTTGCTTTAGAGGGAATGCAATAAAGGCAGCAGGGAACCCACTTTCCCTTGTGGTGATGGCATTGTGCTTTTGTCCAGTACGGCAAATTATTTCTGTTTAGAATTGAAACTATAATGAAAAAAGTTTGTTTTTTTGTTTGCCATTTTACACCCTAACTTAAACCTGTGTCACGACAAAGTTTCTGGGACTAAATACCTCACTGAAGGTTTTTTGCAAAGTGCTTCAACTTTTGGTAGATCTAGCTAGGCCATGCTGTTAAATACCACTTCCTCTGATAAATCCTCAAGCTGCGTAAATTTAAGTTCACTATCCATAACAGCATCTTCTCCCCTTAGATAGTCTGCAAAGCAGAACTTAATTTTCCACTTCATTTCAAAAGGGAAATAAGTGGTGGTTTTCACAAGGTTGTTCTACTGCAGATTTCAGCAAGACTTAAAATTGCATTTTAGCACTATTCAAGATAATCTGTTGCAAGTATAAAACAAGAACAGGGGAATGCATTCAAATCACACGAGCAGGCTTTCAACCAGAGAGGTTTGCTGTAAACACACATGAAATGGAAAGTATCCACATGAAATGGATACTACTAAAAATATAGCTAAAACTATGCATACATGTTTGTGTGGCATTGGGAGATCTAGCAGAGAAAAGACAAGTCATCGAGGATGGGATTTAAACAGAAGACAAGAACTGATATTCCAGATTATGCTAGTGATCCACATAATGCAAATGTCTATCACCAACAACGCAGGGGACAGCCACCTCACAGGTCCAGAAACAAAAAGCAGTAGGTTTGATGCATCTAACCACAGGGCTTCCTACCCACAGGAAGCTATTCACCAGTAAGGACAAAATCCCATACATCCAGCCTCAACACAGTCCCAACTGCCAGAACTCACAGAAAAAAATGTATAGGCCACAAAGACTCAAAGTTTCACAGGCCCCTCAAAATCACAGTATTATTTTAAAATAACACTTTCTCTGTTTGGTAAAGTTAGGTGTTTTCACTCATTGCTTTTGAAAGCTGTGGAGTACTCAGTGTCATACTTTTCATGCCTTGTTTAGATTTCCTTGCTGTGTTACAAATCTAGTTCGGCTTTGGTTTTGAACATCCCCCCCCCCCCAAAAAAAAAAAAAAAAAAACCAACTCATACTGAAATTCATATAATTCTATCATTTCAACAGCTGCAAAGTTTAAGAAAAATTCTCCAACACTCAGTATAAATCACAAGCATTGATAATAAAATTGTTACATCATTCTACCCAAATGCATAATTTTTCTTAAGAGTCTGAATCATTTCTGGTCTCCAGGTATGGTAAAAAGCCATCCATATTCCTCATCCTCCAGCAAGAGTAAGCAAGAGTGGCTCAGTATTGAGTACAAGCTCAGGCTACCCAAGCAATGTACAGATTCAGCAAATGTCTCCATGCCCAGGTAGACAAAAAAGGAAGATACCAAGTGTCTTCTCCCAAGTGCAAATGCCTCCCGCAGCCTGGTTGGCATGGAGGGATTCAGGTGGCTCTGTCTTGGACCACGGAGGAAACGCTGGCACTCTGTGTAAATTGCATACCTTTATCATTTAAGAAAAGTAGAAACTCAAAATATTACCACTGCTACTGTTTAAAAGGGCCCAATAAAAAGTCCAGAGTACTTCAAAAGCATCAGTTCTACCAAAATTGAGCACAAATAATTCCCATCAGGAGAGAGATATGTAAGAACATGTGACTAAGCTCCAGAACATAAAATAACTATTATTTCCTCATCATCAGATGAAAACATTATACTGTCTAATGCCAAGCCATTCCTGTTACAACATTTCTAACCATCACAGCCACTGCCTTTAAAACACACTAAAGCAAGAATGCAGGCTGAAGTATTCAAGACTGGGTATTTATAGTTATGCAACACTATTTTTTAGAATTGCTACATATGTAATGCACAACCACACACATGAAAACATATTCACTTTCTGGTCTAAAAGCACAGTATAATGCAATAGATTAGATCTAAACATCAACAGCCTCTTAAAATATCTGGCACAAAGAGCTCAGCTTTCAATAATCAACACACAGAGAACAAGCTTCCCATTCACTGAAGAAAGTCAGCAGGGAGAGGGGTTTGCCCTCCTCAGCAAATTATTTTATAAACAGGGAATGAATGTTGAATCTTAGGTCTGCCTTGAAGGAACTCTTATTTTTAAGCCAGAGTTTAAAACAACCACTAAAATAACACATCCCCCCAAAAAATTACTGAAAAGCAAAACAATACATATGCTGCAATAATATGAACACAACAACAACAAAAAAAAACCAAGCAAATACTGCACATTATTTGTTGTTGTTGTCTTCATCCTCTAAAAACATTAAAGCTAATTAAGTATCAGCTTGTTTACATGGCCGGCTACAAGCCTGATGTGTATTTTTTATGCTGCAGTAGCCACTAATTTTAAAAAAGTCTAATAATTAAAAAAAAAAAAAAAAAGAACACTTCAAAGAAGCACCAAAATGCAAATACCCCAGCCCAAGCCTGGGTGGCCACCCATGGCTCTTCAGGCTCATCCAGCTTGCCAGCAGCCTGGTGCTGTTTCCCTGCTAGGGCTCCATCAGCTCTCTGGACAGAGGCCGGGGTGGCTGAATGGGTTGCTGCCTAACCCAAATTCCTGCAGCAGGAATAAGAAAAACAGGGCTGGCTAAGGCTGACACTGACAAGTCACTTAAGGACCCATCCATGACCTTGTCCAGCAAAGGAGAGCTGGGATCCCTGGGCACTCAGGGCCACCTCCACCTCCAAGCGATTCCCAGAGCTTGCTTTCCTCCCAGCCTGCTGAGATACGGTGTAATTCTAGACACGAGASGATCATGATCTGGACCCTGCAGGGTCAGACGGGCTGGCAACCTCAGTCTAAATCAAAATAGGATTCTATTCCAGCATAAATTTCTTAGCTTCCCGTGGATTTACAAAATTCCAGCTCTAGAGTTCCTGCTGCTTCCTCTGGGAGACTCCATTATGACGCAGTCTCATGAATAAAAGACATCTATCTTGGCACTTGTTCTAACTTTCCTTTTACTCTGTCTCATGACACAGCACCTACCTACAGCACCATGTATTAGTTCTTCGGTTAAAAAAGAAAGACTTGGAATTGCCAAACGTAGGCTGATTGTTACCCTGTGCCACTTAATAGCTGTTCCCCACCACTCCTATGCAAAAGTTATCTGTCAATTTGGCCCTTCAAATCATTTAGCCTAGAACAAAAAGTTTGACAGAAATCAAGTGGTGAATTTGAAGGAAAATATAAACCTGCTAAAGGTCAGAAAGATCTCTCAGTATGGTATATCGGGGTGTGGAACAGCTTTCCACGGAGAAGTGGTGAATGCCTCTTTGTGAGGAACTTCTAAGACCAGAAAGGCTGAGCAATAAGGAATGGATGAGTGCAGTTATTATCTTCCATTTCTAAAGTCTGCCATTCTGTCAGGACATTCTGTCCTTTTCTGCTCATTTGGTCATTCTGCTCATATGATTTCAATGTACAGAAGTGATTGCCTTAATTCATGTAAGTAATTTAAAATTACAGTCAGTGGACCTATATAAAATATTAAAATTATATATATATTATATATAAATACACACACACACATCTACACACATATATATTTATATAGTTGGAAACATTCAGGTAAAAGAAATGAGCTATACTCACACTACACAAGGATCCAGCCTAATATAAAAAATAAAAAAGGGAAAAAACAAGCATTTTAACTAGAAATAGTTAAAAACACAGAGCTGTTCTGAACATTAGTGTCACACATGTTTTGAAGTGAATAGTCTTTTTTCTTAGCAAAGAGGTGCATTATCTCTCCAGCTGGGTGGACCATGTAGCTCATTCTAGTGCCAAGGGAGAGCTATGTGCTGTGGCCTTTCCTGCATGATGTGACCATAAGCTACGTAAGCATGGCACAGTTGATCAGCATATGCACAGTATTTGCAACATTTCCTGGCAAAGAGGGCAACTAGAAACTGGTCAAATTAATTTCTCTGGAAGTGACACAGTCCGCTCCTGGATACTRTCTTTCCAAGAGCACAGGCGTACTCTTGAAACGCCTACTGGCGAAGCAGCATGCAGTAAACATGAAATGGCAAAGGCTCCTGGGAAGAGACAGATTTGGACAAGGYGGTAAGGCTTCCACTGTTTCAAAACCACATTTTAAGAGCAGACTTTTCAGCTCAGTTACACCAGTAATATGGAATGAAGGGTTAAATCCAGACTTAAATCTCCAGGTGTGAGAGATCAGATTCAGGTCTTTTGTTTTTAAGCACTCAACCTTCTCACTTGCTGTATAACCCCTATTTCTCACTCATTTGCCTACCCATCCAACTTAAACACACATCTGTTTTCTCCCCCCACCCTCCATGATGTTGGTCTATATTTTAACAGAATCTTTTTTAAATGTTGCTGAATTTTTAAGAATGATTGTTATTAAAAAATTCTAAGCTCTACCAGAAATGTGTATTAACAAGTATTGCCACACAACCTCACATCCCGTCACTTCAGGCAAGCACAGTCATGGTTGCCCAGAGCAAATCATATGGTACACATCCTGCTGGTTCTTCTGACATGTTATGATATACTAAATACCGATTTTTGACAATGAAGTCGCCATAGTGCTTGAATCAGCTACTCTGCACACCAGGGTACACACACACATACACACCCCGCCACCCACACCTCAGGCGGCCACAAGCTGAAAGTGTGACCAAGCATAAAAAGCAAAGCAGTCTAATGTACCCTACCACCTTAACAGTCAAAATAGTTCCACATCACTAAGCTTGCTGCAGAACCAGACTGGAATATGAGGATATATTATCCAACCTTAACAGTGCAATTAAAAGCACTGACTGGTGCAAAAAACCTATCTGACTGTACTTGTATTAAAAGTTAGCAACATATGAGGATGTGAAACTTTAGCTTATTCAAAAAGGTAAAACAAAATAGACTAAAAGTACAGATCAAGTAAGTGAGACATTTAAGAAGGACTTTTTTGAGGGGAGTTAAAAAAAATAAAAAATAAAAACMACCTTGAAAACAGAGGGTAAGCAAAAAAATCCAGAGTTTAAAAGAAAGTGTATTTGCCAGAATATTTTTCCCTGTAAATATGAAGCAGAATTTTCCCCTTTACTTTATTCTCAAGTGATTAAAAAACTCCTACAGTCATAATAGTCTGTTGCTATGTATATTTTAAAAGAACATCTGTTTAAAAATTCTTCCCCTAACACTTGAAGAAAAATAAAGAATGGGAAAGGGGGTATTGTGAAGAAGAAATATTTGCTTAGAAGATAAACAGAAAAAAACAGCTACAAGAAATAGCAGAGAAAGGGATAAGGCAGCAAAATATAAGAAGTGCACGTTCATTCAGTTAAAGGACGATAAGTCCAAGGTTGATTTTTCACAGGCCCTCCAAAAACAGGCCAGCAGTCACAGACACTAATTTTCCACCTGCAAACACATTCATTCCCACACTTTGCAGGTGCAGTCATCCCGGTCCAAATATAGCCCTTCAGTGTTTTCTTTCACAGAAAAGTCATACAGTGCAGGCTCCAAGAAAAATGCAGAGCTGACACTTGAACTCAGCTGAAGATTGTGCCCAATGTAGCACGGTGCAAATGCTGGAATACTACTCACACCAGCATACCAAACCTACATGTGAAGTAGTATTATTTTGCAGTATTATGCCATAATCTGCAAAGCGCAAACCCCATCAGATATTACTAGTATAGAGTAAGATACTGAAAGCTTCTTTCAAGAAAGGAAAACAGACCAAAACAGACCATCTTTTTTTTTTTTTTTTTTTTAACTGTAGGGACTAAGCTGTAACTTTAGTCATTTCTTTGAACTGTAGTTAAAAAAAAAAGAAAAAAGAAAAAGAAAAAGGACATGGATTGTCTGATACTTGGGCAGAAAGAGTTGCACCCACATTTTCAAAAAGCCACAAGAGCGTGTGGGTTCTCTGTTTTTGGAACAAGAGCACAGTGAAAGCAAGTTTGTTTATTCTAGACACTGTACAAAGACTTACTTTTTTTTAACATAAATGGTTGAAAGGATGCCTCCTCTGAGGAGCTAGCAGAAAATAAAAGGCAGACTTATATTTCTAATCTATGCAAATATCTACTCTACAGGGCATCACAAAGACTGCTTTATATCAGACAGTATGCAAATCCCAGGTGTTTTTAATATGCCAAAAGCAGGCACAGCATCTCCACCTGCGATGACTGCTCACTCTGAGAACAGCTGGATGACTAAAAAGAGGTTTTCTGACTACTCTGTAGAGCCCTCCATGAAAAATTCCTTTTGCTAATGTGCCAACACCCATACTCCCACCCAAATGGCTTCTGCTGTAGCTGCCATCAAGCCTAGAGTTTTGTGGGGGGTTTTTTCTTTTGGTCTATGCACAAATTCTCCTAGAATGTTTCAAATTATAGGAATTATAAAATAGTGAAACTACTACTGATGCCTTAGAAAATGATCACGGGGCTACAATTCATAATTTTCACTGGAAGATATCTGCAGGACTGGGTGCAGGCAGAACACGGGGACTGGAGGTGGGGGAGATGCTGGAGTCACCAGGAGCTTGGAGGAGACAGAGTAGGAACAGGAGGTATGTACAGATGGGGTCATAGGCCCGAGACAAAAGAAACAGTAGAGTAGAAAGGGAAGGGAAATAAGAGGACTAGGGGTAGGAATTAGCTCTCCTAAGAGAAGACCCAATGCGGTGAATACAAGGATGATGTTGAGAGGAAAGCATGGCAAAAACATTTCTTTCATTCTCTTTACCAGAGAGAAGAATACTCTATGACGGGTGGCTGCTTTTTCCACATTTCTCTAGGTTATCTGCAGGAAGCCTCTATCACAGCTCAAGAACCACAGCTTTCCTGAGAAGCCTCACCATTTGCTAACTGAACAAGAGTGACTAAGTCCTGCTGCTGCTTCTTACCCTGTCCCTGTCCTCCACTTGACATTGTCTGTGTAAAAAACAAACAAACAAGCAACAACAAAAAAACCCACAACCCTAACGTTTGCATCTTTAACCAAGTGTTGATTCTTGAAAAGAGAAGTGAGGAACTCCAAGCCAGAGAGTCAGATCTGGCCTACTAAAACGATTAATGTGTCCCCCAGACTACTCTTTGTCACATCCTTTCCTGCAGACCTCAGAGGTTGAACTCAAAGAGCTGTTAGCTGGATGGACAGCTGTGGCAGTCTTTTCACTTTCTTTCCCAAGGATCCCACAGACCCTTTTCTCTCATGTTATCAGAAATACCTGGTACAACCTAGCTACACACATTCCACACTGAGTGATGGCCTCACTTGTGCTAACATGACAGGCACCACCAGCCCGATAAACCCTCAGTAACTAGTCACTAGCAGCCCACCCAAGTCAAACATTCACCCATGCAGTCACTCCAAACCCATCTACACCTTTGGAATGATGAGACCATTTGGGCACAAATTAAAATACAAGAAATTCTGTTTAAACACAAGAAAAAACATTTTCACTTTCAACAGTGGTTGAAAACTGAAACAGGTTGCCCAGAGAGATTGTAGAGTTGCCATCCTTGGAGATATTTAAAATCCGTCTGGACAGGGTTCTGGGCAACGTGCTCTAGGTGACCCTGCTTGAGCAGGGGGGTTGCACTAGATGACCTCCAGAGGTCCCTTTGAACCTCAATCATTCAGTGATTCTGTGGTTAGCGCTGCTGCTTGTGTTTAGCTTCAGTGACAGTTGACACTCTCAATCACATTTTACCTCTAAATTGATAGTACTGACTTCTAATTAGACTATTCTTCTATTCCTTTCCCAGAGCACCACATATAAACAAGCTCCCCTAGAAACTGTTGGCTGCAGGGGGACAGTGCTTACAGCAGTGCTACTCAACCTCATATCTGCATGCACATTTGGTTTATACAATATAGAAAGTTACCAGCAAAACTATGAATAGCTCCTGATCTCCACCAAGACTTGCAAGTAGCAAAAATCCAGGAGCCTGCAGGCATAAGTATTTTAAAGCTAATAATGATGATAAAATGCACAGAAGTTAAAATTTTATAAATAAGCTTCTGTGGCTTTACTTAAATATGAATTATCTTATTTGTAAAGAATCACCCCTGTCAGCCCCAATCATCACAACAGCAAAATACAAAATGGTCCATGGATTGTTTTGAAGAGTCAGATGGTTCTTCAAGTAAAAGGGTTTGGAGGACACTGCTTCAGAGCCCATGACCAACCCCACAAGTAGAGCTCCTCTCAACCAACAAAACCCCAGAAGCCTCGGATCGTTTTCCCTCTTCTCAATGACAGTACATGAGACAGAGGGGGCTGCAGGCCCTGGAAGCAGGGCAGAATATCCATGTCATGAGGACAAATCTCTCATAACCATCTATCAAGCCACAGTCTATAATTCTATAGATTAGAGGCAGAGTAAACCATATTAGTAAACTAATCCCTTGTTTTTTTTGTACACTTGTGAGTTATGCAAGTGTTGGCTTAAGTATTCTCAGAAGACTTTTCACAATTATCTAGGAAGACTGATCAACGCTGGCAATTCTAGAGCCTGCAATTAACTGAAACCCCAGACTGAGAGACGGATTTCACCTCGGGCTTCAAACATGGCCAGGCAAGCTTAGGATTGGTGATGTTTCCACCAAGAGGAGATTTCACAGGTAACGGGTTCACCACTAGCAGTGTTCTGTCACAAACTTTGCAGATTCAGCTTTTGGTGATGTTTTGCTTTGGGCTTGGGTTTTCTTTGGGGGTTGGGTTTATTTATTTGTGGTAGTTCTACAGCTTCCCAGAAGGGGATGAAGTGCTTGGTCAGGAGTTTTGTGTTCAAGACAGATTTGTCACTTGTATATAACACAGAAAAGTCAAACACACGGAAGTGAATGGGCAAGCATAGTTCGTACCTCACTATCATGATGAAGCCTAATCCTAAAAACAGTTGGTCCCATTTCAAAACAACTGTTTATTAGTTTGCCAAGAGCAAACAAAACCAAAAAACCCCCTAAAAAGCCAGCCACCTCTGTCCATCTAATCACACTTCAGACTAAGACTTTCTCCACCGTTTTTTTCAGAAGAGGAATTCTCTATATCCTCACTGCTCATCATTTTGAACATGACATTTACTGCATCTACCTAGAATTGCACAGTTGAATGTCTGCTGTCATCACATGATCCAGAGTGAAGCAATTCTGATTCAAGAGACAAAAAAAATCTTAGCAGTCTGTTCTGTATCTGAGATCCATTAGTAAGCTGCTGTTTTTGCTGTACACATTCAGAGAAATGTAAGAGGCACTTACAAGACTCTGCAGCTAATGTTATCAATCACATCAGAAAGAAAGAAAAAAAAATCAGCAGCCGCTCAAATTCAGAGTGCTGTGAAGTTCAATAGTCACCAAAATGTTTTCTTATTACCAACCAGGGCAAAACGTGCAAGTATACCTCTGCAGGTAAGCTAAGAATGAGCAATCAGCACGGCAGGCTGCAGCTCAGAGATAATAGCATCCAAGTGGCCATCATTCTTCCTTGCAGACAATTAGACCAGGACTGGGTTGGCAGAAGTGCAGAACAGAAAGTTTCAGACATTCCCACTGCACATTAATTAATTCTGCAGCAAGAGTACAAGGCTTCCCTCTCCCAAGGCTTACGGAATGGGAACACAGAGAAACAGACACGAGTCAGCCTTCAATCTCCACTCTATTCCCAGGGACATGTAAGTTTTGCTGTGCTTTCAGCCCACCATTTGGCATGAATACTACATACACAGTGGTCAAAAGACTGCTTGACAGCTTTCATTTGAAAAATTAAATCTTTTGCATCCTACCAAAATTATTTCCCTAGTTCAGTCTTAAAAAAGATCATTTAAAATATACAATCTGCAAAAATGACAATGCTCCACGTCTTACACTTTCTAGAATGAAGATGCTTTTTCTCAACTATTTATACATAATTTTCAAGTATGATGCCCATGTGGTGAATTTCAGGTTTGCAGCAAGAGAACATTTGTTTCAGTGACAAGGCTGATTTAGGAAGTTTCTGCCACCCTGCACACTCCATCACCTTGCTCCAGGCTCTGCCCTGCAGTTTACTGTTGTGCTGATGCAATTTTGCTCTAAACCAGATAAATGAAATAATTTTGGTTAAAAAGAAAGCAATCCCACCCCTTTTGGGGTGAGGTGGGCTTTCTCTTCTTCTTGTTTTTTTTTTAATACAACATAGATGCACACAAACCACAGTGATGTGGTTTACAGAACAGCCGCTCARAACACTTGCGTTGTTACAACTGCAGCACAGGGCCCTGAATAAAACAGCAATTCCTACAGAAGTTGTTTGTGAAGGTGCACTCTGATTATAATTAAAGAACTAATGCCCTCTAACGATTTAAATCCTTTTGTGAACTATGAGGGGAGAAAAACAGCGATGGCATGGGCAAAACCCAGAAAAAACTCCAAAGCCTACTTTCAGCAAAACAGAGGCAGACATAAAAATAATAAACTAAAACTGTACACAGAGGTCATCTGTCTATGGTTTTCTTTTAATCAGTAAAAGGTTATGGAAAGAGTAGGGTCACCATGGTCCGTTTTTAAATTTATTTCAGGTTTTTAAACATGTATCTATTATTCCCTTTTATTTCTGCAGATGGCTATGTATAATCATTCCCCAATATTGCTATTTTTTTCCAAACAGATATAGTCAAGTGGTGGCTTCTCTCACTTTTTCCAATTTGGACGACAGGAAATTAAAGAACCAGATGATACCTGAACAAATACTGAGCTCCAAAAACAGAGTAATTGTCTATTCCCTCCCAGCTATATCCCAACAGTGTGAACAGAGGGAATCCCACATACCTTGTTACCTCTTGCTGCAACCGGGAAACACTGGGCACATAGAACATTACCCCAAAGAAAAGCAAAGGCTCATTGGCAAATTTGTCCAGCTGCTTCTTCAGAGGTTTTTCCAGTTCCACCCATCGGGCTTGCTGGCTCTTGCTGAGAAACCAAAGGCCAAAGTAGTGCGTCTAGATAAAGAAGCAAAATGTGTCAGTTTATCCTCTTTAGCAAGACCACACACACAACCAGTGACTTGAATGCAAATAAGAACAGATGGCATTGTGTCAATTTTTTCATTCTCGTATGCAGAGTAATTTTTTTTACTGTCTTTTTGCTTTTTAGGACTATTTTGAAGACAATGACAAATTAATATTGCACTACAATACACTTCAGAGTGCTATCAATCTTCTTACTGTCTCTCCCAAATGCACGTTAAAGTGCTGTCTTTGGGATTATGGCACAGGTGACACAAATGTTCTACAGAAAAGAATTAAAAACCTTCGAATGTCTGGCTCTTTTAGTTTTCTTATTTGACATGTTATGTCATCATATGTGATGATATGTTTATGTCTGTGCCTTGTGAACAGACAGCAAACACTAAGTCTGAATCAAAGCACAGAGGCTTCATGAGACTTTGGATCAGGCCCATGGCGTGCAAAGGGCAATATGATTCTTCCAGCTCTTAAACGAAGGCAGACCCACATAAATATGTTGAAATATATCTACTAATATCAGAACCATTTCCACCATACAGAGCATGATTATATTTAAAAAATGTATTCACAAGGTTTTATGATATATTAATGTGAGTATTACACTTAACATTTGCACAAGCACAAGCTGTTTGCTCTAAGCTCTTACAGAAATACCAGGTTGAAAACTTCAGCTATTTCCCAAGCTGTTTAAATCTCAATAGCTACAGTAGCTCCTGTAAGCACAGGGGACTTGCTGCTGGAGAGGTATCCCCAAGGAACAGTGGTCAGAACTAGGACTTTAAATATTACAAATTGGCAATAAACAGCTGAAGGAATATCCAATCCTATCATGATGGATTCTAGCAAAAAGCCCTTAAATCACCATATTAAACATCTAATCTACTACTGCAGGCAAATGCATCTTACAATCAACAGCAAGTAGTGTCATTACAGATCCATAGAAATGGAGAAATAATGTTTTCATGTTCAGCATAGGAACTAATCCCTCTCCTGCCTGGAAATTTGACTGTAGCCCTAACAATGAAGTTTGCACCCATCCTTTTTCTGCCGTATTGCAGCTGATGGCATCTGGAGATTTCCAGCAATGCCCTCAATATAAAATTCTGCTCTGTAGTAACACTAAAATGAATGAAACAGAAGCAACAAGAGGATCTTTAGCAGAGAATGAACAGATTTAGAATCTGGAAGTAGGAGCATTATTATATGCATATTTGTTTCTCTTTATTTTCAGTAAACTTTCTTGGGGTTCAATCCCACTGACTTCCTATTCAATGGAAATGTTCCACTAGTTTACATTACTTTATATTAACCCTAAAACAAATAAAATACTTGGTTTGTTGTTATAGCATAACTTACTTGGACACCAATCATTCCACAGTTACAATTCTTTAGGCATAGCACCTCGTTTTAAATAAAGATACTAGAGACAAAGAATTGAAAAAAAAACTATTTGCTGTGTTATAAAGTTTTCATTTGAAATGATTTCCATTACATTCAGAGAGTTTGGCCTAGAAATCAACCATCAAGAGTTCWCTAACTGAATTTCCCAGACATTCACACTTTCAAAAAAATTTATCTTCAAAAGTAGCAGACAAATTTCAATCATTACACCTTGCAAAAGCCACCATGAAACAGTCAGTTTCTCCGTTGTTCTTCCTGTGTTGTTCTCTGTCCTCTCTGCTGAGGATACATATCTTTAAATCATTGCATCAACTACGATTTAGCATACGACACAAGGACAGCTAATGCAATCTTGAAAAGGTAAAACGCTTCGAAATGACAACAAACCAGCAGGAGCAACACTGCTAACCATTTTATAGCTGAGAGCATGCAAGCAAGAATCATATGCTAAAATTCTAAACCAGAGTGCAGGTGTATTTACTTTAGCGTCTCTTTACGTACATATTTTCAAAAGTTTGGGGAATGTCCAGACTTGAATTAGTTATCACCTCAGTTAAATGCGAGTTGATTCATCAATTAAGCCTGACAAGCCTGCAATACAACTTCAGTCCTGCTTAGTCCTTTCTCTTTAACCTTTAGCTTGGTACAGTGAAACAACCTATTCCTCTTTTGCAGGGAATCAGTGTAGGATTTCCTTCCGGAATTTAAAGGCATCTTCAATAAAACAATCAATCCAGAGAATGAATAAAGAAGTGAGTTTCTCCCATAGGATAAACAAAAATTTACTAACCAATCCACGGATATGTGTCTACCCTCTCTGTGTAGGCAGCACTGTAGAAAGGTTCTTTCTTTCTGACTAGCTCATTGTGATAGTAATTAGATTAAAATGAAGGTGGGAGGGAGAGTGGAGACAGCACAGGAAAGGAATGCATGTGAGGGCAGGAAAAAGCACAGTGATTTCACCACCTCATAGGGGAAATCCTTTAATACATGAACTCTTGAAATTCACTGCAGGGCAACTCACCCTCAGCAAGAACCAGTGCAGATTTGTGAAAACAGATCTTCCATGTTACTAAGAAGATAGTAAACCTTCACCTCACCAAGCATCTAAGTTTTCAGTGTCAAGTATTTTTAAAACATCTAGCAGCTAAGATGATTGCAGTCTAAAGTCTAAGTCAATTAATCAAAGGATTAAGGGTATCACAACTAAACAGCTCGAATGAGCACAGTCCTTCCACAGGCGATGGAGAGGGCACACAAATTTAGATTTGCTGCAGTAGAAAAGCTCTCCAAGTACCAAATGCAGAAAAAAAACCCCAGATACTGTCCGAATCACTTTCAAAGAATAGGAAGGTAAGAGGATGCAGCTGCAGATGCAGCGGGCTGACCCACTGCAGCACGCATTTCACACAGCTAGAAGATGACTGTTTTCCTGGAAGGGAGCCTGGAGAAGATCGAGCAATTATAGATGAAGCACAGGGACTGCAGAGCTGGATCTTAAGTCACAAATGAAAGCCCTGGAAGAGACAACCAACCCACTTATCTGAATATTAAGCTCCCCGTCACAGTGAATTCTATTTCTTGAAAACGTTAGTGTTTTCAAATAACTCCACAGTGCTAAAGGGCTTAAATAATCACTACTGTAAAGGCCTAAAGAAACTCTCTCCTCCAGAAACACGAGTAATTCACAAASAGCAACAAGGAACGTGGGACAGAAAATGGCTGGATCATCAAGTTCAGTATGCTACAGTCATGACCAGGCATACGACAGTCCAGAGGGGCTTACAGGATCCGAGGTGTGTGTTGCTATATGTTCCAGTCTACAAGACATTTTTACAGTACATACACAACATGAATTAGGTGATGGGATATAAAAATGGAATATTTTTCTCTATAAGCAGCTGATTCAAAACTAATTTGTTTCCAAAGATGTTCTGTTTGGTCATCTGCACAAAGTCAACCACTGACTTCGTTCCTGTTTTCACAGAATAAATACCTATACCTACACCTGGCTGTTTTAGCAGGTAGACGAGCAGTCAAAGTACCACAGAAAATAAATGATGCCTTCACTTTAAAAAGCATCCTTCTCCTAGTCAGGGTTGACACACTCTGGTGATAACATTGAAGGAAAGCTTTTCATCACACTAAATATACRCACGCACGTCCATTTTGTGGACAAAGAGCTTCAGTTGCTAATGCTTTTGATCTGCCTAATCTGCAAATATACAAAGAGTTCTGTAAGAAAAGAGTTTATATGAATTTCCTCTCAAGTTTTTTAAAATTGCCTCACTTGCCATACATCACTTAGTACATGGTACTAAATATTCTGACTTATACTTACTGGGAAACTGCTTGTTCTCTGTTAAAGCAGCAGACAGGAATCAGAGAACCTGCGCAGACTACCGACACAAAGTGGAAAAGGTCATATTTGAAATACGATGAGTCAGAAAATAAAACTGGATAAAGATAGTCCAACAAAAACTGTGCTGAAAAGTCTTCAAAGAACATTATAGCTGTAAGTTCAGGAGGCAATGCAGTAATTTTGTACTCAGTCTTAGCTATATTCCCCAGCTCAGAGCTAATTTCTTGCATGTCAGGCAAAAACAGCAGAATTGTCAACAGTGAGACTACAGACACTTGCTAAATTAGCAAGTCTCACTCAAAAGAATCCAATGAGAAGGGCTCAATGTTTATTAAGGCATCTGGTTAAGCAGCCAACTAAACATTTCCCTCTGAGAAAGGGCAGAGTTCCAGCTCCTCAGGGCAAAAAAGCATTACACACTCCTATCCTGGGGCACTAGCACAGAGGGGAAGGCACTGTTAATTGCAGCCAGTTGCTCCTAGAAGGTCTCTTGTCCAAGCACGGCCTGAACCCAGTCCCAGCTTAGCTGGTGAGATGAGTTGAGCCAAACCAAACATGAGGCAACGCGGTGCTGAACACCGGTTTCCAGTTGTGCCCTACTAGGAGGGGACACCTTCTAAGAGGAAAGGGCAGGGAACCGCAGCAAACGGCGAGCAGTCACCTGCAGGGCTTGGCCTCCTGGCCACCTGCTTTGGTGGGACATCGTCATGCCAGAGGGACCGTTTGCAGAAATGCAACTTCACAGAATAATTTTGGCTGGAAAGGACCTTCCTGTCCAACCTCCTGCTGAAAAAAACTTAAAATATATCAGAACATCCTAAGCTCTTTAAACTTTTTATCATTTTATAAAGTGAATAAAGGACAACAGAGAAGAAGAAACAGATATAAGTCTCATAACAGATTAGTACAGATTACTCTTACTTCAAGCAGGTTCACTTAGTCTCATTTGAAGGAAAAAAATGCCATTATATTGAAAACAATCCTTATAATCTGTGCACAGGCATACAGGATTAAAAATGACTTCTTTGATCTCATCCTTTTCCTCTGTTTTCCCTCCTTCTCCCCCCCCCCTTCCTCCTTTTTTTTTTAATAATGCTAACTTAAGAGCTCATTTTAATAGAACTGATAACTGTTAACTAGAAGACCTGATACTTTTTCCAAGAGCTTTGCTGGAAAGGATGAAAACAGATTTTACAGTAGTTACATGGCTACACTTTCTATTGACCTATTCCTGAACTCTTACTCTGTTAGGGAGAGAGTTATATTTCCCAGAGATCAAATAGAAATATGCATAATCCATTAGATACTGTTTTTCAGTCATGTGTGCTATAATGATTGACAGTCCTTCACAACAACACACACAATCATCTCAAACAGTTCTGTTTTTTAGCAGGGTTTTTTGGAAAGTTTCTGTGTGTTTATTTCTAAGAAATCCATTTGAGTGAAACATGGGTATATTCCCAACATGAAGGTAAAAGTTGGGTTACACCTAGAATTTCTTTAAATGTGAGAACAAATGAACGTATCTAACAAAAAATGATGTTTATTTTTAAAAGAACAAACATTTTTACTTAAGACTGTATGGAGGAGACTGAAACAGGATTTTAATAACTGTTTCGTGAGCACAGGACTTAAACTTGTTTTTTTACTGACTTGTACATCATAGTTGACTCACCTAGATTGCCAAGAAAGTGCATATCCCAGCTGAAGTCTTTTGCTGCATTCGGGGAATTTATAAAGTCTCTCTTCAATATTGATTCTTACAAAGATTTTCCCCCCCCCCTTCAACTGGTACACTTACTGGGTTTCTCTCCTCTACTCAGATACATAGGTTGCACAAATCTTGTAGAAATTTAAACTTTGTCAAAATATTTTTGACCCTACTGTAAAATTTGATCAGTTGGCAAGTTGAAAAATTATGGGAAGCCGAGCGAGGGAAGGGGACAGTCACAGCATGACTGCATTAGCCTTGTTTCCCTGCAAACCATGGCAGGAAGACTAGAGTGGCAGAATAAGAGCGAAGTTAGGATTAGCGAGAAAGGACAACACACAGAATCAGTGCAGGCACAGACACCTCCAGGCTTGTGTTTCAATTATTTCTCACGAGAGAAACTGAAGAGGGTACAGGGAGAGCCTATCCAGGCTGAAGAGGCAGGTAATTCTCTTCTCTCCTAAATATTTAAAGCAGCAATGCATGCTAGTAGAATCAATCAGAAAAAAACTTGACAGAAAAGACTTCTGCCAAAATACGCTGTACTGTTGAAATCTGAACTTTACAAAATTGGGTCAACTTTGCCAAAAYTTTGTTTAGAAAAAAAGTGGGGAGGGTGATGAAAGAAGGGGAAAGTGGTCCAACAACGTCAAAGTATTCTATTCTGTGTTAAAATATTTTTCATCTTGAAACACAAACTTTTTGTGCTGACACATTTCTTTTTGCATAACACACGATTCTGTAAAGTGGGGGAAAAAACAAACAAACAATAGAAAACCTCCATCTAATTGAACACCGAGCAAATAACTTCCTTTGCTACTCCGCTGTCTGATCTCTTTTTTCGGAAAATTTTGAAACTTTGGGCTTTGTTCCAAAGTGGAATAAAGCAAGTCCTGAAATTACAAAATGCTTTGTGAAGAAGAATGCTAACCCACTGACAGAGCTGTTGTTCCCCAATGCAGGTGGACCTGCAGAGGAAGAATCATCAGGCACCACACTTGTGCTGGGCTAACCAGCAATCCAAGCCATCAAGCAATATGAAGAGAATCATTCCAGAACTGGACTCATTTCTGCACTGGGAAGGAAAGACCTTGCCTCTGCAAGGACAGGCTAATGCGTCACCAACAGGGAGAGAGGGGAAGGAAAAAAAAWAATAATAATAATTACTGGGAACTCTTCACTTCTAGAAGAGGAGGGGGAGCATGCTGCTTCTAAAATCCACAAGCTAAAAAAACAAGTATGAAAATCACTATCCAGTATTCTGATTCTCTGCGCTATTCCTGCCTGCACATTCCTCTGTCTATTCTGCACACACACAGTGAAATTCTTTCCTCATTCTTTATCAATATTGATAGCTCACAAAAATGAGCTTTTGTTTAGTTTTCATCTGCACTAACTATTTCTATGCTATCTTCCAGGCGTCACCATTACAAAGGGCCCTATACCAACAAACATAAGACACTGCAAGATGATTAGATTTCCCAGCTGTGCTTACAGAAAGCATCAGCCAGGACAGCAGGATGACAWGCAGCAATTTCCAGGCAATGGCTTTCACTCTGTGATTTGCAAAAGCCTAGGAACACGCAGTCTACGTGTAAGGAGTCTGCAGAAGGTAAGTAACAAAAGACAGTTTATCTGTGCCACAAAAGTTGCAGGAGAGATTTCTGAAAGGGCCTTGACAAATCTAAAAAACCCTACAGAAAGAATTACAAAATAAAGGTTTTGTGTCTTTAATAAGGTAAGACTGGACTTCTTAAGCCTTTTCAGAAGTATTGGCAATGAASCCCTTCAGAGTTTCAGTTGTGAAATATTTCAGTTAAACAAAAGGAAGAACAATATTCAAATAAATCAGTTAAACAAAAGGAAGGAAAAAAAAAGAAAAAAAAATCCTCAAATTTTTACTAGTTACTCAGGCTGGTAGGGCAACTACTGCCTGTTTCAGAATTTTAATAACAAGAACATACTTTATCAAGATGGATGTTTGAAAGCCAGTGATCTCCTTCCCACTGGAAAATTCAGCTAACAGTGTCAGTGAAATCAGGGTTACACTCAGATAAAAATTAGTGTAACTTGGCCCACTGACAACCCAACTCAAAAAGTTAACACCCAAGTTTTTCTAATAAAACAAGAAACCTCTTCTTTGTATTACAACAAGCTCTCAAAGCGGGGATGAATGAGCAACAGCAAAAAACCCCGAGTGCCATTCTGTCCTCGGTTTTCATGCAACCAGAATATGTTTGTCCAAGCTCCAGCTGCTGATCATATCAGGCCAGCTCTAAGAATAACACGATTCAAATGAACAGACTGCCTGAGCTAAAAATGTGTCAAATTATAAAGTGACAGATGGTCTTTCCCGAGTTACTCTTACCTCTCGTAATTCCAGCCGCTGAGCGACAGCTTCCAAGCACTCCTGCCCCGTGCTCTCCACAGAGAGGGTGCACTCGATCACATTGCTGTCCAGCAGACGGATCCGTGTCACAAAGCAGTTCTTGCTCAAGACGTTGTAGCGCCTGGTCCGTCGCAGTTTCAGCCCGAAAGGCATGGCTGTTGGCCTGGAAGGTCGCCCCTTCCCTTTGCTCTTCAGAGAGTATCAGCACACTCCTCGACTTGCCTTGAAGGCTTCTTCACTAGGCACTACTCTTCTCCAGCAATGGAGGTAGCTGTCCATTCCCAGGGCAAGCTTCAAGGGATCCCTGCAAAATACATACAAATAAGTGGAGTGAAGTGTGAAATAAGATGTTCCTAAAGATCAGTGGAAAAGAAGAAAGCTGAAAGGAAGAGTCACATTTAAACCCATAAAACAAACACCTCCACACACACAAGATTGCAAGGCGCTTTCAACATCTCCCAAAAGAAAAAGTTATACAGCAGATCTTTCAAAATTCTATTTCGGTACTGAGTTTAAAGAATGAATTTAATTGCAAAGCCATTCTTTGAGAAATTCAATACAAACAGCAACTCTACAGGGCATACATCCAGAGGTGCTAACTCTCCCATCATTACCCCCACCACAGGGGTCTATAACATAATCTTGAAGTTAAGTTTTGGTGCCCTCAGGCCAGCTTTGAAAGACAGCTTAAAAAGCTAAGAAATAGAAGCATTTAAAAGAGGTGCGATTTTGAAAGAAGAAAGGCTGACTGCAGTCAGCAGGAAATGCAGGTGCTCAGCACCTCTGAAAAATCAAACCCAAAGTATGCATGTGAAAGGCAAGAAGCATCCGAGACATTAGAGAGAAGTCTCCTCTGAGGCAATTTCTGACATTTTGCTCACTTCCAGCTCCAAAACAGTTCTGCATTTCACCCTTTTAGGCAGAATGGATAAATGCGATAACAGCTGTCAGAGGCAAGGGTAAAGCCACGTGGGAGGAAGAGAACACATATTCTAGATACTGTTTCTAATTACTACTCTTAAATTTTATGAGGGATGCATGCAACTGTTAAGCCAAAATACAACACAGACAGAAGAAATAGAGATGCAGAATAAAGATGGATACACACACACACACACACTTTTTTTTTTTTTTTTTTTAAGTTTAGTGAGGAACAGGTTCAAGCTAAACCAAAATAAAGCATTGGCACCGGCATAACCATACACTTTCCACATACAGAGAGGAATGAAATAAAAAAGGAAAACTACTTGCTACCAAGCCTTCCTGTTTTTTTGTTTGCATGTTCTGGAGAAAGAGGTGGAAGGGGCTCCAAGGTTGGCATTTGAAAGTAAAAGTCAATTTCTTCTTACAAATAATAGTGAGAACAAAAACTAGCTCCTGTTTTCTTTCTGCTCAAGGGAAGCAATGGAAAGCACTGCCAGCAGAGTATGCATCATTTAGCTGAATGCGACATTTCAAATAGATAGTACATTGCCCACAGGTATCATTTAGCATAAAACTGCATGAATCAGTTATTTTCAGTTTTTAGTGAACATAGTTGCTATGGTGATTATTAGAAGCAACCCAATTGACTACAGTGATTATCATTATACTAGAAACACAACTAGCACACATTTGATTAAATATATTTTCCAAGCCAATGTATCTTGGCATGTGTTAGGGGGCTAAAGCAACACAAAATGTAAAAAACACACGCGCAGAAAAAGGCAAGCAACTTTTCCATGGCAAGGTGTGCAGCTACCCTGGCAGTCTACTAGCTTTACCATAGAAAAGCCTAGAGAATTTGAGCGAAGGGAGACATACTATTTGAGCGAAATGCAAGCAAACCTATCAAATTAGCTTCTGTAGCTTCATCTCCCATTTCTAACTTTTGTGGGTACAGACATAACAATATATTATTTTCACATGATTGCACGAGAGAGCTCTTATACCTTGCATCACTGTAATATCAGAAGCCATCAAACATAAATGAATATATCCTCACAACAATCTGAAGGGGGAGGGACATATTATCTATGATTCACAGAAGAGGAATCGAGACAAACATTAACCAGCTTGTCCAAGATCACTCAGGAGAATAGCAGCAGGTCCGTGAATTAACACACAGGCCAGGCTAGCTTTAACCCCTAGTCAACCATTTGACAATTACCTTTCCTACCAACCTATCCAAAACAACAACACGAAGTTGGAAAGTGGGAAGAATGGAAGGAAGTTGCGAACAAGGAAGGGGGTGGAGGACTATGCCTTATCAAGAGCAGTATTTTTGTTCAGTCTCTGGCTCTGCAGATTATTTTAAGCAGGACGCATGGAGAGTTCTTGCTAGCCTGTTCGATTTTAAAGAACCCTTATCTTGTGTTAGTGTTAGTTACACACATTTCCTTGCAGAAGATAAGCCATTCCCTGTACAGTAATTGTATAGTTAGAGCAGCCTAAACATGAAATCAATGTTAGCAAACAATTGCTATTGGCCTTGTTCACTAGGAAAAGTGAATGACATGGCTATCGCAGGATAAGCTGTCCCAGAACGCTTGTGTGCGGACATGTTAATCCGGAATAAAATGCACCAATTCCACTATAATGGAAACGTGGGCATGAATTGCAAATGAACTACTCCACATTATATCAACTGATTTGCTTAGATAAACAAGGCCAGTATTTCCTCCACTTTTCAAGAAGCAGTAAAGGAACAGGACTTTCTCTCCAATTCTAGCAAGGGTGACCAGCCTGCACCATTTTCTAACAAAGCAAACATACAAATGGATTAATGGATGCACTTTGTGTAACAGCAGTTTTGGTTACGCTTTCATTTCACATGGCAATACACGAATGCCTGATGATACCTCTTTCGCACAAAAATGTCACACTTTAATTAGTTTCCAATAAAGAATGAATTGGAAGTGCAAGGCCGGAACAGATTAAACTGGTTCTGGTTGGCCCAGACTATAACAAACTAGTAATTCTCAATTCAATGTACACATCTAACTTCTCTGTTTACATGTCTTTGGGATGCTTGACCAACTTTACACTTTGGTTTTCTGTTAAGCTGACACTTCATTAATTCAAATAAAGCTTTCTAAATAAGATCTCAGTGGGCCTGGTCACTTACAGATCCTTAGAGCAAACAGGTTTTTGGCTTCATTATGTTGTATAATCTAAAAAGCATCAGGAATATCCATTTTTACTCACAGTATTTTGTAGACCTCTCCAAAAAGGAGAGGACTGAAGATAGAAGATTTTTATCCTTCCAAAGGAGCGTTGCTTTTTTGCATGAAAAGAGCTCTCCTTCCAAGAGCTCATCAGCCGCTTAAATTAAGTTAACAAACATCCACAGCTCTTCAAAACACTAACTGCAGACAACTGTGCCTTCTCAATGGAAAATAATCACCCCTACCGTGACCAAGTTTCCAGGCACCAGTCAGGATTTGTGCCTCATCTCCCTCTTTCTCAAACACCCATTGAAAATATGCCCCTTGCTCAAAATTTTATATTCTCGTGGCATGCGGTGCTCTGGCCCCACAGGGGCCCCAAGTCTTGGGCTTCTCCCTGGGAGAGGAAGGGGGAAGCACTCTTGCAGCAAGCAATGTTCTGCCAAATCTCATATCAAGTGGTCCGGGGGCAGTGGAAAAACCCAGGAGCAGGAGGATGCGAGCGAGGAGGTGATTTGGGGACCAGCGAACGCAGGCAACAGCGTGCCGATGCCGCAGGGGCATCCTGCCCCATCTCACCTCAGCACACTGGGCTCAATCACTTCCCAGCACCTGGGACCGCGGCACCAGACATGCCACGCACCGCACCGAGTCCAAACTATTTACAGGGCAGCATTAAGAGACAGACATACAACAAGACCCACTTTTAGTGCTCTCCTGATCATTCTGTTACAGGATCACCTGCACTGGTTAAAGGGTTGCCAGGGAGGGACAGCGATCCTAGCCAAACCAGCTGAAACTGGGCAGCCTTTGGCAACCATCTCACCCTCAAAAAGAAAACACTTTTGCTTACCAGAAAAAAAAAAAAAGAAAAAAAAAGTGAAACCAAAGCAAGCCTAGAAACACCTCATCATAACAGGGCATCATAAGCATGCGCTCATTCCGTTTTTATAGAGGATTTATTTTCCTAAGAGTATTTCAGGAGTGAAAGAGACAGACATGACATTTTTTAAAATGGATATCCTCTAATTAAGAATTTATTTTTCTGAAAAGCTCTTGACAAACCTTTCTGTTTTTGTTTCTTTTGTTCCAGGTTTTTATTAGTTTTGATTCTTTCTTCCCCTTGCCATACTTGGAATTTGTGCATGAATTGCGCACTGTGAGTTAAACTCACTTTAACGAGCATGCTGAATTAAAACAAATTTTTTAGTTAGAGAGAAAGTTTGGGAATTTAAACATCCTACTGACTGAAAGTTTCTCTATGCCTAAAGAATACATATTTTGTAGATATAAAACACACAAAATCTAACAGCCCTCAACTGCATACCCAGAAACCACTGCATATCAAAAAAAAAAAAAAAGAAAAAGAAAGAAAAAAAAAGCCTTTGCAGAACTACAAACATGCCCATCTAACTACTCACCTCTTGGTGAGACATCACCAGTACCTGACATGAGTGCTAATTCGAAAGTGAAACCTCAAGAACAGAAGTTGAAATAAGGTCCTCCCAAAGAACAAAACCACTGAAGTCCTCAGGTATCTGAGAATGTAAGTGTCCAAGAGATGAAGAACGATTTAAAGCGTAGACGGGAGTGAGCTGGTGGAGGTGCCGTGCAGCAGCACAGGCGCTGCAGGGCAGCAGCGGGAGCCAGGCTGCCCCGCGAGGGGCCGAGCCAGGAGCAGGGGCAACACCGGCACGGCCATGCCTTCACCGAGGGGGTCCTGATGGAGGAACAGAGCCGGGTGCTGGTTACGGGGTCCACTGACAGCCCCAGGCATGGCCGGGGTGAACCAGCTCCCGGGGCCATCACAGGTCCGGGCAGGAGCAGCAGGAGACAGGGCCACCACAGTCGAGCTCAGGGCAGGGCTGGGGCCAGGGCTCGGCTGCAGTGGGGCTCCCCCAAGGGCAGAGGGGCCCAGGTGAGGCTGGTCAGGGCCTGATTGCATTTTAAACCTTTAACACCTTTCAGAGCATGCTCATTTGAAATGTTTTGCAAACTATTCCCTCTGAAACATTTGGATGACCAACGTTGTGTGCAAACAGTAAAATCAAACCAGCTTTCCTATAAAGTATCTATCCTAAATGCAGTTTCTTCACTGCACAGATGAGGAGGCACTGTAGTAAGATCCTTACTAAGTTGAGCCTTAGTAAGGTTTAACATTCTCCTGTTTCAGCAGAACCAAGAAAAAATTGAACAACGAGCCAATCCATTTGCTATCATAGACACAGGAATCTCATTTGTTATGTTATGCTATTTACTTGGAAAAGCTATACGGGTAAAATCAATGGTGTGGAACACAGGGAAGACCAAAGGTGGCAAAAGAGGATAAAGAGTGAAAGCAGATTTGATGCAGCATAAAGCAAAACTCTTTACCCTTCCAACTCATTCCAACCCCAACATAATTTCATTAACAATTTTTTTTTACTAAAAAGCAGCTTGAAGATGGAGCCTTACATAAAACACCTACGTCTCAGCTCAAGACAAGCTTGCTTACCTCCCTCACTACTACACCTAACAGTCTTATCAGTATACTATCTATGCAAGGACAGCAAATATGGATGTGTATTGCAGAAAACATCACATTGCTATAATCTCTCTCCAACGCTATTCGATTCTTCCACAACACCGTTCCACCTTGCAAAGGAGAAGGGGGAGAAATCAATGCGCATTCTGGCAAGAATTCCTTCCTTGTACAAAAGAGGTTTCGGAGAGACCACTCCCCTATCACTTGGGCAACAGGAAACTGTTGCTCACATCCACATACAGGTAGGAGAACATCTCACATAACTTGGATAATAAGATCTTCCAAGCAGGATGCTGGAAGCATTAAAGCACCTTCCATCTAGCCAGGGATGGCACAACTGTAGCGATTTAGGGAAAAAAAAGGTCCTTGTCACTTGGAGCAGAACTGCTATATATTAGCAACTGGCCTTCTTCACTGATCAGCCCTCCATGAAGAACTAGGTCAAATGTTTTACAGTGTGACCTGTAACTCAGAATTGTTTTCAATTTTGACACTGCTTTCAAGGAAACTTGATTGGCCTTTTTATAAAATACATAATCACATTACAGGTTTAAATTACCTGGTGCAGATGAAAATTTGTGCCTTTCCAAAACGGTATTTTTTTCCCTTTATGAGATGTTACAGTGAAATGAAGTCAAACCACTAGCACACAAAAAGAACAAGTAGATGAATATCTTACACCTTTTTCAGACCTAAAAATAAAAGAAGACAGGAACATGAAAAATTCTTCCTTTATTCTCTCAGGTCAGTTGAGGCTGCTCGTTTTTTTTCAAGACAGACTGAAAGGACAAATGGATCTCTGATAAGTATTTGACGAGGAAGAGGTCACATGCAGAAGCTCTTTTGTGTGGTGAAGGGCACTGCTCCAACCACAGAGTATTCTCTTGCTTCCTTAAATTTATTTAAAGGCCAGGAAAGGAGAAAGGCTTAAAAATAATTAAGGCCAAGATAACTCCCAGGACATTAGGTATGCGTTTTGCTCCTCTGTTACAGACTTCAAATATTTTCTGTACTACATTCAAAGGAGGAAAGAAAAAAAATAGCATCAGATATGAAATACATTTAAAACAGAATGCCTTCTCTTACTTCATTTGCTTTTGTACGTAATTTCTGAAACTCCAGGAAGAAAGCAATTACTGTCAAACTGCAGCCTGTATTTACCAACAGTGCCTGGAATCCTTCCAGCATTCCAAATATTACAGAAACAGCAGCACACCTAACAAAACTATGTAACCCTGGGCTGGGCGTGAGAGGGGAGTATTTGATGGAAGTTGCAAATGGTATGCAAGTCTACAGTTTTAAAGAAGAATAAAAATAACAGTGTATGGGAGACAGAACATGTAGTACAATCCATCTCCATGTAGTTGAATTCTATCAACAGGAAAAAAAAATCTCTCCCAGTGAAACAGACTGTATTCTCTTGCTTATTTTCATATGAGAGTTTCATCCAGAATTTTTAAATGAAATTTCATGCAGGTAAACATGGCAAAGAATGTTTCTGTACCTACTGAGGAGCCTGCAGTTATAGGTGGAATTCCTATAAAGTCTGATAAATGGTCAAGAGACAAATTCATCTGCAGATAAATGAAAGGGTTTTTAAAAATCTAGGAATACAAGCCTTCTACCGCAAAGCCACTGCTCTTAATAACTTGTTTATACAGTTCCTGGCAAGACAGGGGCCTCATCCTCAAGCATTTTAAGATCTTTAAAAATTCTTGGGGAGATTTAAGTGTTACTGTAATCCAAACAGTAATAATAATAATAACATTCCCACTTCTACATTTCTGGCAAAGAGTCAAATTACATTTTCATTTCATTTTTATAACTAAAACAATATCCTATGCAAAACTCTGAAAGTCTCCATGCATCTAGAGATCCCATATCTGCGTGGTCAAACAGATGCCCAGGACTCCCTAGGACATTCAAAGCAGAAAAACAGCTTCTGTTATCACTACTGTGCATCATCAGACACCATAAAGTAACACCAGCACACAGTAGCCAAAGATCACAAATGTTCTCAGTTAGCATTTCTGCTTTTCCAATTCCATCAGAGCTCTCCCTTCCAAGCTCAAGGAAAATTTCAACTTTCCTTCAAACCCATCTTTGCTGTAACAGACTTTCTGTATCTAAGTTGTCCTGTGTTTTCACCGTATCCCATTGTGGTCAGATCCTGCTTTCAGTAGTCCCAATATAATGCCTACAAAGATTCAGCTGAAGCCAAATGAATTTGGAATAGTTAACATTCTGTCCTTTCTTTCTTCTCTTTTAATCAAATACTCGTGAGAATATGTACTCACTGATTTTCAAGTGCATAAATGTTATGAAGCAATTCACAAAGGATACACCTAATTCCTTAGGTATACCAAGAGTTCTCAGTTTCCCCCTCCTCCTCTGCCAAACCCCTTTGGGCAAAAACACCTTTCTTGTGCATCCACGGAACAGACCTCTGGAGTTTTGGGGTACAACTCCATTAGGCAGATCTCTAATTACTCTTGAGTGTCAGGGGGCACATGTACCAAGTGGCCCTAGCTAAGTCAGTGTCACACAAATAGTCTCCATCAAATAAATGATTTGAGTTTCCCAAATAGCAAATTAATCCTAAATTTTTAGTTTCTTACTCATTGCTCCAAAATACCCCCAACAAACACATCTTTCTAATGTAACTTTCGATGAAAGACTCTTCCTGAGTTTGTCTCAGCATTCACATTAGGAGTAACATCTGCACAAAGTAACATACCTAAGTGACACAAGTTGCCACTGTAGACAGTTTCAAACCATTAGAATATCAGTATAGAAGCTGGAGTTTTTACCCCTTGCACATACACTTTGGAGAACTTTGGCTCTTAAGTAATAAATAAATAAATAAATAAATAAATATTATAGAAAAATAACAACCCCAGCTGTTTTCCTTCCTGTAGGTATACCTGCCTATCTGTCCATGCCAGGAGCTTGCAGCAACTCCACCCCTTTGCCATGGCATGGTGTAGCTCCGCAGGGTTCAGCAATTAACCACTTACAACCTTCTCACCTTGGCTGTTGTTGCAAGACCTCAAATTCAATACAGCCAAGAATGATCACTGCCTGGATGGCACCTCTCCAAGGATGCCGTTCCACACATAAGGTAGGCTCATCTAACAGCTTGCTACTGCCAGACATGGGAGGGAGGTCCTGCTCCTGTATTTTTGCCCTCCTTCATTCCAGAGCATGCAGCCACAGCTTGTCTGGTGTCAGCTCTGGCAATCTAGGACCTCCCTCTGGTGAGCCACTTTAGCTCCCTAACTTAGTAAAAGAATAGGATCATTTTCAGCTTGGTTAGTGAGTTAAAATAGCTCATGGTTAAGTCCCGCATGAGTACCTGACCTGGCACAGGGAAGGGAGCAGAAATGCACGGTTCAGGAAAGGAAGAACGAGAGCAATTCTCCCTTTAATTGACAACAATCTGTCAGATCAGCTGAACAGTTTGTGAAATCACAGCCCAAGGCACGCTTACAGTCTCCACAGGCACTGCCTTTTTCCCTTGTATGGCCAAGCTATGTTAGAATAAAAGTTACTTTCTCCTGAAAGAGTAAGTTCATTCAAAATGTCCTAGTTTTTCCAAAATTATGCAGTTTATTCTGGAACTGAATGTCCATAAGAAAAGTTAATATCACAAAATCTAATACTTAATGGATTATGTTTTCTATATGGACAAAGCATTCAGAAAAACAGAAGCGAGCCTGGCATTTCTGTATTTTGGCATACTGTTCTTCCAGACCTGGTACTATACCACTGTTCTCCTCAAAGAGCTACCTTTCAGAAAAGGTACCAGGTCTTACATCCTAAATTTTTACTAATTACCTCCTAGCAATTAGAGGTCAGGAAACCTAACTGCTCTTGGTAGGGTTTAACCATTTAAAATGAATTATTTTCTACTGGCTTAAAATCTCTCCTAAGATTTTGATTGAATTCTTCAATTTTTGTCCATATTTTACCCCAGCGATTACATTTAGGAGCAACATAGTATCTGCGCCATATTCTTTTCTTGCAGTTAGTTACCTTTGTGAAGGGTTTTCAACTCCTTCAGGCTCACCAGAGCTACAGTGATTATAAGAGATTACATTTCCTGCTAAATGTTATTGATAGGCATACAAAAACATTACAAAAACAGCAAAGGATATACTTAATGAAAACCACAGAAAAACTTCTTAGGTGTGTTTTCATTATTCTCTTATGTTACAAGGACATGAGTAAAACCACAAATAAAAGTTTTAAACACATGATAACGAGAACAGTAGAAGCAATAATTCTAACAGAAGAAAGTAAATGAATCAGATATGAAGTTAAAAAAATCATACACACTAGTACCTTTACACTAGTTACATGTGTACTAGTACTAACTAGTGCCAGTTTAATGATTTCAAACAATGCAACAAAGAGTTAATTAAAAATCTCAAAACAAAAAACTTCAAACATCACCTATCCTGCTTTGATGAATAGACAGAAAATAGCCACTTTAAAGACCTGGCTGCAGATTCACTTCTATATTAGCATTTTGTTAAGGGACTATAACAGACGGCATTTCAAGACTAAGCCGCGTAACAGCCACAGTGCTCGTGAGGCTGTGCAAGATGCGCCTGCAGCTCCTGCCTCGGTGTCCCCACTCTGCCCTCCTGGGCCTGATGGAGAGGGAAGGCGTCTCGCTGCCTTCACACAGTGCCACGCTCCGTCATGGATCCTGCTGGAAAGGCGCGTTCGCTCCAGCGCCGCRTTACGCGAACATCACTGGGCCATCTCTGGGCCTGGGTGGGCTTTGCGTCTTTCCGCACCATGGCCCCCCGCATTTCCAACTGCAGGGTGAGCTCACAGCTCTCCACGCCGGGATCCCTGGTCCAGGATTGAAGTGCCGGAGTCAGACAGCAGTCCCTGAATACATGCTCTTCATTTCTTGAACCTGGCACCTTACTGGCTCCACATATTTCTTCCTCAGACCACTGCCTGGCTCTAAATAAGGACAGAATATGGTCCTGTGCATGCACTTAACAGAGGTGTGATATTTCTGCTCCTGCCTTTCTTCAGCTTTTAAATAGAGATTATACAACTGAGTTTCTATGATTTATTCGCTGGCAGAAGAAAAAGCAGTAGTCACATGCTTGTGTACCTCCCATTCTCCTCTGTTCCCTTTAATATATATTTATGGAAGATTATAAAGTCTCTCGAATGAATGGGAACTGGGGAAACTTGGGTTATAACTACGGGTTTTTAAAACACATCAGACTACCTTTAAAGAACGCAAACGTCAAAAAGCTACCTATTTAATATATCAAGATCCCAACATACCAGATTCTTTGGCCCACCAAGAAAGAAAATCTTTCCTTAAAATTTGACTTTCAAAACATGAAGAATCATATGCCTGATTGGGGGAGAGGGGGAAGATCAGCAAAACACACTCAGTTTGCAATGAGATGTAAACACTGTGGTGTTTATCGGCAGGTTTACAGCAAGAATAAAGCTTTGTCCAGCTCCTYGATGTTCAGGGCAATGGTCTGCTTCCCAGGAGGGGCTTAATGGATCTCGTTCAGATATTGATAATGAACTGGAGTGGTGTGAGGGGAGAGGAAAGGAGCTGCGAATGAGCAACAAGAGCCAGATCTGACCGGGGGCGGGGGGGTCACAGGGGGAAGGGGGAAGGAAAAATGAAGAAAAGCACGCGCCCTGTGCCTTCTAACCCTCAACTGGGCACACTTAGTTATATAAGTAGATATTTGATGCCAGATCACAACATGAACTTTTGAACTCGCATGGAAAGTTTGTCTCCACTACTCAATGCGTTAAAAAGTCAATGCTACAAAATGCCGAAAAAATTCCTTCAGCTTCTATCAAAGAAGTCTTATATTGTGGGCACAWGAAGAAAGTAAATCTGTTATCTTTACTGAATATAAGTCTTGATGTAAATCATGCAGCCACAGTCTATGAATAACTGCATTTGTTTCAGCAGCAAAACAGAAAAACACCTCATGCGAAGTACAGAATAGCTGCCGGAAATGAGCTAATGGTACTTTTCTCTCTGCATTAAAGGATTATTTTCCAGTGCCCACTGTGTGGGCTTAAACACTAGCCTGAAACAGTCAAAACACTTAGAAGGAAGATTTATAGCTAAAATGAGGGGGGAAAAACTTTCTTTGAAGCGACTGACTTCTTTGACTGGTGTCTCAGAATTACAAGGCTTCAAAAGGACCACTTTCTGTGAGCAGCTCTCCGTGATTTTCCTTCATCTCTGCTGTGTATCATACTGATAAACAATATTTGAAAACAATTACATGGAAATCATGGAGCTGGACAGCACATAGGAACTGAAATATTATAATAACAGATGTCCTAGTATTTCTAATAATTTTAAACAGAGAAACTGGTATGCCTTGAGCACCACATAATCAATATGAATCCTTCAGCACTAACATATATTCAAAGGCTTTCAAAGGCCCTTGGGAAAAAAATGTAATGAATTTACTTCCACAGTGTTTCTGTAAGTGCTGCTGTCCCCATTTACAGATGAAGGAACTGTACAAATTCTAATCCCATGCTGTTTCTTTGTACAAAAGCGTAATTTTCTCACTTAATTATAGCTGATCTAAATAACTTATCCATTATAATACAGTTGCTTATTTCCTTTAACATATTATTCATCATTAATTCCACTTAATAGAACAGTTTTCTGCTGAAGGCCCGTAAAATTATATTATATTTGCAGGGCAAAATACGAGTTAAAGCTCTATATGCAAAACCACTGAAATAAATTCTAAAAACTTTGGCATATCATTCTTTTCTCAGATTTCATAATAGTTATTCAATAAATGCTTTACAGCCCTCGCCTGTAAGTGTGTTTGGGCACAGTGTTCACCCTTTACATACAATGATAGCTTTAACTGGAGTCATACTTGAGGTTACTGTCTTTTAATGAGATTAAAGCTTAGTTCTTTTTAACTGATGCTATTAAAAAAAGTAGTTGTTTTAGATCACTTGTGGGGGAAAAAATGCTTTGCAGAAACTTTTATGGGGTCATGAGATAGAAAGAAATTCTTCTTTGAAATAGGAAAGTTTTATTCCTTGCACAGTTTAATCCATTTTTATGTTAATATTCTGACATATGACTGGAGTAACACTGGGCCAAAACTGACCCATAACTTTCTGGCCCTCCCTGGCTCACAAAATAAATTTTATATATTAAAATGGAGAGAGACAAAAATTAACATCTAATGTTTTCCCATTTTGCTGTTTTTCACAAGCAATTCAGATTTAAAACAGAGAAGTTAGTCTCACTGATAGTTCTCATATGAAGAACAGTAAGGTTGCTGAGAATTTAAGCTGCGCAATTTATAAAATAGGCTTAGATCTAAACACAGCTTGCACAAAAATCAAAAGATTTTTCTCTATGAACACAGGTAGGTATATTTATTGTATGTGCATATCGAAATGGCACAAATACGCCTTTGGCTCACTGTATTGGCCATTGAAATGCTACTTAATGCTATACTACATATAGCTTATGTAATTTTATTTTTTYATAAATAAGTACAAATTCTAAACACCAGAACCTTTTTTTTTTGATGATATTGTTTGAAGAAGGTGGAGTAAAAGAAAAACCAATTACACAGTCTCTTGGTACCAAGCCTGTTCTCTTGTTTGGCATCGCTTTAGACTTGTAGAAGTCTAAGGAAACAAAGGATCCCTATCATTTATACTCAATATTAACGGGAACTGAGGGAGAAGCAAGAGGAGAAACAAACAAAAATAAAACAAGTGGAAAAAAAACATGTCACATGGTCCCTCCTGCAAATCTGTTTCTGGTTAGCTAGTGGGAAGCAGCTCAGTTGGAGTCCAATACTCAGCTTCTTCTGTGGCTTGATGCGGACATGGACGACAGCACATATCCATGTCTTCACAGGGCTGAGCGACTTAGCGCAGCAAGCCCACAGGCTACGAGATGGACAGCAAGTAGCCTTAAGTTTGTGTTCACTTTGAAGAAAAAGGAAATAAAACGTCATAATTTCTAGTTCTACTGCAGAAGCAGGCAATGCCATATAGATGTACTAGTGGTATTAAAGAAAGTAAAAGCTGTCCTGCACTAAGCTTGGCAGTTACGAAGATGCTCCTGTCTATCAGAGTGCTGTGTTAAGAGGGGCTGTCACGTCCACGAAATCAATTAGCCTGTACCCATGCTGTGCGGGAGTGCGGCTTCAAGAATTAGTGCAAAGAGGCAATAGGTCAAACGGAAATCAAACAGCAGACCGCGACGTGAGACTGACATGTATTTCATTCAACAATTTACCACAAAGACATGCCTGTAATAAACAAACTGCTGTATCACAGACCAAAGTGTATATTACTTCTGCTACTATCATGGAGTAATAACTTGCTGTTGTCACCACAGAATGATGAAAAAGCACAGCAAGGAAAACAGTGCGTGATGCTGTCTTACTGTAACATCTACCACCTACGAGGCAACAACATCTGCCACAGAAAAGCAGAAACGCTCCCCACCAAGAGCCTGGTTAGCTGCAGCTCAACCCCAGCCTTTCACTACTATCAAAGTTTGCGATTGCCATTTTCTGTGACAAGGCTCTGAGACAAGCGTGCCAGGAATTAACTGCTTTGACTATCTTATAAAACAATTAGCTGTACTTTTGAAAGAGTTACTAAGGGCCCAAGGGCCAGAGGGTAATTATTTACAGAAGTGATGCTAGTTCACACTGGATCTACCCCAGAAGAAGGAAGGAGAAGAAATCAAGCCCACCACACACGAGGCATTATGGAGATGGAGCAATGCCTTGCTTTACTGAGATTTGGAAGGATCTTCAGCTCACTTGCGACAGAGTTAAAATACTCCTTTTCAGCTAAACAAAGGCTAAGATTCAGCCCAAAGCCTGTATTACATATCAGCGTAAGGAGTGTTTATAATCTGCTCCTGTGGGAGGGAGACTGAAGGCAGCCGAGTGCAGCTTTGACTCTCTCTGAGAGAGRAAACGGGATGGCCGGAAAAAGAGTTTTAAGTATCCCAGTGAAAGAAAGCACAGCTCCTATCTTCCTCAGCCACTCCCCCTCACTGCAGACCACAGGACAGTCAGTCCAAAAGTATTTTCAGCGCCTAAATATAACACAGGCATTCACACAGCATAAATAGGAGAATCCTTCTGGAGGGATATCTTCAAAACAACCTCCATTTTTAAGTCTAAAGTTCAAAGTCATATACTGGCATGTCAAATTCAGGATATCCTTGTAAGAATAATGAATTTATTGTTATTGTACCCGGCTATTTTTATAAAGTTTCTAGAAGCAAAGAACATGAAATGTGCGTAAATGACTACCCATATAGCTCTGTGTTTTCTTCATTCACAAACCAAGAAGATATGATGGAATACTGTCATATCCGTATGTGATTTCACATCATCAGCTTTCATTGGCAACTATTGATTACATGCCCCRAAATCAAGCTGCTGTTCAGTCTTTTTTTCTAAACTTTTGAATATGAACTTGCCAGAGCAAAATATAGCTGGCATTTAATGATAGAGTTTGTGTCAAAAATAACAGGAATTTATTAGAATCACAAAGCCTAGAATTCAACAAAAAGGACAAAGTATTTCCAATTGCAAAGAGATTACTGCAAAATCTCCAAGCTTAAAACAACACAGTTGTATCAAGATAGAGTGAGAAAAAAGAGGTGGAGCTTTGAAGAGAAAACCAAATAGATTTAAAAAAAAAGAGAGAGAGAGAGAGAGAGAGAGAAAGAGGACTGCAAGGGACTCCCCAAAAGATCAAAAGAGAAAACCTGGAAGACAGTCCAAGAACTCTACGTCTTGTTTTGATCCTCCTACTCCATCAGGTGTTCTGATAGAGGAAAACAGTATTAATTTCCAAAGAGCGTGTGTTACTGGGACCACTAACCACCATGCCATGAAAGCAGAGAAAGCATCTGCTTGCTCCTCATTTTAACCATGTTATCCTATCTGAACAAGCAGCTACTGTAAGACACAGCATTAGCTGTTCACTGCTGTTGAGAGTGGTAACCCAGCTGCAACATAAATAATTGGTAGTGAATTAACACTCTTAAGTGATAAGTATCCTGAGTTCTTACTGGCGCAAGTGCCTGCTAGCGAGTAAGATGTAGCGTCCACACGCCTGCTACTCATGACAGGTGAATTTGACAATCTGTTGTTACTAGCTCTAAACACTCAAGCAAACCAATTAATTTAAACAATTACAACCAGCAGTAGGATGTATGCACTGGCAAATACACATGACCTGGTAGTGATAAGGGCAGCAAAAAATCTTCTACTATGTTTTCCACAAGCAAAATTAAAATAAATGAATAAATAGAGCCACAAGATCAAGTTTGTATGATCCTCCTTCAAGCCACTGGGCTAGATAATATTTTGCTGCTAGTAAGACTCAGAGCACCCTTTCCTTCCCATGAGATATGAAAGTATTCAGCTTTACAGGAGAGGAAGAGTGTTTTTTGGTTTTTTTTTTTTTTTAATTAAAGCAAGTATTTAGTTTGCTGAGGGGAAAAAAAACCCACCACCTCGTCTGGCACATTCAGATCAACCAAAAATTATTGCAAATGTAATACTCAAGAGTGCCACATAGACAAAACTATGTGACGTTACAGCAGTTTATGTGGCTATGCCCGCAGTACAGAAAAGAGCTGCCTGAGCATTTGTAGAGCTACATTACAACACATACTGCTTTAGTGTTTTGTTTAGCATTAGCAGAGCTTAAAATGAATTTTTAATTTCACCTTGAGATAAGACAGTTTATCTCCATAGGCCTTCCTTAAAAGTGTTTTCCCATTTATAATTTTCATGATGCTATTAGTGTTTTCAGAGGTACAGAAGTTAGTTTTAAAGAACAAGATTACCCTGGGGGGGGGGAGAGAGAAAGAGAGAGAGAGAGAAAGAGAGAGAGAGAGAAAGAGAGAGAGAGAGAAAGAGAGAGAGAGAGA